>NW_024717023.1:0-9969 GCF_018991925.1 Homarus americanus | reverse complement strand
GGTAAAACGTTGCTCTGATCACCTAAGCGGCACGGGTGATCCCCATTAGAGGTTCACGGCGACATAAGCTCGCTGAACAGGCTTTGTGTGAAATATAGCAGAGTCTAGGACTGCTTTTATTTTCCTGGAGGCCCAGATATAGCGTTCCCCGGTCACAATTATAAGATCGTGGGTTTAAATCCTGGTGGGGTGAGGTGTTGATTTTATGTAGAAGTCCGCGTGCTTTATTGGGCTAATGAAATATATATGGATCCTCGCGTTTCCAAGCCGGATTTGGTAAAACGTTGCTCTGATCTCCTAAGCGACACATGTGGTCCCCATTAGAGGTTCACACCGCCATAAGCTCGTTGAACAGGCTTTGTGTGAAATATGGTAGAGTCTAGGACTGCTTTTATTGTCCTGGTTGCCCAGAGGTAGCGTTTCCCGGTTACATTTATAAGATCGTGGGTTCAAATCCTGGTGGGGTGAGGTGCTGATTATATGTAGAAGTCCGCCTACTCTATTGGGCTAATGAAATATATATGGATCCTCGTGTTTCCAAGCTGGATTTGGTAAAACGTTGCTCTTATCACCTAAGCGGCACGGGTGGTCCCCATTAGAGGTTCATGGCACCATAAGGTCGTTGAACAGCCTTTGTGTGAAATATAGTAGAGTCTAGGACTGCATTTATTGTCCTGGTTGCCCAGAGGTAGCGTTTCCCGGTCACAATTATAAGATCGTGGGTTCCAATCCTCGTGGGGTGAGGTGTTGATTATATATAGAAGTCCGCATGCATTATTGGGCTAATGAAATATATATGGATCCTCGTGTTTCCAAGCCGGATTTGGTAAAACGTTGCTCTTATCACCTAAGCGGCACGGGTGATCCCCTATAGTGGTTCACGGTGCCATAAGCTCGTTGAACAGGCTTTATGTGAAATATAACAGAGTCTAGGACTGCTTATAGTGTCCTGGTGGTCCACAGGTAGCGTTTCCTGGTCACAATTATAAGATTTTTGGTTTGAATCCTGGTAGGGTGAGGTGTTGATTATATGTCGAAGTCCGCGTGCATTATTGGGCTAATAAAATATATATGGATCCTCGTGTTTCGAAGCCGGATTTGGTAAAACGTTGCTCTGATCACCTAAGCTGCACGGGTGGTCCCCATTAGAGGTTCACACAGTCATAAGCTCGTTGAACAGGCTTTGTGTGAAATATAACAGAGTCTAGGACTGCTTTTAGTGTCCTGGTGGTCCAGAGGTAGCGTTTCCCGGTCACAATTATAAGATCGTGGGTCTACATCCTAGTGGGGGTGAGGTGTTGATTATATGTGGTAGTCCGAGTGCTTTATTGGGCTAATGAAATATATATGGATCCCTCGTGGTATCGAAGGCCGGATTGGTAAAACGTTGCCTGATCACCTGCTGCACGGTGGTCCCCATTAGAGGTTCACAGCGCCATAAGCTCGCTAAACTGGCTTTTGTGTGAAATATACCAGAGTCTAGGACTGCATTTCTTGTCCTGGTGGCCCAGAGGTAGCATACCCCGGTCACAATTATAAGACAGTGGGTTTGAATTCTGGTGGGGTGAGGTGTTGAATATATGTAGAAGTCCGAGTGCTTTATTGGGCTAATGAAATATATTTGAATCCTCGTGTTTCGAAGCCGCATTTGGTAAAACGTTGCTCTGATCACCTAACCGGCACGGGTGGTCCCCAATAGTGGTTCACGGCGCCATAAGCTCGTTGAACAGGCTGCAGTGAAAAATAGCAGAGTTTAGGACTGCTTTTATTGTCCCAGGCCCAGAGGTATGCCCCTGGTCACAATTACATAAGATCGTGGGTTTGAAACCGGTAAGGAGAGGTGTTGATTATATGTAGAAGTCCGCTGTGCTTTATTGGGCTAATGAAATATATATGGACCCTCAGGAGTTTTGAAGCCGACGGTAAAAACGTTGCTCTGATCACCTAAGCGTAACGGGTGGTCCCCTATTAGAGGTTCATGGCGCCATAAGGTCGTTGAACAGCTTAGTAGCAGTAGAGTCTAGGACTGCATTTATTGTCCTGGTTACCCAGAGGTAGCGTTCCCCGGTCACAATTAGAAGATCGGCTTCAAATCCTGGTGGCGTGAGGCGCTGAATATATGTAGAAGTCCTCGTGCTTTATTGGGCTAAGGAAATATATATGGATCCTCGTGTTTCGAAGCCGCATTTGGTAAAACGTTGCTCTGATCACCTAACTGGCACGGGTGGTCACCTATAGTGGTTCACAGCGCCATAAGCTCGTTGAACAGGCTTTGTGTGAAATATAGCAGAGTCTAGGACTGCTTTTATTGTCCTGGTGGCCCAGATGTAGCGTTCCCCGGTCACAATTATAAGATCGTGGGTTTGAATCCTGGTGGAGTGAGGTATTGATTATATATAGAAGTCCGAGTGCTTTATTGGGCTAATGAAATATATATGAATCCTCGGGTTTCAAAGCCGCATTTGGTTAAACGTTACTGTGATCACCTAAGCGGCACGGGTGGTCCCCATTCGAGGTTCATGGCGCCATAAGGTCGTTGAACAGGCTTTGTGTGAAATATAGCAGAGTCTTGGAATGCTTTTATTGTCTTGGTGGCTCAGAGGTAGCGTCCCCCGGTCACAAATATAAGATAGTGGGTTCAAATCCTGGTGGGGTGAGGTGTTGATTATATGTAGAAGTCCGTGTGCTTTATTGGGCTAATGAAATATATATGGATCCTCGAGTTTCGATGCCGCATTTAGTAAAACGTTGCTCTGATCACCTAAGAGGCATGGGTCGTCCCCATTAGAGGTTCACATCGCCATAAGCTCGTTGAACATGCTTTGTGTGAAATATAGCAGAGTCTAGGACTGCTTTTATTGTCCTGGTGGCCCAGAGGTAGCGTTCCCCGGTCACAATTATAAGATCGTGGGTTTGAATCCTGGTGGGGTGAGGTGTTGATTATATGTAGAAGTCCGAGTGCCTTATTGGGCTAATGAAATATATATGGATCCTCGTGTTTCCAAGCCGGATTTGGTAAAACGTTGCTCTGATCACCTAAGCGGCATGGGTGGTCCCCATTAGAGGCTCACGGCGCCATAAGGTCGTTGAACAGGCTTTGTGTGAAATATAGTAGAGTCTAGGACTGCTTTTATTGTCTTGGTGGCGCAGAGGTAGCATACCCCGGTCACAATTATAAGATCGTGGGTTTGAATCCTGGTGGGGTGAGGTGTTGATTATATGTAGAAGTCCGCGTGCTATATTGGGCTAATGAAATATATATCGATCCTCGTGTTTTGAAGTCGCATTTGGTAAAACGTTGCTCTCATCACCTAAGCGGCAAGCGTGGTCCCCATTAGAGGTTCACGGAGCCATAAGCTCGTTGAACAAGCTTTGTGTGAAATATAGCAGAGTCTAGGACTGCTTTTATTGTCCTGGTGGCCCAGCGGTAGCATACCCCGGTCACAATTATAAGATCGTGGGTTCATATCCTAGTGGGGTGAGGTGTTGATTATATGTAGAAGTCCGCGTGCTTTATTGGGCTAATGAAATATATATGGATCCACGTGTTTCGAAGCCGGATTTGGTAAAACGTTGCTCTGATCACCTAAGCGGCACAGGTGGTCCCCATTAGAGGTTCATGGCGCCATAAGGTCGTTGAACAGGCTTTGTGTGAAATATAGTTGAGTCTAGAACTGCTTTTATTGTCCTGGTGGCGCAGAGGTAGCATACCCCGGTCACAATTATAAGATCGTGGGTTTGAATCCTGGTGGGTTTAGGTGTTGATTATATGTAGAAGTCAGCGTGCTTTATTGGGCTAATGAAATATATATGGACCCTCGTGTTTTGAAGCCACATTTGGTAAAACGTTGCTCTGATCATCTAAGCGGCACGGGTGGTCCCCATTAGAGGTTCACGGCGACATAAGCTCGTTGAACAGGCTTTGTGTGAAATATAGCATAGTCTAGGACTGCTTTTATTTTCCTGGAGGCCCAGAGGTAGCGTTCCCCGGTCACAATTATAAGATCGTGGGTTTAAATCCTTTTGGGGTGAGGTGTTGATTTTATGTAGAAGTCCACGTGCTTTATTGGGCTAATGAAATATATATGGATCCTCGTGTTTCGAAGCCGCATTTGGTAAAACGTTGCTCTGATCACCTAACTGGCACGGGTGGTCCCTTATAGTGGTTCACAGCGCCATAAGCTCGTTGAACAGGCTTCGTGTGAAATATAGCAGAGTCTAGGACTGCTTTTAGTGTCCTGGTGGCCCAGAGGTAGCGTTCCCCGGTCACAATTATAAGATCGTGGGTTCTGAATCCTGGTGGGGTGAGGTGTTGATTATATGTAGAAGTCCGAGTGCTTTATTGGGCTAATGAAATATATATGGATCCTCCGTGGTTTCCAAGTCGATTTGCAAAACGTTGCTCTATCACCTGCCGCACGGGTGGTCCCCTATAGTGGTTCAATGTTACAAGCTCGTTGAACAGGCTTTTGGCGTGAAATATAACAGAGTCTAGACCAAGCGAGGTAAAGTGTCCTGGTGGCCCATAGGTAGCGTTCCTCGGTCACAATTATAAGATCGTGGGTTCGAATCCTGGTGGGGTGAGGTGTTGATTATATGTAGAAGTCCGCGTGCTTTATTGGGCTAATGAAATTAATACGGATCCTCGTGTATCGAAGCCGGATCTGGTAAAACGTTGCTCTGATCACCTAAGCGGCACGGGTGGTCCCCATTAGAGGTTCACAGCGCCATAAGCTCGTTAAACTGGCTTTGTGTGAAATATAGCAGAGTCTAGGACTGCTTTTATTGTCCTGGTGGCCCAGAGGTAGCGTTCCCCGGTCACAATCAGAAGATCGGCTTCAAATCCTGGTGGGGTGAGGCGTTGAATATATGTAGAAGTCCGCGTGCTTTATTGGGCTAATGAAATATATATGGATCCTCGTGTTTCGAAGCCGCATTTGGTAAAACGTTGCTCTGATCACCTAACTGGCACGGGTGGTCCCTTATAGTGGTTCACAGCGCCATAAGCTCGTTGAACAGACTTTGTGTGAAATATAGCAGAGTCTAGGACTGCTTTTATTGTCCTGGTGGCCCAGAGGTAGCGTTCCCCGGTCACAATTATAAGATCGTGGGTTTGAATCCTGGTGTGGTGAGGTGTTGATTATATGTAGAAGTCCGCGTGCTTTATTGGGCTAATGAAATATATATGGACCCTCGTGTTTTGAAGCCGCATTTGGTAAAACGTTGCTCTCATCACCTAAGCGGCACGCGTGGTCCCCATTAGAGGTTTACGGAGCCATAAGCTCGTTGAACAGGCTTTGTGTGAAATATAGCAGAGTCTAGGACTGCTTTTATTGTCCTGGTGGCCTAGAGGTAGCGTTCCCCGGTCACAATTAGAAGATCGGCTTCAAATCCTGGTGGCGTGAGGCGTTGAATATATGTAGAATTCCGCGTGCTTTATTGGGCTAATGAAATATATATGGATCCACGTGTTTCGAAGCCGGATTTGGTAAAACGTTGCTCTGATCACCTAAGCGGCACGGGTGGTCCCCAGTAGAGGTTCATGGCGCCATAAGGTCGTTGAACAGGCTTTGTGTGAAATATAGTAGAGTCTAGGACTGCTTTTATTTTCCTGGTGGCCCAGAGGTAGAGTTCCCCTTTCACAATTATAAGATCGTGGGTTTAAATCCTGATGGGGTGAGGCGTTGATTATATGCAGAAGTCTGCGTGCTTTATTGGGCTAATGAAATATATATGGATCCTCGGGTTTCGAAGCCGCATTTGGTTAAACGTTACTCTAATCACCTAAGCGGCACGAGTGGTCCCCATTAGAGGTTCATGGCGCCATAAGGTCGTTGAACAGGCTTTGTGTGAAATATAGTAGAGTCTAGGACTGCTTTTATTGTCCTGGTGGCCCAGATGTAGCATACCCCGGTCACAATTATAAGATCGTGGGTCTGAATCCTGGTGGGGTGAGGTGTTGATTATATGTAGAAGTCCGAGTGCTCTATTGGGCTAATGAAATATATATGGATCCTCGTGTTTCCAAGCCGGATTTGGTAAAACGTTGCTCTGATCACCTAAGCGGCACAGGTGGTCCCCATTAGAGGTTCATGGCGCCATAATGTCGTTGAACAGGCTTTGTGTGAAATATAGTAGAGTCTAGGACTGCTTTTATTGTCCTGGTGGCCCAGAGGTAGCGTTCCCCGGTCACAATTATAAGATCGTGGGTTCAAATCCTGGTGGGGTGAGGTGTTGATTATATGTAGAAGTCCGCATGCTTTATTGGGCTAATGAAATATATATGGATCCACGTGTTTCGAAGCCGGATTTGGTAAAGCGTTGCTCTGATCACCTAAGCGGCACAGGTGGTCCCCATTAGAGGTTCATGGCGCCATAAGGTCGTTGAACAGGCTTTGTGTGAAATATAGTTGAGTCTGGAACTGCTTTTATTGTCCTGGTGGCGCAGAGGTAGCATACCCCGGTCACAATTATAAGATCGTGGGTTCAAATCCTGGTGGGGTGAGGTGTTGATTATATGTAGAAGTCCGCATGCATTATTGGGCTAATGAAATATATATGGATCCTCGTGTTTCCAAGCCGGATTTGGTAAAACGTTGCTCTTTTCACCTAAGCGGCACGGGTGGTCCCCTATAGTGGTTCACGGTGCCATAAGCTCGTTGAACAGGCTTTATGTGAAATATAACAGAGTCTAGGACTGCTTATAGTGTCCTGGTGGCCCATAGGTAGCGTTCCTCGGTCACAATTATAAGATCGTGTCCAAAATCCTGCGGGTGGAAAGGATTGAGCATGTAGAAGTCTCAAGATGCATTATTGGGCCAATTGAAATATATGGATCCTCGCAATGCAAGCCGGATTTGCAAAACGTTGCTCTTATCACCTAAGCGGCACGGGTGGTCCCCTATAGTGGTTCACGGTGCCATAAGCTCGTTGAACAGGCTTTATGTGAAATATAACAGAGTCTAGGACTGCTTATAGTGTCCTGCTGGCCCATAGGTAGCGTTCCTCGGTCACAATTATAAGATCGTGGGTTCGAATCCTGGTGGGTTGAGGTGTTGATTATATGTAGAAGTCCGCGTGCTTTATTGGGCTAATGAAATATATATGGACCCTCGTGTTTTGAAGCCGCATTTGGTAAAACGTTGCTCTGATCACCTAAGCGGCACGGGTGGTCCCCATTAGAGGTTCACGGCGACATAAGCTCGTTGAACAGGCTTTGTGTGAAATATAGCAGAGTCTAGGACTGCTTTTATTTTCCTGGAGGCTCAGAGGTAGCGTTCCCCGGTCACAATTATAAGATCGTGGGTTCAAATCCTGGTGGGGTGAGGTGTTGATTATATGTAGAAGTCCGCGTGCTCTATTGGGCTAATGAAATATATATGGATCCTCGTGTTTCCAAGCCGGATTTGGTAAAACGTTGCTCTTATCACCTAAGAGGCACGGGTGGTCCCCATTAGAGGTTCATTTCACCATAAGGTCGTTGAACAGGCTTTGTGTGAAATATAGTTGAGTCTAGAACTGCTTTTATTGTCCTGGTGGCCCAGAGGTAGCATACCTCGGTCACAATTATAAGATCGTGGGTTCAAATCCTGGTGGGGTGAGGTGTTGATTATATGTAGAAGTCCGCATGCATTATTGGGCTAATTAAATATATATGGATCCTCGTGTTTCCAAGCCGGATTTGGTAAAACGTTGCTCTTATCACCTAAGCGGCACGGGTGGTCCCCTATAGTGGTTCACGGTGCCATAAGCTCGTTGAACAGGCTTTATGTGAAATATAACAGTCTAGGACTGCTTATAGTGTCCTGCTGGCCCATAGGTAGCGTTCCTCGGTCACAATTATAAGATCGTGGGTTCGAATCCTGGTGGGGTGAGGTGTTGATTATATGTAGAAGTCCGCGTGCTTTAATAACAATAATGAAAATTATATGGATCCTCGGGTTTCGAAGCCGCATTTGGCAAAACGTTGCTCTGATCACCTAAGCGGCACAGGTGGTCCCCATTAGAGGTTCACGGCGCCATAAGCTCGTTGAACATGCTTTGTGTGAAATATAGCAAAGTCTAGGAATGCTTTTAGTGTCCTGGTGGGCCAGAGGTAGCGTTCCCCGGTCACAATTAGAAGATCGTGGGTTCGAATCCTGGTGGGGTGAGGTGTTGATTATATGCAGTCCGCGTCTATTGGGCCATTTGAAACATAAGGCGGATCCTCGTGGTATCGAAGCCGATTGCAAACGTTGCCGATCGTTCTGCTGCACGGGTGGTCCCCATTAGAGGTTCACGGCGACATAACCTCGTTGAACAGGCTTTGTGTGAAATATAGCAGAGTCTAGGACTGCTTTTATTTTCCTGGAGGCTCAGAGGTAGCGTTCCCCGGTCACAATTAGAAGATCGGCTTCAAATCCTAGTGGGGTGAGGCGTTGAATGTATGTAGAAGTCCGCGTGCTTTATTGGGCTAATGAAATATATATGGATCCTCGTGTTTCGAAGCCGCATTTGGTAAAACGATGCTCTGATCACCTAACTGGCACGGGTGGTCCCCAATAGTGGGTCACAGCGCCATAAGCTCGTTGAACAGGCTTTGTGTGAAATATAGCAGAGTCTAGGACTGCTTTTATTGTCCTGGTGGCCCCGAGGTAGTGTTCCCCGGTCACATTTATAAGATCGTGGGTTTGAATCCTGGTGGGGTGAGGTGTTGATTATATGTAGAAGTCCGAGTGCTTTATTGGGCTAATGAAATATTTATGGATCCTCGTGTTTCCAAGCCGGATTTGGTAAAACGTTGCTCTGATCACCTAAGTGGCACGGGTGGTCCCCATTAGAGGTTCACGGCGACATAACCTCGTTGAACAGGCTTTGTGTGAAATATAGCAGAGTCTAGGACTGCTTTTATTTTCCTGGAGCCGAGAGGCAGTGTTCCCCTGGTCACAATTATAAGATCGGGTTCAAATCCTGTGGGGTGAGGTGTTGATTATAGAGAAGTCCAAGGTGCTCTATTGGGCTAATGAAATATATATGGATCCGCATCGGGCCGGATTTGCAAAACGCCTTGATCACCTGCCGCACGGTGGTCCCTTATTGAGGTTCATACCATAAGCTCGTTGAACAGGCTTTGTGTGAAATATAGCAGAGTCTAGGACTGCTTTTATTGTCCTGGTGGCCCAGAGGTAGCGTTCCCCCGTCACAATTAGAAGATCGTGGGTTCAAATCCTGGTGGGGTGAGGTGTTGACTATATGAAGAAGTCCGCGTGCTTTATTGGGCTAATGAAATATATATGGATCCTCGTGTTTCGAAGCCGCATTTGGTAAAACGATGCTCTGATCACCTAACTGGCACGGGTGGTCCCCAATAGTGGTTCACAGCGCCATAAGCTCGTTGAACAGGCTTTGTGTGAAATATAGCAGAGTCTAGGACTGCTTTTATTGTCCTGGTGGCCCAGAGGTAGCGTTCCCCGGTCACATTTATAAGATCGTGGGTTTGAATCCTGGTGGGGTGAGGTGTTGATTATATGTAGAAGTCCGAGTGCTTTATTGGGCTAATGAAATATTTATGGATCCTCGTGTTTCCAAGCCGGATTTGGTAAAACGTTGCTCTGATCACCTGAGCGGCGCGGGTGGTCCCCATAAGAGGTTCACGGCGCCATAAGGTCGTTGAGCAAGCTTTGTGCGAAATATAGTAGAGTCTAGGACTGCTTTTATTGTCCTGGTGGCGCAGAGGTAGCATACCCCGGTCACAATTATAGGATCGTGGGTGTGAATCCTGGTGGGGTGAGGTGTTGATTATATGTAGAAGTCCGCGTGCTTTATTGGGCTAATGAAATCTATATGGACCCTCGTGTTTTGAAGCCGCATTTGGTAAAACGTTGCTCTCATCACCTAAGCGGCACGCGTGGTCACCATTAGAGGTTCACGGAGCCATAAGCTCGTTGAACAGGCTTTGTGTGAAATATAGCAGAGTCTAGGACTGCTTTT
>NW_024717022.1:0-11781 GCF_018991925.1 Homarus americanus | reverse complement strand
TAAATCATCATACAGGTAAGCTTCTCAAGGGGTTAAATCATCATACACGTAAGCTTCTCAAGGGGTTAAATCATCATACAGGTAAGCTTCTCAAGGGGTTAAATCATCATACAGGTAAGCTTCTCAAGGGGTTAAATCATCATATAGGTAGGCTTCTCAAGGGGTTAAATCATCATACAGGTAAGATTCTCAAGGGGTTAAATCATCATGCAGGTGCTTCTCAAGGGGTTAACCATCATACAGGTAAGCTTCCTAAGAAGATAAATCATCATACAGGTAAGCTTCTCAAGGGGTTAAATCATCATACAGGTAAGCTTCTCAAGGGGTTAAATCATCATACGCGTAAGCTTCTTAAGGGTTGAAATCGTCGTACAGGTAAGCTTCTCAAGGGGTTAAATCATCATACAGGTAGGCTTCTCAAGGGGTTAAATCATCATACAGGTAGGCTTCTCAAAGGGTTAAATCATCATACAGGTAAGCTTCTCAAGGGGTCAAATCATCATACAGGTAGGATTCTGAAGGGGTTAAAGCATCATACAGGTAAGCTTCTCAAGGGGTTAAATCATCATACAGGTAACCTTCTCAAGCGGTTAAATCATCATACAGGTAAGCTTCTCAAGGGGTTAAATCATCATACAGGTAGGCTTCTCAAGTGGATAAATCATCATACAGGTAAACTTCTCAAGGGGTTAAATCATCATGCAGGTAAGCTTCTCAAAGGGTTAAATCATCATACAGGTAAGCTTCTCAAGAGGATAAATCATCATACAGGTAAGCTTCTCAAGGGGTTAAATCATCATACAGGTAAGCTTCTCAAGGGGTTAAATCATCATACAGGTTAGCTTCTCAAGGGGTTAAATCATCATACACGTAAGCTTCTTAAGGGTTTAAATCATCGTACAGGTAAGCTTCTCAAGGGGTTAAATCATCATACAGGTAGGCTTCTCAAGGGGTTAAATCATCATACAGGTAAGCTTCTCAAGGGGTTAAATCATCATACAGGTAGGCTTCTCAAGGGGTTAAATCATCATACAGGTAGGCTTCTCAAGGTGTTAAATCATCATACAGGTAAGCTTCTCAAGGGGTTATATCATCATACAGGTTAGCTTCTCAAGGGTTAACCATCATACAGGTAGGCTTCCCTAAGGGTTAAATCATCACAGGTGTTTCTGAAGGGTTATATCATTACACAGGTAAGCTTCTCAAGGGGGTAAATCATCATACAGGTAAGCTTCTCAAGGGGTTAAATCATCATACAGGTAGGATTCTCAAGGGCTTAAATCATCATACAGGTAGGCTTCTCAAGGGGTTAAATCATAATACAGGTAAGCTTCTCAAGGGGTTAAATCATCATACAGGTAGGCTTCTCAAGAGGTTAAATCATCATACAGGTAGGTCAAGGGCGGAACAGCAGGTAGGCTTCTCAAGGTGTTAAATCATAATACAGGTAAGCTTCTAAGGGGTTAAATCATCATACAGGTAAGCTTCTCATGGGGTTAAATCATCATACAGGTAGGCTTCTCAAGGGGTTAAATCATCATACAGGTAAGCTTCTCAAGGGGTTAAATCATCATACAGGTAGGCTTCTCAAGGTGTTAAATCATCATACAGGTAAGCTTCTCATGGGGTTAAATCATCATGCAGGTAAGGTTCTCAAGAGGATAAACATCATACAGGTAAGCTTCTCAAGGGGTTAAATCATCATACAGGTAGGCTTCTCAAGGGGTTAAATCATCATGCAGGTAAGCTTCTCATGGGGTTAAATCATCATACAGGTAGGCTTCTCAGGGGGTTAAATCATCATACAGGTAATCTTCTCAAGGGGTTAAATCATCATACAGGTAGGCTTCTCAAGGGGTTAAATCATCATACAGGTAGGCTTCTCAAGGTGTTAAATCATCATACAGGTAAGCTTCTCAAGGGGTTAAATTATCATACAGGTTAGCTTCTCAAGGGGTTAAATCATCATACAGGTAAGCTTCTCAAGGGGTTAAATCATCATACAGGTAAGCTTCTCAAAGTGTTAAATCGTCGTACAGGTAAGCTTCTCAAGGGGTTAAATCATCATACAGGTAGGCTTCTCAAGGGCTTAAATCATCATACAGGTAAGCTTCTCAAGGGGTTAAATCATCATACAGTTAAGCTTCTCATGGGGTTAAATCATCATACAGGTAAGCTTCTCAAGGGGTTAAATCATCATACAGGTAGGCTTCTCAAGGGGTTAAATCATCATACAGGTAGGCTTCTCAAGGGGTTAAATCATCATACAGGTAAGCTTCTCAGGGGGTTAAATCATCATACACGTAGGCTTCTCAAAGGGTTAAATCATCATACAGGTTGGCTTCTCAAGGGGTTAAATCAGCATACTGGTAAACTTCTCAAGGGGTTAAATCATCATACAGGTAGGCTTCTCAAAGGGTTAAATCATCATACAGGTAGGCTTCTCAAGGGGTTAAATCATCATACAGGTAGGCTTCTCAAAGGGTTAAATCATCATACAGGTAAGCTTCTCAAGGCGTCAAATCATCATACAGGTAGGCTTCTGAAGGGGTTAAAGCATCATACAGGTAAGCTTCTTAAGGGGTTAAATCATCATACAGGTAAGCTTCTCAAGCGGTTAAATCATCATACAGGTAAGCTTCTTAAGGGGTTAAATCATCATACGGGTAGGCTTCTCAAGTGGATAAATCTTCATACAGGTAAGCTTCTCAAGGGGTTAAATCATCATGCAGGTAAGCTTCTCAAGGGGTTAAATCATCATACAGGTAAGCTTCTCAAGAGGATAAATCATCATAAAGGTACGCTTCTCAAGGGGTTAAATCATCATACAGGTAAGCTTCTCAAGGGGTTAAATCATCATACACGTAAGCTTCTTAAGGGTTTAAATCATCGTACAGGTAAGCTTCTCAAGGGATTAAATCATCATACAGGTAGGCTTCTCAAGGGGTTAAATCATCATACAGGTAAGCTTCTCAAGGGGTTAAATCATCATACAGGTAGGCTTCTCAAGGGGGTAAATCATCATACAGGTAGGCTTCTCAAAGTGTTAAATCATCATACAGGTAAGCTTCTCAGGGGGTTAAATTATCATACAGTTTAGCTTCTCAAGGGGTTAAATCATCATACAGGTAGGCTTCTCAAGGGGTTAAATCATCACAGGTAAGCTTCTCCAAGGGGTTAAATCATCATACAGGTAGGCTTCTCAAGGGGTTAAATCATCATACAGGTAAACTTCTCAAGGGGTTAAATCATCATAAAGGTAGGCTTCTCAAGGGGTTAAATCATCATACAGGTAGGCTTCTCAAGGGGTTAAATCATCATACAGGTTAGCTTCTCAAGGGGTTAAATCATCATACAGGTAGGCTGCTCAAGGGGTTAAATCATCATACAGGTAAGCTTCTAAAGGGGTTAAATCATCATACAGGTAGGCTTCTCAAGGGGTTAAATCAACATACAGGTAGGCTTCTCAAGGGGTTAAATCATCATACAGGTAAGCTTCTCAAGGGGTCAAATCATCATACAGGTAGGCTTCTGAAGGGGTTAAAGCATCATACAGGTAAGCTTCAAGGGTTTAAATCATCATACAGGTAAGCTTCTCATGGGGTTAAATCATCATACAGGTAAGCTTCTCAAGGGGTTAAATCATCATACAGGTAGGCTTCTCAAGTGGATAAATCATCGTACAGGTAAGCTTCTCAAGGGGTTAAATCATCATGCAGGTAAGCTTCTCAAGGGGTTAAATCATCATGCAGGTAAGCTTCTCAAGGGGTTAAATCATCATACAGGTAGGCTTCTCAAGGGGTTAAATCATCATACAGGTAGGCTTCTCAAGGGGTTAAATCATCATACAGGTAAGCTTCTCATGGGGTTAAATCATCATGCAGGTAAGCTTCTCAAGAGGACAATCTCATCCTTTTTAGGTAAAAGCTTCTCAGGGGTTAAATCATCCTTGGGTAGGCTTCTCTAAGGGTTAAATCATCACATACAGGTGAAAACTTCTCCTTAGAGTTCGTCATCTATACAGGTAGGCTTCTCAGAGGTTAAAATCTCATCATGCAAGGTAATCTTCTCAAAGGGTTAAATCATCATACAGGTAGGCTTCTCAAGAGGTTAAATCATCATACAGGTAGGCTTCTGAAGGTGTTAAATCATCATACAGGTAAGCTTCTCATGGGGTTAAATTATCATACAGGTTAGCTTCTCAAGGGGTTAAATCATCAAACAGGAAAGCTTCTCAAGGGGTTAAATCATCATACAGGTTAGCTTCTCAAGGGGTTAAATCATCATACAGGTAGGCTGCTCAAGGGGTTAAATCATCATACAGGTAGGCTTCTCAAGGGGTTAAATCATCATACAGGTAAGCTTCTCAAGGGGTTAAATCATCTTACAGGTAGGCTTCTCAAGGGGTTAAATCATCATACAGGTAGGCTTCTCAAGGTGTTAAATCATCATACAGGTAAGCTTCTCAAGGGGTTAAATCATCATACAGGTTAGCTTCTCAAGGGGTTAAATCATCATACAGGTAGGCTGCTCAAGGGGTTAAATCATCATACAGGTAGGCTTCTCAAGGGGTTAAATCATCATACAGGTAAGCTTCTCAAGGGGTTAAATCATCTTACAGGTAGGCTTCTCAAGGGGTTAAATCATCATACAGGTAAGCTTCTCAAGGGGTCAAATCATCATACAGGTAGGCTTCTGAAGGGGTTAAAGCATCATACAGGTAAGCTTCAAGGGTTTAAATCATCATACAGGTAAGCTTCTCATGGGGTTAAATCATCATACAGGTAAGCTTCTCAAGGGGTTAAATCATCATACAGGTAGGCTTCTCAAGTGGATAAATCATCGTACAGGTAAGCTTCTCAAGGGGTTAAATCATCATGCAGGTAAGCTTCTCAAGGGGTTAAATCATCATGCAGGTAAGCTTCTCAAGGGGTTAAATCATCATACAGGTAAGCTTCTCAAGGGGTTAAATCATCATACAGGTAGGCTTCTCAAGGGGTTAAATCATCATACAGGTAAGCTTCTCATGGGGTTAAATCATCATGCAGGTAAGCTTCTCAAGAGGATAAATCATCATACAGGTAAGCTTCTCAAGGGGTTAAATCATCATACAGGTAGGCTTCTCAAGGGGTTAAATCATCATACAGGTAAGCTTCTCATGGGGTTAAATCATCATACAGGTAGGCTTCTCAGGGGGTTAAATCATCATACAGGTAATCTTCTCAAGGGGTTAAATCATCATACAGGTAGGCTTCTCAAGAGGTTAAATCATCATACAGGTAGGCTTCTGAAGGTGTTAAATCATCATACAGGTAAGCTTCTCAAGGGGTTAAATTATCATACAGGTTAGCTTCTCAAGGGGTTAAATCATCATACAGGAAAGCTTCTCAAGGGGTTAAATCATCATACAGGTTAGCTTCTCAAGGGGTTAAATCATCATACAGGTAGCTTCTTCATGGGGTTAAATCATCATACAGATAGGCTTCTCAAGGGTTTAAATCATCATACAGGTAAGCTTCTCAAGGGGTTAAATCATCATACAGGTAATCTTCTCAAGGGGTTAAATCATCATACAGGTAGGCTTCTCAAGGGGTTAAATCATCATACAGGTAAGCTTCTCAAGGGGTTAAATCATCATACAGGTAGGCTTCTGAAGGGGTTAAATCATCATACAGGTAGGCTTCTCAAGTGGATAAATCATCATACAGGTAAGCTTCTCAAGGGGTTAAATCATCATGCAGGTAAGCTTCTCAAGGGGTTAAATCATCATACAGGTAAGCTTCTCAAGAGGATAAATCATCATTCAGGTAAGCTTCTCAAGGGGTTAAATCATCATACAGGTAAACTTCTCAAGGGGATAAATCATCATACACGTAAGCTTCTCAAGGGGTCAAATCATCATACAGGTAGGCTTTTCAAGGGGTTAAATGGCGCTCATCATGCAAATTGGAGAACTCAAGGGGTTAAATCATCATACACGTAAGCTTCTTAAGGGTTTAAATCATCGTACAGGTAAGCTTCTCAAGGGATTAAATCATCATACAGGTAGGCTTCTCAAGGGGTTAAATCATCATACAGGTAAGCTTCTCAAGGGGTTAAATCATCATACAGGTAGGCTTCTCAAGGGGGTAAATCATCATACAGGTAGGCTTCTCAAGGTGTTAAATCATCATACAGGTAAGCTTCTCAGGGGGTTAAATTATCATACAGTTTAGCTTCTCAAGGGGTTAAATCATCATACAGGTAGGCTTCTCAAGGGGTTAAATCATCATACAGGTAAGCTTCTCAAGGGGTTAAATCATCATACAGGTAGGGTTCTCAAGGGGTTAAATCATCATACAGGTAGGCTACTCAAGGGGTTAAATCATCATACAGGTAAGCTTCTCAAGGGGTTAAATCATCATAAAGGTAGGCGTCTCAAGGGGTTAAAACATCATACAGGTAAACTTCTCAAGGGGTTAAATCATCATACACGTAAGCTTCTCAAGGGTTTCAAATCATCATACAGGTAAGCTTCTCAGGGGGTTAAATCATCATACAAGATGAAAGCTTCTCAAAGTTAAATCATCATACCAATTGGAAAACTATCAAGTGGCTAAATCATCATGCAGGTAAGCTTCTCAAGGGGTTAAATCATCATGCAGGAAAGCTTCTCAAGGGGTTAAATCATCATACAGGTAAGCTTCTCAAGAAGATAAATCATCATACAGGTAAGCTTCTCAAGGGGTTAAATCATCATACAGGTAAGCTTCTCAGGGGGTTAAATCATCATACGCTTAAGCTTCTTAAGGGTTTAAATCGTCTTACAGGTAAGCTTCTCAAGGGGTTAAATCATCATACAGGTAGGCTTCTCAAGGGCTTAAATCATCATACAGGTAAGCTTCTCAAGGGGTTAAATCATCATACAGTTAAGCTTCTCAAGGTGTTAAATCATCATACAGGTAAGCTTCTCAAGGGGTTAAATCATCATACAGGTAGGCTTCTCAAGGGGTTAAATCATCATACAGGTAAGCTTCTCAAGGGGTTAAATCATCATACAGGTTAGTTTCTCAAGGGGTTAAATCATCATACAGGTAAGCTTCTCAAGGGGTTAAATCATCATACAGGTAAGCTTCTCAAGGGGTTAAATCATCATACAGGTAAGCTTCTCAAGGGGATAAATCATCATACAGTTAGGCTTCTCATGGGGTTAAATCATCATAAAGGTAAACTTCTCAGGGGTTAAATCATCATACACGTAAGGTTCTCAAGGGTTTAAATTATCATACAGGTAAGCTTCTCAAGTTGAAATCATCATACTGGTAGGATTCTCAAGGGGTTAAATCATCATACAGGTAAGCTTCTCAAGGGGTTAGATCATCATACAGGTAAGCATCTGAAGGGGTTAAATCATCATACAGGTAGGTTTTTCTAGGGCTTAAATCATCATACAGGTCAGCTTCTCAAGGGGTTAAATCATCATACAGGTAGGCTTCTGAAGGGGTTAAATCATCGTACAGGTAAGCTTCTCAAGGGGTTTAATCATCATCCAGGTAGGTTTCTCAAGGGGTTAAATCATCATACAGGTAAGCTTCTCAAGGGGTTAAATCATCATACAGGCAAGCTTCTCAAGGGCTAAAATCATCATACAGGTAAACTTCTCAAAGGGTTAAATCATCATACAGGTAGGCTTCTCAAGGGGTTAAATCATGATGCAGGTAGGCTTCTCAAGGGCTTAAATCATCATACAGGCAAGCTTCTCAAGGGGTTAGATCATCATACAGGTAAGCTTTTCAAGGGGTTAAATCATCATACAGGTAGGTTTCTCAAGGGCTTAAATCATCATACAGGTAGGCTTCTCAAGGGGTTAAATCATGATGCAGGTAGGCTTCTCAAGGGCTTAAATCATCATACAGGCAAGCTTCTCAAGGGGTTAGATCATCATACAGGTAAGCTTTTCAAGGGGTTAAATCATCATACAGGTAGGTTTCTCAAGGGCTTAAATCATCATACAGGTAGGCTTCTCAAGGGGTTAAATCATCATACAGGTAAGCTTCTCAAAGGGTTAAATCATCATATAGGTAGGCTTCTCAAGATTCATCATACAGGTAGGCTTCTCAACGTATGGGTAGCTTCTCAAGGGGTTAAATCATCATACAGGTAAGCTTCTCAAGGGGTTAAATCATCATACAGGAAAGCTTCTCAAGGGGTTAAATCATCATACAGGTAGGATTCTCAAGGGGTTAAATCATCATACAGGGCAGCTTCTCAAGGGCTAAAATCATCATACAGGTAAGCTTCTCAAAGGGTTAAATCATCATATAGGTAGGCTTCTCAAGGGGTTAAATCATGATGCAGGTAGGCTTCTCAAGGGCTTAAATCATCATACAGGTAGGCTTCTCAAGGGGTTAAATCATGATACAGGTAGGATTCTCAAGGGGTTAAATCATCATACAGGTAAGCTTCTCAAGGGGTTAAATCATCATAGAGGTAGGCTTCTCAAGGGGTTAAATCATCATACAGGTAGGCTTCTCAAGGGGTTAAATCATGATACAGGTAAGCTTCTCAAGGGGTTAAATCATCATACAAGTAAGCTTGTCAAGGGGTTAATTCATCATACAGGTAGGCTTCTCAAGGGGTTAAATCATCATACAGGTAAACTTCTCAAGGGGTTAAATAATCATACAGGTAAGCTTCTCAAGGGGATTAAATCATCATACAGGTAAGCTTCTCAAGGGGTTAAATCATCATACAGGTAGGATTCTCAAGGGGTTAAATCATCATACAGGCAAGCTTCTCAAGGGCTTAAATCATCATACAGGTAAGCTTCTCAAAGAGTTAAATCATCATACTGGTAGGCTTCTCAAGCGGTTAAATCATTATACATGTAAGCTTCTCAACGGGTTAAATCATGATGCAGGTAGGCTTCTCAAGGGCTTAAATCATCATACAGGTATTTTTCTCAAGGGGTTAAATCATCATACAGGTAAGCTTCTCAAGGGGTTAAATCATCATACAGGTAAGCTTCTCAAGGGGTTAAATCATCATACAGGTAAGCTTCTCAAGGGGTTAAATCATCATACAGGTAAGCTTCTTAAGGGGTTAAATCATCATACAGGTAAGCTTCTCATGGGGTTTAATCATCATACAGGTAGGCTTCTCAAGGGGTTAAATCATCATACAGGTAAGCTTCTCAAGGGGTTAAATCATCATACAGGTAATCTTCTCAAGGGGTTAAATCATCATACAGTAGGCTTCTGAAGGGGTTAAATCATCATACAGGTAAGCTTCTGAAGGGGTTAAATCATCATACAGGTAGGCTTCTGAAGGGGTTAAATCATGCAGGTAAAGCTACTCGGGGTTTAAAATCATCATGCAAACTTCTCCAAGGGCCAAATCATCATACAGGTAGGCTTCTCGAAGTTAAATCATCATACGGAGCTTCTCAGGGTTTTAAGTCATCATATGAAGCTTCTCAAGGGGTTAAATCATCATACAGGTATTGTTAGGCTTCTCAGGGTTAATCATCATACCGATAAACTTCTCAAGGGTTAAATCATCCTTACAAATCAAAACTCTCAAAGGGTTAAATCATCATACAGGTAGGCTTCTAAAGGGGTTAAATCATCATACAGGTAAGCTTCTCAAGGGGTTAAATCATCATACAGGTAAGCTTCTCAAGGGGTTAAATCATCATACAGGTAAGCTTCTCAAGGGGTTAAATCATCATACAGGTAGGCTTATCAAATGGTTAAATCATCATAGAAGGTAAGCTTCTCAAAGGGTTAAATCATCATGCAGGTAAGCTTCTCAAGGGGTTAAATCATCATACAGGTAGGCTTCTCAAGGCGATAAATCATCATACAGGTAAGCTTCTCAAGGGGTTAAATAATCATACAGGTAAGCTTCTCAAGGGGTTAAATCATCATACTCGTAAGCTTCTCAAGGGTTTAAATCATCATACAGGTAAGCTTCTCATGGGGTTAAATCATCATACAGGTAGCATTCTCATGGGGTTAAATCATCATACAGGTAAGCTTCTCAAGGGGTTAGATCATCATACAGGTAAGCATCTGAAGGGGTTAAATCATCATAAAGGTAGGTTTTCCAAGGGCTTAAATCATCATACAGGTAAGCTTCTCAAGGGGTTAAATCATCATACAGGTAGGCTTCTCAGGGGGTTAAATCATCATACAGGTAAGCTTCTCAAGGGTTTAAATCATCATGCAGGTAGGCTTCTCAGGGGCTTAAATCATCATACAAGTAGGCTTCTCAACGGGTTAAATTATCATACAGGTAAGCTTCTCAAGAGGTTAAATCATCATACAGTTAGGCTTCTCAAGGGGTTAAATCATCATGCAGGTAAGCTTTTCATGGGGTTAAAACATCATACACGGAGGCTTCTCAAGGGATTAAATCATCATACAGGTACACTTCTCAAGGGGTAAAATCATCATGCAGGTAGGCTTCTCAAGGGGTTAAATCATCATACAGGTAGGCTTCTCAAGGGGTCAAATTATCATACAGGTAGGCTTCTCAAGGGGTTAAATCATCATACAGGTAGGCTTCTCAAGGGGTTAAATCATCATACAGGTAAGCTTCTCAGGGGGTTAAATCATCATACACGTAGGCTTCTCAAGGGGTTAAATCATCATACAGGTAGGCTTCTCCAGGGGTTAAATCATCATACAGGTAAACTTCTCAATGGGTTAAATCATCATACAGGTAGGCTTCTCATGGGGTTAAATCATCATACAGGTAGGCTTCTCAAGGGGTTAAATCATCATACAGGAAGGCTTCTCAAGGGGTTAAATCATCATACAGGTAAGCTTCTCAAGGGGTTAAATCATCATACAGATGCTTAAAAGCACTTCTCAAGGGTTAAATCGTACAGGTACGCTTCGCAAGGGGTTAAATCATCATACAGGTAGGCTTCTCAAGGGGTTAAATCATCATACAGGTAAGCTTCACAAGGGGTTAAATCATCATATAGGTAAGCTTCTCAAGGGGTTAAATCATCATACAGGTAAGCTTCTCAAGGGGTTAAATCATCATACAGATAGGATTCTCAATGGGTTAAATCATCATACAGGCAAGCTTCTCAAGGGGTTAAATCATTATACAGGTAAGCTTCTGAAGGGGTTAAATCATCATACAGGTAAGCTTCTCAAGGGGTTAAATCACCATACAGGTAGGATTCTCAAGGGGTTAAATCGTCATACAGGCAAGCTTCTCAAGGGGTTAGATCATCATACAGGTAAATTTCTCAAGGGGTTAAATCATCATACATGTAGGTTTCTCAAGGGCTTAAATCATCATACAGGTAGGCTTCTCAAGGGGTTAAATCATCATACAGGTAAGCTTCTCAGGGGGTTAAATCATCATGCAGGTAGGCTTTTCAAGGGCTGAAATCATCATACACGGAGGCTTCTCAAGGAGTTAAGCCATCATACACGTAAACTTCTCAAGGGGTTAAATCATCATACAGGTAGGCTTTTCAAGGGGTTAAATCATCATACAGGTAGGCTTCTCAAGGGGTTAAATTATCATACAGGTAGGCTTCTCAAGGGTTTAAATCATCATACAGGTAAGCTTTTGAAGGGGTAAAATCATCATACAGGTAGGCTTCTCAAGGGGTTAAATCATCATACAGGTAAGCTTCTCAAGGGGTTAAATCATCATACAGGTAAGCTTCTCAAGGGGTTAAATCATCATACAGGTAGGCTTCTCAAGTGGTTAAATCATCATAGAAGGTAAGCTTCTCAAAGGGTTAAATCATCATGCAGGTAAGCTTCTCAAGGC
>NW_024717021.1:0-15845 GCF_018991925.1 Homarus americanus | reverse complement strand
GATGGGAGGGAAGGAAGGGGGTGTTTAAGGGTTAAGGCAAGTAGGTAATGAAGGGATCATGAGTCAATATGGATGTATGATCTGTCGTATAAAAATAAATTAAATAAACTAAATCAACTAAAAATCCTAAGCTGGCCACAACAAAAAGTACCCCATAAGCATTGTAGCTGTATGTAAGATAAAATAATAAAAAAAAAATCCTCAATATTGGACACTAATTCAACCCCTTCCCTTTACTCCCCCTACACCACCCCCCTCTCCTCCCCCTCCCTTCAACCCCCTTCAATTCTCCTTCCTCCTCCGTTCTCATGGTATTGACTATCGAGCGCACCTCCGGACGAATGCCGCGCAGGTCCAGAATATTTTTTTTTCCTC
The DNA here is from genome assembly GCF_018991925.1 of Homarus americanus. Lineage (NCBI taxonomy): Eukaryota > Metazoa > Arthropoda > Malacostraca > Decapoda > Nephropidae > Homarus > Homarus americanus. Next base: position 15,470 of record NW_024717021.1, on the reverse strand, counting down.
TGTACTCTCCATAACGCAATACAGAGATGTGTGTGTGTATGTGTGCGTATGTGTGTGTGTGTGTGTGCGTGTGTGTAAGTAATAACCAGGTGTATTACTGTGATATCTAATGAATAAATAGAGTTTAGTATTGTTGTGTTGAGAAAGTTTGTTGATAATTTTATTTTTGTTAGTTTGTCTTTTGTTTTACTCTCTCTCTCTCTCTCTCTCTCTCTCTCTCTCTCTCTCTCTCTCTCTCTCTCTCTCTCTCTCTTCATTCATCATATTTTCCTTCTCCTGTCCACACTTTCTCTTTTCTTTTTTCCTAGTTATTCTACACCCAAGATTATCACTCATTTACTTCACATGTTTCTTTTCTTATTATCAGTTAAAAAAAATCATAAACGACAAAAAAAACAAAACAAACATAGTAAGTATTAAAGACTCAATTTTATTCTCTTGATAAAAAATAACATTGTCAGTTAGTGTCATAAGACCATTGGCAAGACTTTCAAAGGGAATTTTATTGGTGTGTTTACGAGCAAGTAATTGACACACACTCAAAACACGCACGTACATAAACATACACACATAAAAACGTACATAAAAACATTTAAAACACAAATGAAAACATACACGCAGATACACACACACACACACACACACACACACCTATAAATAATCTTAGTATGTGTACACTCGGAGCAGGGCAGGTACAGCAAGGTGAGGAGGAGGCAGGTGTCCACCGACCAGGTATGCCGATAGTCTGGTGATAATGTGGGTAAAACTGGTGTGTGTGTGTGTGTGTGTGTGTGTGTGTGTGTGTGTGTGTGTGTGATCTCATGTTTAATTCTTGTAAGGTATGTGTCACCTAGCCGGCCATTTTGTTTACATTTTTCGGTCGCTCTAAAATACCATTAAAACAATATTGAGTATAAACGTTTGGCTCAACTGATGATCTCAAACATGTCCCAACATTTTTTTGCCTCAACTCCACATTCTGTAACTCATTTAGGTAGATGTCCCTCACTACACATACACTGGACTATGTGTAATGTTGCAGCTAATGTGTTATCAAGATATTGCACATTATAAGTTCATATGTGGTCATTATTATATCAAACGGAGGAATTTTAAAGAGCTATTACACCACCTGTATCATTAGTTGTCGCCAGGTGAAGGAATGTTTAGGTAGATTATATTTTATTTACTGTAATTAAAGCTTCAATACCTAAGACGTTCCACTATAAGAGTCTTTCAACCTCAGGTAAGGTCTAAAGACTTTCTACTCTAGGTCTTACACCCTGGAGTAGCTGTATCGTCTACATAGGTAATTACTCCACAAGGAACTACAAGTTACACCTTGATGTAATACTTCATTTACTGCCAAACTTTATAGGGAAATATTTTTTCACAAAGAATTTCAAGTTACAATTTCACATAATAAGTCTCATTACAAACGTTCCTTCGGCCTACTGTTAAACTTTGCAATGTCAAGATATTTTTTTCACTGCAGAGGAAAGTATCCATCATCATCACCACACACACACACGCAAAGACAAAACTCCTGTATCCAGATTCTCAAAAGTTTATAAATTAAATTCTTCCCTAAAATTAAACAGACAATACATCTATTTATCATAGAGTATGTGAACAATATCGACGCCATATTGGTTACCATCTTTGAGTCATATAATTAGTTAGCTACATAGTGTTAATTATTTAGTTAAATAGGAAAAAATAATCTACTAGCGTGTGTTGTGACCAAAATAAATCAACATTGTATTTACTTTCTCCTCCAGGGGGCACTAAGTCTAGAAAAGTGACACAATTGACATCTACATAAAGTGACTGACCAAGGGTAGATATTGGCTACCTTTTGTGTTACTTTGAGGTCGTAAGAACACACAGAGCTGCTCTTAAGGATGTTTACCACAATACACCTCAACCAGTTTCTCATCCACTAAGGTCAAACAATAAATCTGGTTCACAAGATACACCGTAAATTTTATTAGAATACAATAATCAATAACTGTATTTTTGTATTGAGGCGAATAGTCTTATGGTGTTAAGATGTGTTCTTAAGCCACGATGGTAAACTAAAGGTATTCAATATCTGCCTTGGTTGACGATGATCTGTAGACGTTAGCAAGTCCTCCTCCTCCTGCTCTCGAGTAAGGTAAGGAAGGCCTCACCTGACCAAAATTGTTAATTAAGATATATTACCTGAAGATTAACCCTCCCAGCTTATTTCAAATAATGATTAACCTAACGCTACCTGGGAAGTTAAGTTAGGTTAGATTAGGGTAGGGTAGGGTAGGGTAGGGTAGGGTAGGGTAGGTCAGGTCAGGTCAGGTCAGCCAGTGCCAGTGTAGTTAATCTTGAGGTTAAATAAACTAGAGGCTAATCTTCACATGAGCCACTAAGACACTTTGACGGAGGCGGTTACGTACAACAGGAAAGCTCTGATAACATATAATGTACAGTATATACCGTTTAAGTTGCGTCAGCAGCTCTATACACCACTTATTGACTTACTCATTCACTACCGTAGAAATATTTACTTCTCTAACGGGTTTCTATATGGTTCCCAGTCATTATAATACGACCTTGTAAAATGAAATGATCTAAATTAAGCTAAAGTTATCCAAATTAAACTTATTAGCTAACAAATCCTTCTAAAACACGATATATGCAAATCAAAAGTTCTAAACTCAACTTAACTTATCGTAATATAACTATTATAACTAAACCATTTTAATTAAACCAAACCTAAACACCTCAAGTGCCACAAACAGAAGGAAAAACACCTTTAATATTATCGTGTAAGAGGCCCCTGTAACCCACTAACTCCAGGTAATGCATCTATATCAATCTACCTGCGTCGGAAGCTCTATACGTGACTATGATCGTTACCCACTGCTGGAGAACATTGGTCCATACTGTAAACACCGCCCGCTTGTGAGTCCCGTCAGCCATTTTGTTCTAACTTTCGGGGATTCTAAAATAAACTATAAATAAATAAATAAATAAATAAATAAATAAAACAAGCATCTTTTGTTTTTCTAACCCATGAGCTGTGAGTCTTCATTATATACTTCAACATTACTGTAAACTAAGGCTAGAGAGGGTGTGTACAGTAATAGTGGAGCCAAGACGAGAAGGTATTTCAAATCCCTAAAGGGTTTTACAAGTGGAGAGTCTTACAAGTGGAGGGTCTTACAGGTGGAGAGTCTTACAAGTGGATGGTCTTACAGGTGGAGGGTCTTACAGGTGGAGGGTCTTACAGGTGGAGAGTCTTACAAGTGGAGGGTCTTACAGGTGGAGAATCTTTCGAGTGGAGGGTCTTACAGGTGGAGGGTCTTACAGGTGGAGGGTCTTACAGGTGGAGGGTCTTACAGGTGGAGGATTTTAATAAGGATAAATACAGCAAGTCTTACAGTTGAATCAGCCAAGTCGAGGAAAACTCTTAAAGAGTCATGTAACTTCTACCTGGTGTTACCTGTAATCAAGATAAGGTATATGTAAGAAGAATATTATCTCGTTACTATCCATTCCTCTTCCACTATCCTGCGAGGTGGTGTATTAATAGGCACAGATACTCATGATAAAGAAGGAATAAAGAGAAAGACGCAAGATACCTATAAAATGCGACAGAATATACCCACACATGCGTTATCCTAACCCATCCCAACCCAACCCAACCCTATCCTACCCTCAGCTTCACCACAGTACACAAAGTCATTCTTGGTATCAGAGTGACGCATAAATACCCTGTATCGCCTAAGACACATTTGAATCGGATGGTTCGTTGACGGTTTTATTTCTTCGGTATAAACCAGTGAAGCAATTAGTTCGTGGGAACAGTGAGTCAAAATACTTCACATCAGCTTCGTTTACGACCTCCAGCTGATATTTACTTCTGTTGTCTATATCAATCACATTTTATAATGAAAAAAAAAATATGGTTAGTTACTTAAAAATGAAAAAAAAATCATACTTAGATATTTAAGAGTGAGGAAAAAAGATACTTAAGATACTTAAAAATGAAAACACTCTTTGATACTTAAATTAGGACAAAATAAACTGACATAAAGATTTAACTATGAGCGGTGGATATTACGACATGTACCGGCTATCAATACAGAGGCGCTATTTAGCCGTGAAGTTCTCTCAGAAACTCAACAAGACAATATGTGGTCACGTAAAAATTTCAGGTTAATTTTTAACACCATCCGTCATTTTAAACCTTGGCACCTGTAGATTAAGAAAATATATGGTGATATTTTTTCTGATGGGATAAAGGTCGTATTTGTCCAGAGAAGTAAAAGAGGAAAAAAATCACTTGAGAGGCATGACGCACAGAGTGTCTAAGGTGATAAAAGATCATATACTACCATTTGGGTTTTCAAATTAAGTTCATTACATAAAATATCAAACTCAAAAAGATTACAAAAGAACAGAACACCATGAGCTCTCTACAGCTATTGTCAGCTGTCAATATGCTGATGTACAGAAGCTACACAATGTTATTGGTGACTGTAATCCCAGGAAAATGATGCTCTTATAAACTTGGTAACTGGAGCTGTAATGCCAGAAAATGCCAAATATGACAATCTATGTGCATATGAAGTTGGAAGACAAAATTATGAAAATTTTGTCAAGGAACGTATTGTTGGTCCATTGAGCATCTGGGAAAAGATGTCCAAGGTTAATCTTCTGTCGTGGAAAGCAGCAAATAAGACTTCAACCATCAAATTGCTATCACAAGTTATAGAACTTAAGCAGGACATACAGTATATGCATCACAGAAGGGCAGCACTGTACATATCAAGTCACCAGACACTGATGTGTTTGGCATATTAAAGCAGCCTCAACTTGGAGAAAATACAAGTATGATAACAGGAACTGGTGAGCGACGACACATTGGGCAGAGAGCCTTACAGGTTTCCATGCCTTCACAGGATCTGACTGCATTGGAAAATTTGTTGGCAAAGGAAAGAAAGCATGTTGGAGCACTTTGATGAAATCTAACACAAAAGTCCTAGATGCATTCAAGATGCTGAGTAGACCAAATGCCCTCCAGCAGACATGTATATTGGTCTAGAGGAATTTGTATTTAAGCTCTACTGTCCACGAATGACTTTCACTAAACTGTCAAAACTTAGATGGCATCTCTTCAAGATAACGCAGGCAGAAGCTGGAGAACTACCAGCGACTGCAGCAACTCTAAAGTATCATATATTGAGAGGAAGGTATCAAGCTCTTCTGTGGTCTTGTGATGCAGACAGTGAAATGCTTTCACAATTAGAGCATAGCTGGAAGATTGACAATGACTGTTTCATACTAGTAATATCAGACCAACCACCAGCTCCAGAAGCAATCACAGAACTTGTTAAATGTGGATGTGGCGTCAGGAAATGTGGATCATTGTCATGTTCATACAGAAAGACTCAGAAAGAATAGCATGACATGCACCGAGATGTGTAACTGTCAAGCAGATGATGAGAAATGCCTAAACAAGGTGAAGGAATCTGTTGTACACAGAAGACTCTGATGACGAGGACTGAAGCAATGTCGTAAATAATAACTTGTGACTTGTATACACATGATGTATAACACTACAAACTTTTAATAAATATAAAACGGTGGTTCTAAGCTTTTCAGATAATGGTAATATGTATATGTTTAATTTCCAGTATTTGTCTTTAGCAAATAATTTTACTTACTGCAATCTCTTCTTTGCCAGAGACAGGATGGCATATATGAGCAGCCATGTTTGTAACACACTTAAGATATTATAACAGCATTCATGATATATTATGTTAAATTGTAATCATATAATACTACATGTTCATAGGTTATTAGTCATGTTTTAAGTTACTTAGGACTTAATGGTAATACATCTGTGGTTCATTACGCCGCTCTTTGATAAAACTTCTTTAAAGGCATAAAACTTATAATAAACCGTTCAGAAAAAATGACACCACAGTTCCTTAACATAGTTTATAAGGATTATTATAATGTATGGTGTCAAAAATTAACATCAAATTTTTACGGGATTACTTAAGCTCCTACACTAAAACCTGCCGACCTAACCTAACCTTTTTTACCCACCACTACCTACTTACCTAACCTGACATAATCTAACCTAACCTGACGTAATCTGACCTAACCTGACATAATCTAACCTAACCTGACGTAATCTAACCTAACCTCCCCGTCTGACATAAGCTAACCTAATCAAACCTAACTTTCCCACCTACCTACCGTAACCTATCTACTTATTACCTACCTAACCTAACTTAACCCAACCTGACGTAATCTAACCTAACCTATTGAAGCTTAACTTAACCACCTACCTCATCTAACACCACTTTGTAATCTCTTTGCGCTACCGCTCACAGGATGAGTATGGGGGGCACAATAAACTAGCCTCTAAGTGGCAAAATTAACAAAACTAACCTAACCTAACCCAACCTGACTTAATCTAACCTGATCTGATCTATCCAACTTAAAAATCTTAGAATATATAATAAAGCCGCTAGGTTAATTTAGGCTAAATATGGTTGATTCATATTTTGTTTTGACAGAAATTCCCGGCAAAATAACCTATCTATATTGAGAACCACCGCCATGTTGGTTCCACATTAACAAGACACGGATACACTACAGAATAACCCGCGTTCGTTTAACCTCAATTACTACAGTTTACTTTATAATCTTACTTCACAATCTTCACTACATCTCACTTCACAATGTTCACTACATCTCACTTCACAATGTTCACTACATCTCACTTCACAATCTTCACTACATCTCACTTCACAATCTTCACTACATCTCACTTCACAATCTTCACTACATCTCACTTCACAATCTTCACTACATCTCACTTCACAATCTTCACTACATCTCACTTCACAATCTTTACCACATCTTACCTCACAATCTTCACTACATCTCACTTCACAATCTTCACTACATCTACTTCACACTTCACAATCACTTACATACATCTCACTTCACAATCTTCACTACATCTCACTTCACAATCTTCACTACATCCCACTTCACAATCTTCACTACATCTCACTTCACAATCTTCACTACATCTCACTTCACAATCTTCACTACATCTCACTTCACAATCTTCACTACATCTCACTTCACAATCTTCACTACATCTCACTTCACAATCTTCATTACATCTCACTTCACAATCTTCACTACATCTCACTTCACAATCTTCACTACATCTCACTTCACAATCTTCACTACATCTCACTCCACAATCTTCACTACATCCCACTTCACAATCTTCACTACATCTCACTTCACACTACATCTCACTTCACAATCTTCACTACATCTCACTTCACAATCTTCACTACATCTCACTTCACAATCTTCACTACATCTCACTTCACAATCTTCACCACATCTCACTTCACAATCTTCACTACATCTCACTTCACAATCTTCACTACATCTCACTTCACAATCTTCACTACATCTCGCTTCACAATCTTCACTACATCTCACTTCACAATCTTCAATACATCTCACTTCACAATCTTTACTACATCTCACTTCACAATCTTTACTACATCTCACTTCACAATCTTCACTACATCTCACTTCACAATCTTCACTACATCACACTTAACAATCTTCACCACATCTCACTTCACAATCTTCACTACATCTCACTTCACAATCTTCACTACACCTCACTTCACAATCTTCACTACATCTCACTTCACAATCTTCACTAACACCATCCTTCATCACTACATATAACAACATCCATCATCACTACTTATAACACCATCCATCATCATCACTACATATAACACTATCCATCATCACTACATATAACACGATCCATCATCACTACATATAACACCATCCACCATCACTACATATAGAACCATCCATCACGACATATAACATCATCCAACATCACTACATATAACACCAACCATCATCACTACATATAATATCATCCATCATCACTACATATAACTCCATCCATCATCACTACATATGACACCATCCAGCATCACTACATATAACACCACCCATCATCACTACATATAACATCATGCATCATCAGTACATATAACACCATCCATCAACACTACATATAAACCAACCTATCATCACTACATATAATATCATCCATCATCACTACATATAACACCATCCAACATCACTACATATAACACCACCCATCATCACTACATATAACATCATCCATCATCACTACATATAACTCTATCCATCATCACTACATAACACCATCCAGCATCACTACATATAACACCAACCATCATCACTACATATAACATCATGCATCATCACTACATATAACACCATCCATCATCACTACATATAAAACCATCCTATCATCACTACATATAACATCATCCAACATCACTATATATAACACCACCCATCATCACTACATATAACATCATCCATCATCACTACATATAACTCCATCCATCATCACTACATATGACACCATCCAGCATCACTACATATAACACCACCCATCATCACTACATATAACATCATGCATCATCACTACATATAACACCATCCATCAACACTACATATAAAACCAACCTATCATCACTACATACAATATCATCCATCATCACTACATATAACACCATCCAACGTCACTACATATAACACCACCCATCATCACTACATATTACATCATCCATCACTACATATAACTCTATCCATCATCACTACATATAACACCATCCAGCATCACTACATATAACACCAACCATCATCACTACATATAACATCATGCATCATCACTACATATAACACCATCCATCATCACTACATATAAAACCATCCTATCATCACTACATTTAACATCATCCAACATCACTACTTATAACACCACCCATCATCACTACATATAACATCATCCATCATCACTACATATAACTCCATCCATCATCACTACATATGACACCATCCAGCATCACTACATATAACACCACCCATCATCACTACATATAACATCATGGATCATCACTACATATAACACCATCCATCATCACTACATATAAAACCAACCTATCATCACTACATATAATATCATCCATCATCACTACATATAACACCATCCAACATCACTACATATAACACCACCCATCATCACTACATATAACACCATCCAGCATCACTACATATAACACCAACCATCATCACTACATATAAAATCATGCATCATCACTACATATAACACCATCCATCATCACTACATATTATAACACCATCCATCATCACTACATATTATAACACCATCCATCATCACTACAACACCATCCCTCTTCACTATAGTGATAAACAGAGCTTCATTTTGTTGTCAATTTCTTTAAATTCCAACCTTATTAAACCGTAAATTCTTTCTGTATGGTCAAATTTTGATTTGACCTCAGTGAGAGAGCTGTTAGTGTCAGTACATCACAATGGTGTTCCGACGCACTGTATCGAAGGTGTCTAAGGTGGAGGTGAAGCCTTGCCAGGTGAAGGAGAAGGGCCCCCGATCTAACAAACTGCAGACCACAAAGCACACTAAGACCCAAAACAACAAGAAGACACAAAACAACAACAAGAAGAAGGAAACTACCACTTTCTGCCATGTACAAAAGGACCAGTACCTGCCATGGGGAGACTATGTCTTCACAGGGAAAAAGTCCAAGAAGCGCTGAACCTACAGTATGCTTCTGATATTTAAAATACTGTAATAAAAAACTTATTAATTGATTTTGTTTGTATTATTTATGCTTTTATTATTTTCATCTGTAAACGTGCTGTTTTGGGAATATATTTTGAGTTACATAATATTTAGGTACAGCAGTTTATTTCACTCTATCTCCTTGTTTACCAAGTAACTGGACTTACAGTCTCCGATCGGGATACTCAAAACAAATATTTGGCATCGAACTCCGTAAGTGAGCTCGTAATCTAGCCCGTAACTTACAGCACCTCAACACGATCAACCTGGATATAGTAGTCGCTATTTCCCGATTGCATGAAAAAAAATTAATAATATATGTTTTAATAATGCTTGTTAGACTTATTTTATCATAGAATAATGAAGAAAATGTTTTGTACATCAACATACTAAAATACAATATTAGTTTTTTTTTTTACGACAAGAAGAGGCTTGAGTGTTCTATTTCTCGCTGAATGGAAGAGACGCAGCTTTTGTCTTACAACTTTTCAAGTAATTTGTACCAAAATAGAAGATTTTTATTGTCCACATTTGGGGTATATTTTTTTTATGACTGAATAAACTTGCAGATAGACCTTATTAATGTGGTATAGCTGTAAATATCCTTCAGTAATGAAATCCAAATATGAGGTCAAGTGAAAATTTTTGCTTAGACTCCGCCTTTGTTAGGACCAAGTTATAACAAGTTATTCTGCCAAGTATCCAATAAGTACCCATGACTCAGAGTTAAATAATACCTAACCTAATCTAAGTTCATCAAACCTAATAAAAAAAGTGGGGCAAAAAATAAGTGGTAAAGAATTTTTTTTCTCAGAAAAAGAATTATATTCAGAGGTTTTTATCCGATACATTCAGTCGTGATTTTTTTGATGCAAAATTAGTAAAATGTATTTAACCCTAACACTACCTCACCTTACCTAATCTTACCTTACCTTATCTAACCTAACCTAATGTTACCTAACCTAGCCAAGCCGCAACGCTCATGACACAATTGAGTTCTCTAGAAAATTTTCATTTCATTTTCTTTTTTTTAAAAATACATTTGCAGAGACAACAAACTTTTGATAATTATTTCTCCAACATATCTATAAATCTGTTGATGATATATAAATTTAGGATAGGTTAGGTTTGGTGTGATTAGGATAGGTTAGGCTAGTTTAGGATAGTCTAAGTTAGCTTAGGAAAGGCTAAGTTAGGTTACGATAGACTAGGTTAGGTTTTAATCTGCATGATATATTTACTGAACTTGTAAACGATGTTATAATCCTGGCAGCCGGGTATCGATCACGAAAATAACACTTTGGAAGTTATAACATTTGATAAAGTTTATTATTACTGTAACATGAAACAAATCACTATAGCTGTACTTATCAATCCAGTATTAAATCTGTATTATCTTTGACCATCGCTCATTGGCCAGCTTATCTCTGCACTGTTCTCTGATATAATAAAGTATTGGTGAATGGGAATATTAATCATTTGTGAGTCACTTACTATAAAGGAAACTGTAACGGATTCTATGGACAGTTGGGAATATTTTCATGGAATAAGTCGGAGTAACTCCCCTCTTGCCCAAAAGCAATCCAAGGAGTTAATTCACAGAGCGAAAATCTAGACGAGTCTTCCTTGTTTGTTTTAGGTCATAACAACGAAAAGTTTAATAATGTTTATTACAATGATTCAGGTTTTACTGTAATTCTTCTTTTTTATATTTTTAATATTTTGTAGATTTTTTTTCACCCAGTTTATTTCTTGTTTAGATTCATTATTGCAATTATTTTTATTACAGAGTTGAATTAAAAGTTTATATCTAAGTATTTTACAGCTTCACAAATACTTTTATAAAATGTTGATGCACACAGTGGACAGTTTTTAGTTCTTTCTTGTAATACCTCAGTATTACTCTGTTAAATACTCTTACCATTTACACCTGACCATTTATTTATTTATTTTATAAATTGTTTAAAGAGAGAACATCACCAGCAGGATACAGATGTTGAAGTAAATAGAAGTTTGTAACCTAACCCTACCCCCCACTGCTACCCCTCCCTCTTGTCCCACATTCTTACTCGTCACTCCTACCCCTTACTCCTACCCCTTACTCCCACCCCTTAATCCCACCCCTTATTCCCACCCCTTATTCCCACCCCTTGCTCCCACCCCTTCCTTCTACCCCTTACTTCTACCCCTTACTCCTACCCCTTACTTCTACCCCTTACTTCTACCCCTTACTCCTACCACTTACTCCTACCACTTACTCCTACCCCTTACTCCCACCCCTTACTCCCACCCTTACTCCCACCCCTTACTCCCACGCCTTACTCCTACCCTTCGCTTCTACCCCCACTGTTACCCCACACTACGCTGGTAATTGAAGACATCATACATTTGTTCACTTAGACACCACTTATTATTCAGGACCTAATGGCTATAATATCAGAGTCATTATTCTTAACTCAACTTTATATATATATCAATTGTCAAAAATCTTCACCACAAGAAAGAAAAGAACAGTCGGGTATGGCAGAAAATGTAATAAACGAACATGGAGTAAGACATCAAGCTCCATATTGTAAACAAGATCATCGTCATTGCTTATTTATTGCGAGGAAAAATATTGTTCGCAATATAATTATAAAAACCTTCTGTAATTCATTCTCTTCATTACACTAAAAGGTAATGAAGTATATAAAGAAAATAGTTTATAAATTACTAAAATAAAAATACGTATAAAAAAGTAAAATAACATCTATTGATGGAATAGAAAAGAATTATATCGTAAGTGGGTAAAAGATTTTTTGGGTAGGTTTTAGAATACAATAACTGTTTTCTGCATTACACCGATGGTTCCAAGTCAGAAATTATCCTTAAGTTTTGTGAATCAGTATTTACAGTTTTTCTTAATGGGTGACTTAAGTTACGGTCACACGATCCCTTTGATGAGCAATTAATTTGGAGCAAGAAATTACGAGTAATTTCTTCCAAATGTGGTCACACGAGTGGTTCTTGGTTCAGTTACTACAGCAAGAAAAAAACGTTAACGCCGCTGTGCGAGTAGAAGAGAGACGGAACATCACAACAACAATGCAGACGACGCAGCAGCTATCCTTGGTATTATTGTTATTATTCAAAAGAAATGAGAGAAAGCGAAGAAAAACTATTGGGGACTCGTAAGTGGCTGGCGAGGAGGAGGAACGAGTGTTTATTATAGACTGGTTCAACTATCGTAGTTACAGTAGGGAGGGTTGTTAGTGTGTGGAGAATGACCGGCTGTATGGGCTTGTGTTTTGTAAACAAACACGCCAAAACACCACCCAAATAATAAACTCAGTGTGTCGTAAAAAACTGTTTGTGCATTTTATACATAATGTTATTGATCTATGTTATATATAGCCAAGGTAAATACTCGATAAATAAGCTTCGTGTCATTAAATATGGTATTAACCGGGTTTTGAACCAATAATCTTGCTCGAAATAGTCAAGAAATTGACTATCACGATTGTCAATAAAAATGCTTCAAAAACTTGCTCGAATTTCTCGAAAATTGCTCGAAATAACTTTCCGGTAAGAAATTGCTAAAAAAAAAAATGCTCCCATGTGACCACTGCTTTAAGAATTGTATGCTATCTTCATGTCATTGGAAACACACACACACACACACCCCATACACAGTCACACACTCACCATGCACAATCACACACACCATACATACACTCACCATACACACACACATACACACACCATACATGCACACACCATACACACACACACCATACATACACACACCATACACATACACACACCATACACACATACACACACACACACACACACCATGCACACACCATACAAACAAACAAACACACACCATATACACACACACCATGCAAACACACACTAATTGTTTTAATTTAGTTCTTGGAACTCTTAAGTGGCAGCGCTTGATGTAAACACTTCTTGGCATTTTCTGTTTATCTAGTAGCAGGTATACACACAGATGTAATATGAGAAAATATATTATGAATTCTGTCCAGGGAAGTGTTGTGAATATGACCTTGAGATAACACTTGTGTTAAGTGTGAATTTTCCTGTCTAGTGATATGTCCAACTACTACTCTGGGCCGCGAGACAGTGGTAGTGATTACAGATTGCCCACGAGGGGGCTAGTTTATTGGGCACCCCCTTACATCCTGTGCAAGGTGAAGCGCAGAAGCGTTTACAGTGTCCAACTGGGAAGCATGCGGAGTTCATGCTTGCCTTTATGACTCATGTATTAAGGGCGTAAAAGGCCTGAAGGGTCATGGGTTTTGTCAGCAAGTTACATAAAGTGACAATGATGAGTGTGTGGGGGGAAAATTCCTGGTACAATTTATCTGTTTATGGCAAAGTGTGGCAGGTCCCTAATAATGTGAGCGGTGTTTACTGAATCAGCTGACCCTGGCTCGACCTTTTGAGAGACGCAAGCCAAGTGATCTAAGAGTCGTGAATAACATGGTGAATCACTTGGTGTTATTCATTTGGGTGAATATTTGTATAAATCAAAGGTGCTGTTACACACACACACACACCACACGTGGCACACCACCCACACACAGTTTCCGAGAAGGAGTTAAAATCAAGAACAAAATTATCTTCCTTTCACTCCATTGGTCAACTTATCCAAGAGATGCTAGTGTTGATAACAACCAGAAACAGGGATTATGGTGGGGCCGAGAAGCCAAATGTTGACAACAATATACACAAAACAACTATTTCTCTTCTCAAATATTCCTCTCTTTTCCCACATTAGTTATTTACATTTATTATATAAATCTGAGCATTCAAATTATTTTAACAACGTCAGAATGGATTTACAAATTATAACGTTATTCATATAAAATGATTATAAAATGTACCTTTACTGAGACAAAAATCAAGAATTCGGCTCATCTATGACTTGATCAATGTGGCCGGGGACCCAGCACCCCACTGTGACAGATGTGACAGTGAGACAAACTTTGATCGAATGCTGTAAATCTTCAGCACTTTGAGATTGTATTTAACGAAGTCTTAACTGGGAAAATGTTGTATGGCTTTTGTTATGGGGTAAGTTCTGGCGTGAACATTAAGACTATTTTTATAATTTTTTGTAACTAATATTTTTATCCGCCTGGTACAATTATTTATTAATTTATATTGTAAGCTATGTCTTGATAGTCGATGTAATGTAACAATTTATTTTTTGTGTTAATGTTCATATAGATTGGTTCAGTGTTGCGGTTCTGACTCGTCAACGATGTTAATAAGCTGTTGAGTACATACTGCTGGTGAAACAATGTTATATTAACAACACGACAGACAAGTACTATAATACCTTAACATTTAACAATAATTCAGCCTTAATTTAATTTTTTCACCAACTTAAGACACATAACCCAGAAGGAAGTGAGACGGGCAACATAACGCGGGATATCGTGGCTTCACTAAGTGCAAATTATGGAACTTGAGGGAACACATTATGGGAAAATTCGTTTAAGTAATAACAGTTTACGAAGCTGAAGTCGAGATATTAGAAGATGAAGAAGACTTTAGCACATCAGTATACCCCACGACCGGTGCCAGGATGTTAAGTGTGCCATCAGGGTATATTAACGCTGAGAGACGGGTGCTATATTGGTATATTAGCATACCTCCACCCTGAATGGTATATCAAAAAGTACAGGATTTACTTCACAGATAT
>NW_024717020.1:0-8619 GCF_018991925.1 Homarus americanus | reverse complement strand
GTCGCTAACTTCTGTAATATCACACTGTTAACAACTGCTATAAGATCACACTGTTTCCTTCTACTGGAACATCACACTGTCGCTAACTTCTGTAACATCACACTGTTAACTACTGCTATAAGATGACACTGTTTCCTTCTTCTGGAACATCACACTGTCGCTAACTTCTGTAACATCACACTGTTAACAACTGCTATAAGATCACACTGTTTCCTTCTACTGGAACATCACACTATTACTAACTACTGTAATATCACACTGTTAACAACTGCTATAAGATCACACTGTTTCCTTCTACTGGAACATCACACTATTACTAACTACTGTAATATCACACTGTTAACAACTGCTATAAGATCACACTGTTTCCTTCTACTGGAACATCACACTGTTAACAACTGCTATAAGATCACACTGTTTCCTTCTACTGGAACATCACACTGTCGCTAACTTCTGTAACATCACACTGTTAACAACTGCTATAAGATCACACTGTTTCCTTCTACTGGAACATCACACTGTCGCTAACTTCTGTAACATCACACTGTTAACAACTGCTATAAGATCACACTGATTCCTTCTACTGGAACATCACACTAATACTAACTTCTGTAACATCACACTGTTAACAACTGCTATAAGATCACACTGTTTCCTTCTACTGGAACATCACACTGTCGCTAACTTCTGTAACATCACACTGTTAACAACTGCTATAAGATCACACTGTTTCCTTCTACTGGAACATCACACTGTCGCTAACTTCTGTAATATCACACTGTTAACAACTGCTATAAGATCACACTGTTTCCTTCTACTGGAACATCACACTGTTAACAACTGCTATAAGATCACACTGTTTCCTTGTACTGGAACATCACACTATTACTAACTACTGTAATATCACACTGTTAACAACTGCTATAAGATCTCACTGTTTCCTTCTGCTGGAACATCACACTTTCGCTAACTTCTGTAACATCACACTGTTAACAACTGCTATAAGATCACACTGTTTCCTTCTACTGGAACATCACACTGTCACTAACTTCTGTAACATCACACTGGTAACAACTGCTATAAGATCACACTGTTTCCTTCTACTGGACCATCACACTATTACTAACTACTGTAATATCACACTGTTAACAACTGCTATAAGATCACACTGTTTCCTTCTACTGGAACATCACACTGTCGCTAACTTCTGTAACATCACACTGTTATCAACTGCTATAAGATCACACTGTTTACCTTCTACTGGAACATCACACTGTCGCTAACTTCTGTAATATCACACTGTTAACAACTGCTATAAGATCACACTGTTTCCTTCTACTGGAACATCACACTGTTAACAACTGCTATAAGATCACACTGTTTCCTTCTTCTGGAACATCACACTATTACTAACTACTGTAATATCACACTGTTAACAACTGCTATAAGATCACACTGTTTCCTTCTACTGGAACATCACACTGTCGCTTACTTATGTAACATCACACTGTTAACAACTGCTATAAGATCACACTGTTTCCTTCTACTGGAACATCACACTATTTCTAACTACTGTAACATCACACTGTTAACAACTGCTATAAGATCACACTGTTTCCTTCTACTGGAACATCACACTGTCGCTAACTTCTGTAACATCACACCGTTAGCATCTTGCCATAAGATCACACTGCTCTTCTACTGAACATCACACTGTCGCTAACTTGCACATCACACTGTTAACAACTGCTATAAGATCACACTGTTCTCTCTACTTCGGAACATCACACTGTTAACAAACTATAAGATCACACTGTTCTCTACTGAACATCACACGGTTACTAACTAATGTAATATCACACTGTTAACAACTGCCATAAGATCACCGTTTCCTTTCTACGGGAACACTACACTGTCGCTAACTTATAACATCACACTGTTAACAACTGCTATAAGATTTCACCGTTTCCTCTACTGCATCACACTATTACTAAGTACTGCAACATCACACTGTTAACAACTGCCATAAAGATCACACTGCTCTTCTACTGAACATCACACTGTCGCTAACTTCTGTAACATCACACTGTTAACAACTGCTATAAGGTCACACTGTTTCCTTCTACTGGAACATCACACTGTCGCTAACTTCTGTAATATTACACTGTTAATAACTGCTATAAGATCACATTGTTTCCTTCTACTGGAACATCACACTGTCGCTAACTACTGTAACATCACACTGTTATCAAATGCTATAAGATCACACTGTTTCCTTCTACTGGAACATCACACTGTCGCTAACTTCTGTAACAACACACTGTCGCTAACTTCTGTAACATCACACTGTTAACAACTGCTATAATATCACACTGTTTCCTTCTACTGGAACATCACACTATTACTAACTACTGTAAAATCACACAGTTAACAACTGCTATAAGATCACACTGTTTCCTTCAACTGGAACATCACACTGTCGCTAACTTCTGTAATATCACACTGTTAACAACTGCTATAAGATCACACTGTTTCCTTCTACTGGAACATCACACTGTCGCTAACTTCTGTAACATCACACTGTTAACTACTGCTATAAGATGACACTGTTTCCTTCTTCTGGAACATCACACTGTCGCTAACTTCTGTAACATCACACTGTTAACAACTGCTAGTAAGATCACACTGTTTCTCTACTGAACATCACACTACTAACTACCGTAATATCACTGTTAACAACTGCCATAAGATCACACTGTTTCCTTCTACTGGAACATCACACTATTACTAACTACTGTAATATCACACTGTTAACAACTGCTATAAGATCACACTGTTTCCTTCTACTGGAACATCACACTGTTAACAACTGCTATAAGATCACACTGTTTCCTTCTACTGGAACATCACACTGTCGCTAACTTCTGTAACATCACACTGTTAACAACTGCTATAAGATCACACTGTTTCCTTCTACTGGAACATCACACTGTCGCTAACTTCTGCACATCACACTGTTAACAAATCGCTATAAGATCACACTGATTCCTTCTACTGAACATCACACTAATACTAACTTCTGTAACATCACTGTTAACAACTGCTATAAGATCACACTGTTCTCTACTGAACATCACACTGTCGCTAACTCTGTAACATCACACTGTTAACAACTGCTAAGTAAGATCACACTGTTTCCTTCTCTTTACTGGAACATCATCATCACACTGTCGCTAACTTCCGTAATATCACACTGTTAACAATCACATAAGATCACACTGTTTCCTTCTACTGGAACATGACACTGTCGCTAACTTCTGTAATATCACATTGTTTCCAACTGCTATAACATTACACTTTTACTAACTACAGTAACATCACACTGTTAACAACTGCTATAAGATCACACTGTTTTCTTCTACTGGGACACACACTGTCGCTAACTTCTGTAACATCACACTGTTAACAACTGCTATAAGATCACACTGTTTCCTTCTACTGGAACATCACACTGTCGCTAACTTCTGTAACATCACACTGTTAACAACTGCTATAAGATCACACTGTTTCCTTCTACTGGAACATCACACTATAACTAACTATGGTAATATCACACTGTTAACAACTGATATAAGATCACACTGTTTCCTTCTACTGGAACATCACACTC
The DNA here is from genome assembly GCF_018991925.1 of Homarus americanus. Lineage (NCBI taxonomy): Eukaryota > Metazoa > Arthropoda > Malacostraca > Decapoda > Nephropidae > Homarus > Homarus americanus. The sequence goes on along the minus strand of NW_024717020.1, from coordinate 4,949 downwards.
TTACTAACTATGGTAATATCACACTGTTAACATCTGCTATAAGATCACACTGTTTCCTTCTACTGGAACATCACACTGTCGCTAACTTCTGTAACATCACACTGTTAACAACTGCTATAAGATCACACTGTTTCCTTCTACTGGAACATCACACTGTTAACAACTGCTATAAGATCACACTGTTTCCTTCTACTGGAACATCACACTGTCGCTAACTTCTGTAACATCACACTGTTAACAATTGCTATAAGATCACACTGTTTCCTTCTACTGGAACATCACACTGTCGCTAACTTCTGTAATATCACATTGTTTTCAACTGCTATAACATTACACTTTTACTAACTACAGTAACATCACACTGTTAACAACTGCTATAAGATCACACTGTTTCCTTCTACTGGAACATCACACTGTCGCTAACTTCTGTAACATCACACTGTTAACAACTGCTATAAGATCACACTGTTTCCTTCTACTAGAACATCACACTGTCGCTAACTTCTGTCACATCACACTGTTAACAACTGCTATAAGATCACACTGTTTCCTTCTACTGGAACATCACACTGTCGCTAACTTCTGTAATATCACACTGTTAACAACTGCTATAAGATCACACTGTTTCCTTCTACTGGAACATCACACTATTACTAACTACTGTAATATCACACTGTTAACAACTGCTATAAGATCACACTGTTTCCTTCTACTGGAACATCACACTGTCGCTAACTTCTGTAACATCACACTGTTAGCATCTGCTATAAGATCACACTGTTTCCTTCTACTGGAACATCACACTGTCGCCAACTTCTGTAATATCACACTGTTAACAACTGCTATAAGATCACACTGTTTCCTTCTACTGGAACATCACACTGTTAACAACTGCTATAAGATCACACTGTTTCCTTCTTCTGGAACATCACACTATTACTAACTACTGTAATATCACACTGTTAACAACTGCTATAAGATCACACTGCTCTTCTTACTGAACATCATCACACCGTCGCCAATCACTGTAACATCACACTGCTAACAACTGCTATAAGGTCGCACTGTTTCCTCTTTACTGGAACATCATACCGTCGCCAACTCTGTACATCAACTGTTAATAACTGCTATAAGATCACATTGCTCTCTTCACTGAACATCACACTGTCGCTAACTACTGTAACATCACACTGTTAACAAATGCTATAAGATCACACTGTTTCCTTCTACTGGAACATCACACTGTCGCTAACTTCTGTAACATCACACTGTCGCTAACTTCTGTAACATCACACTGTTAACAACTGCTATAATATCACACTGTTTCCTTCTACTGGAACATCACACTATTACTAACTACTGTAAAATCACACAGTTAACAACTGCTATAAGATCACACTGTTTCCTTCTACTGGAACATCACACTGTCGCTAACTTCTGTAATATCACACTGTTAACAACTGCTATAAGATCACACTGTTTCCTTCTACTGGAACATCACACTGTCGCTAACTTCTGTAACATCACACTGTTAACTACTGCTATAAGATGACACTGTTTCCTTCTTCTGGAACATCACACTGTCGCTAACTTCTGTAACATCACACTGTTAACAACTGCTATAAGATCACACTGTTTCCTTCTACTGGAACATCACACTATTACTACTAACTACTGTAATATCACACTGTTAACAACTGCTATAAGATCACACTGTTTCCTTCTACTGGAACATCACACTATTACTAACTACTGTAATATCACACTGTTAACAACTGCTATAAGATCACACTGTTTCCTTCTACTGGAACATCACACTGTTAACAACTGCTATAAGATCACACTGTTTCCTTCTACTGGAACATCACACTGTCGCTAACTTCTGTAACATCACACTGTTAACAACTGCTATAAGATCACACTGTTTCCTTCTACTGGAACATCACACTGTCGCTAACTTCTGTAACATCACACTGTTAAAAACTACTATAAGATCACACTGTTTCCTTTTACTGGAACATCACACTATTACTAACTATGGTAATATCAAACTATTAACAACTGCTATAAGGTTCACACTGTTTCCATCTACTGGAACATCACACTGTCGCTAATGTCTGTAACATCACACTGTTAACAACTGCTATAAGATCACACTGTTTCCTTCTACTGGAACATCACGCTGTCGGTAACTTCTGTAACATCACACTGTTAACAACTGCTATAAGATCACACTGTTTCCTTCGACTGGAACATCACACTATTACTAACTACTGTAATATCACACTTTTAACATCTGCTATAAGATCACACTGTTTCCTTCTACTGGAACATCACACTGTTAACAACTGCTATAAGATCACACTGTTTCCTTGTACTGGAACATCACACTATTACTAACTACTGTAATATCACACTGTTAACAACTGCTATAAGATCACACTGTTTCCTTCTGCTGGAACATCACACTTTCGCTAACTTCTGTAACATCACACTGTTAACAACTGCTATAAGATCACACTGTTTCCTTCTACTGGAACATCACACTGTCGCTAACTTCTGTAACATCACACTGGTAACAACTGCTATAAGATCACACTGTTTCCTTCTACTGGACCATCACACTATTACTAACTACTGTAATATCACACTGTTAACAACTGCTATAAGATCACACTGTTTCCTTCTACTGGAACATCACACTGTCGCTAACTTCTGTAACATCACACTGTTAGCATCTGCTATAAGATCACACTGTTTCCTTCTACTGGAACATCACACTGTCGCTAACTTCTGTAATATCACACTGTAAAAAACTGCTATAAGATCACACTGTTTCCTTCTACTGGAACATCACACTGTTAACAACTGCTATAAGATCACACTGTTTCCTTCTACTGGAACATCACACTATTACTAACTACTGTAATATCACACTGTTAACACCGCGTAAGATCACACTGCTTCTACTGGCAACATCACACTGTCGCTTACGGCGTAACATCACACTGTTAACAACTTGCTATAAGATCACACTGTTTTCTACTGGAACATCACACTATTTCTAACTACTGCAACATCACACCGTTAAATAACTGCTATGATCGCCACTGCTTCCTTCTACTGGGAACATCACACTGTCGCTAACTTCTGTAACATCGCCAATTTAAGAAAATTCGCTATAACATCACATCGTTTCTACTGGAACATCACACTGTCACTAACTTCTGTAATATCACACTGTTAACAACTGCTATAAGATCACACTGTTTCCTTCTACTGGAACATCACACTGTTAACAACTGCTATAAGATCACACTGTTTCCTTCTACTGGAACATCACACTATTACTAACTACTGTAATATCACACTGTTAACAACTGCTATAAGATCACACTGTTTCCTTCTACTGGAACATCACACTGTCGCTTACTTATGTAACATCACACTGTTAACAACTGCTATAAGATCACACTGTTTCCTTCTACTGGAACATCACACTATTTCTAACTACTGTAACATCACACTGTTAACAACTGCTATAAGATCACACTGTTTCCTTCTACTGGAACATCACACTGTCGCTAACTTCTGTAACATCACACTGTTAACAACTGCTATAAGGTCACACTGTTTCCTTCTCCTGGAACATCACACTGTCGCTAACTTCTGTAATATCACACTGTTAATAACTGCTATAAGATCACATTGTTTCCTTCTACTGGAACATCACACTGTCGCTAACTACTGTAACATCACACTGTTAACAAATGCTATAAGATCACACTGTTTCCTTCTACTGGAACATCACACTGTCGCTAATTTCTGTAACATCACACTGTCGCTAACTTCTGTAACATCACACTGTTAACAACTGCTATAATATCACACTGTTTCCTTCTACTGGAACATCACACTATTACTAACTACTGTAAAATCACACAGTTAACAACTGCTATAAGATCACACTGTTTCCTTCTACTGGAACATCACACTGTCGCTAACTTCTGTAATATCACACTGTTAACAACTGCTATAAGATCACACTGTTTCCTTCTACTGAAACATCACACTGTCGCTAACTTCTGTAACATCACACTGTTAACTACTGCTATAAGATGACACTGTTTCCTTCTTCTGGAACATCACACTGTCGCTAACTTCTGTAACATCACACTGTTAACAACTGCTATAAGATCACACTGTTTCCTTCTACTGGAACATCACACTATTACTAACTACTGTAATATCACCATAACAACTGCTATAAGATCACACTGTTCTTCCTACTGAACATCACACTATTACTAACTACCGTAATATCACACTGTTAACAACTGCTATATGACGTACCGTTTCCTTCTACCGGGAACATCACACTGTTAACAACTGCCAGTAAGATCACACTCGTTTCTTCACTGAACATCACACTGTCGCCAACTTCGTAACATCACACTGTTAACAACTGCTATAAGATCACACTGTTTCCTTCTACTGGAACATCACACTGTCGCTAACTTCTGTAACATCACACTGTTAACAACTGCTATAAGATCACACTGATTCCTTCTACTGGAACATCACACTAATACTAACTTCTGTAACATCACACTGTTAACAACTGCTATAAGATCACACTGTTTCCTTCTACTGGAACATCACACTGTCGCTAACTTCTGTAACATCACACTGTTAACAAATGCTATAAGATCACGCTGTTTCCTTCTACTAGAACATCACACTGTCGCAAACTTCTGTAACATCACAATGTTAACAACTGCTATAAGATCACACTGTTTCCTTCAACTGGAACATCACAATATTATTAACTACTGTAACATCACACTGTTAACAACTGCTATACGATCACACTGTTTCCTTCTACTGGAACATCACACTATTACTAACTACTGTAATATCACACTGTTAACAAGTGCTATAAGATCACA
>NW_024717019.1:0-15303 GCF_018991925.1 Homarus americanus | reverse complement strand
TGCCGCTTAGGTGATAAGAGCAACGTTTTACCAAATCCGGCTTGGAAACACGAGGATCCATATATATTTCATTAGCCCAATAAAGAACTCGGACGACTACATATAATCAACACCTCACCCCACCAGGATTCAAACCCACGATCTTATATTTGTGACCGGGGTATGCTACCTCTGGGCCACCAAGACAATAAAAGCAGTCCTAGAATCTACTATATTTCACACAAAGCCTGTTCAACGAGCTTATGGCGCTGTGAACCACTATAGAAGACCATCCGTGCCGCGTAGGTGATCAGAGCAACGTTTTACCAAATGCGGCTTCGAAACACGAGGACCCACATATATTTCATTAATCCAATAAAGCACGCGGACTTCTACATATAATCACCACCTCACTCCACCAGGATTCGAACCCACGATCTTATAATTGTGACCGAGGAACGCTACCTATGGGACACCAGGACAATAAAAGCAGTCCTAAACTCTGCTATATTTCACACTAAGCCTGTTCAATGAGCTTATGGCGCCGCGGAACCTCTAATGGGGGGACCACCCATGCCGCTTAGGTGATCAGAGCAACGTTTTATTCACATGCGCTTCAAAACACGAGGATCCATATATATTTCATTAGCCCAATAAAGCACGCGGACTTCTACATATAATCAACACCTCACACCACCAGGATTTGAACCCATGATCTTATAATTGTGACCGGGGAACGCTACCTCTGGGCCACCAGGACAATAAAAGCAGTCCTAGACTCTGCTATATTTCACACAAAGCCTGTTCAACGAGCTTATGGCACTGTGAACCTCTAATGGGGACCACCCATGCCGCTTAGGTGATCAAAGCAACGTTTTACCAAATCCGGCTTCGATACACGAGGATCCATATATATTTCATTAGCCCAATAAAGCACGCGGACTTCTACATATAATCAACACCTCACCCCACTAGGATTCGAACCCACGATCTTATAATTGTGACCGAGGAACTCTACCTATGGGCCACCAGGACACTATAAGCAGTCCTAGACTCTGTTATATTTCACATAAAGCCTGTTCAACGAGCTTGTGGCACCGTGAACCACTATTGGGGACCACCCGTGCCGGTTAGGTGATAAAAGCAACGTTTTACCAAATCCGGCTTGGAAACATGAGGATCCATATATATTTCATTAGCCCAATAAAGAACTCGGACTACTACATATAATCAACACCTGAACCCACCAGGATTCAAACCCACGATCTTATATTTGTGACCGGGGTATGCTACCTCTGGGCCACCAAGACAATAAAAGCAGTCCTAGACTCTACTATTTTTCACACAAAGCCTGTTCAACGAGCTTATGGCGCTGTGAACCACTATAGAAGACCACCCCTGCCGCGTAGGTGATCAGAGCAACGTTTTACCAAATGCAAGTTCGAAACACGAGGACCCACATATATTTCATTAATCCAATAAAGCACGCGGACTTCTACATATAATCACCACCTCACTCCACCAGGATTCGAACCCACGATCTTCTAATTGTGACCGGGGAACGCTACCTCTGGGCCACCAGGACAATAAAAGCAGTCCTAGACTTTGCTATGTTTCACACAAAGCCTGTTCAACGAGCTTAAGGCGCTGTGAACCTCTAATGGGGACCATCCGTGCCACTTAGGTGATTAGAGCAACGTTTTACCAAATCCGGCTTCGAAACACGAGGACCCACATATATTTCAATAACCCAATAAAGCACGCGGACTTCTACATATAATCAACACCTCACCCCACCAGGATTCAAACCCACGATCTTTTAATTGTGACCGGGGAACGCTACCTCTGGGCAACCAGAACGATAAAAGCAGTCCTAGACTCTGCTATATTTCACACAAAGCCTGTTCAACGAGCTTATGGCGCTGTGAACCTCTAATGGGGACCATCCGTGCCACTAATGTGATCAGAGCAACGTTTTACCAAATCCGGCTTCGAAACACGTTGACCCACATATATTTCATTAACCCAATAAAGCACGCGGACTTCTACATATAATCAACACCTCACTCCACCAGGATTCGAACCCACGATCTTATAATTGTGACTGAGGAACGCTACCTATGGGCCACCAGGACAATAAAAGAATTCCTATACTCTGCTATATTTCACACAAATCCTGTTCAACGAGCTTATGGCGCCGTGAACCTCTAATGGGGACCACCCGTGCCGCTTATGTGATCAGAGCAACGTTTTACCAAATGCAGCTTCGAAACACGAGGATTCAAATATATTTCATTAGCCCAATAAAGCATTCGGACTTCTACATATAATCAACACCTCACCCCACCAGGATTCAAACCCACGGTCTTATAATTGTGACTGGGGAACGCTACCTCTGGGCCACCAGGACAATAAAAGCAGTCCTACACTCTGCTATATTTCACACAAAGCCTGTTCAACGAGCTTATGGCACTGTGAGCCTCTAATGGGGACCATCCGTGCCGCTTAGGTGATCAAAGCAACGTTTTACCAAATCCGGCTTCGATACACGAGGATCCATATATATTTCATTAGCCCAATAAAGCACGCGGACTTCTACATATAATCAACACCTCACCCCACTAGGATTCAAACCCACAATCTTATAATTGTGACCGAGGAACGCTACCTATGGGCCACCAGGACACTATAAGCAGTAATAGACTCTGTTATATTTCACAAAAAGCCTGTTCAACGAGCTTATGGCACCGTGAACCACTATTGGGGACCACCCCTGCCGCTTAGGTGATAAAAGCAACGTTTTACCAAATCCGGCTTGGAAACACGAGGATCCATATATATTTCATTAGCCCAATAAAGAACTCGGACTACTACATATAATCAACACCTCACCCCACCAGGATTCAAACCCACGATCTTATATTTGTGACCGGGGTATGCTACCTCTGGGCCACCAAGACAATAAAAGCAGTCCTAGACTCTACTATATTTCACACAAAGCCTGTTCAACGAGCTTATGGTGCTGTGAACCACTATAGAAGACCACCCGTGCCGCGTAGGTGATCAGAGCAACGTTTTACCAAATGCAGGTTCGAAACACGAGGACCCACATATATTTCATTAATCCAATAAAGCACGCGGACTTCTACATATAATCACCACCTCACTCCACCAGGATTTGAACCCACGATCTTATAATTGTGACCGAGGAACGCTACCTATGGGACACCAGGACAATAAAAGCAGTCCTAAACTCTGCTATATTTCACACTAAGCCTGTTCAACGAGCTTATGGCGCCGTGAACCTCTATCGGGGGACCACCCATTGCTTAGGTGATCAGGAGTTGACGTTTTGCTACGTGGCTTCAAACACGAGGATCCATATATTTCATTAGCCCAATAAGCACGCGGACTTCTACATATAATCAACACCTCACACCACCAGGATTTGAACCCATGATCTTATAATTGTGACCGGGGAACGCTACCTCTGGGCCACCAGGACAATAAAAGCAGTCCTAGACTCTGCTATATTTCACACAAAGCCTGTTCAACGAGCTTATGGCGCCGTGAACCTCTCATGGGGACCACCTGTGCCGCTTAGGTGATCAGAGCAACGTTTTACCAAATGCGGCTTCGAAACACGAGGATCCATATATATTTCATTAGCCCAATAAAACACGCGGACTTCTACATATAATCAACACCTCACCCCACTAGGATTCAAACCCACGATCTTATAATTTGACCGAGGAACTCTACCTATGGGCCACCAGGACACTATAAGCAGTCCTAGACTCTGTTATATTTCACATAAAGCCTGTTCAACGAGCTTATGGCACCGTGAACCACTATTGGGGACCACCCGTGCCGGTTAGGTGATAAAAGCAACGTTTTACCAAATCCGGCTTGGAAACATGAGGATCCATATATATTTCATTAGCCCAATAAAGAACTCGGACTACTACATATAATCAACACCTGAACCCACCAGGATTCAAACCCACGATCTTATATTTGTGACCGGGGTATGCTACCTCTGGGCCACCAAGACAATAAAAGCAGTCCTAGACTCTACTATTTTTCACACAAAGCCTGTTCAACGAGCTTATGGCGCTGTGAACCACTATAGAAGACCACCCGTGCCGCGTAGGTGATCAGAGCAACGTTTTACCAAATGCAAGTTCGAAACACGAGGACCCACATATATTTCATTAATCCAATAAAGCACGCGGACTTCTACATATAATCACCACCTCACTCCACCAGGATTCGAACCCACGATCTTATAATTGTGACCGAGGAACGCTACCTATGGGACACCAGGACAAAAAAAGCAGTCCTAAACTCTGCTATATTTCACACTAAGCCTGTTCAACGAGCTTATGGCGCCGTGAACCTCTAATGGGGACCACCCATGCCGCTTAGGTGATCAGAGCAACGTTTTACCACATGCGGCTTCAAAACACGTGGATCCATACATATTTCATTAGCCCAATAAAGCACGCGGACTTCTACATATAATCAACGCCTCACCCCACCAGGATTTGAAGCCATGATCTTATAATTGTGACCGGGGAACGCTACGTCTGGGCCACAAGGACAATAAAAGCAGTCCTAAACTCTGCTATATTTCACACTAAGCCTGTTCAACGAGCTTATGGCGCCGTGAACCTCTAATGGGGACCACCCATGCCGCTTATGTGATCAGAGCAACGTTTTACCAAATCCGTCTTGGAAACACGAGGATCCATATATATTTCATTAACCCAATAAAGCACGCGCACTTCTACATATAATCAACACCTCACCCCACTAGGATTCGAACCCACGATCTTATAATTGTGACCTGGGAACGCTACCTCTGGGCCACCAGGACAATAAAAGCACTCCTAGACTCTGCTATATTTCACACAAAGCCTGTTCAACGAGCTTATGGCGCTGTGAACCACTATAGGGAACCACCCGTGTCGATTAGGTGATCAGAGCAATGTTTTACCAAATCCGGCCTGGAAACACGAGGATCTATATATGTTTCATTAGCCCAATAAAGCACTCGGACTTCTACATAATTTCAACACCTCACCCCACCAGGATTTGAACCCACGAACTTAAAATTGTGACTGGGGAACGCTACCTGTGGGCCACCAGGACAATAAAAGCAGTCCTAGACTCTGCTATATTTCACACAAAGCCTGTTTAACGAGCTTATGGCGCCGTGAACCTCTAATGGGGACCACCCATGCCACTTAGGTGATCAGAACAACGTTTTACCAAATGCGGCTTCGAAACACAAGGATCCATATATATTTCATAGCCCAATAAAGCACGCGGACTTCTACATATAATCAACACCTCACCCCACCAGGATTTGAACCCACGATCTTATAATTGTGACCGGGGAACGCTACCTCTGGGCCACCAGGACAATAAAAGCACTCCTAGACTCTGCTATATTTCACACAAAGCCTGTTCAACGAGCTTATGGCGCTGTGAACCACTATAGGGAACCACCCGTGTCGATTAGGTGATCAAAGCAATGTTTTACCAAATCCGGCCTGGAAACACGAGGATCTATATATGTTTCATTAGCCCAATAAAGCACGCGGACTTCTACATATAATGAACACCTCTCCCCACCAGGATTTTTATCCACGATCTTAGAATTGTGACCGGGGAACGCTACCTCTGGGCCATCAGGACACTAAAAGCAGTCCTAAACTCAACTATATTTCACACAAAGCCTGTTCAACGACCTTATGGCGCCATGAACCTCTAATGGGGACCACCTGTGCCGCTTAGGTGATCAGAGCAACGTTTTACCAGATCCGGCTTGGAAACATGAGGATCCATATATATTTCATTAGCCCAATAAAGCACTCGGACTTCTTCATATAATCAACACCTCACCCCACCAGGATTCAAACCCACGATCTTATAATTGTGACCGGGGTTATGCTACCTCTGGGCCACCAGGACAATAAAAGCAGTCCTAGACTCTACTATATATCAAACAAAGCCTGTTAAACGAGCTTATGGCGCCGTAAAGCTCTAATGGGGACCACCCGTGCCGCTTTGGTGATCAGAGCAACGTTTTACCAGATCCGGCTTCAAAACACAAGGATCCATATATATTAAATTTCCCCAATAAAGCACGCGGCTTCTCCATAAAATCAACACCTCACCCCACCAGGATTCGAACCCACGATCTTCTAATTGTGACCGGGAAATGCTACCTCTGGGCCACCAGGACAATAAAAGCAGTCCTAGACTCTGCTATATTTCACACAAAGCCTGTTCAACGAGCTTATGGCTCTGTGAACCTCTAATGGGGACCATCTTTGCCGCTTAGGTGATCAGAGCAACGTTTTACCAAATCCGACTTCAAAACACAAGGATCCATATATATTTCATTAGCCCAATAGAGCACGTGGACTTCTACATATAATCAACACCTCACTCCACCAGGATTCTAACCCACGATCTTATAATTGTGACCGAGGAACGCTACCTATGGGCCCCCAGGACACTATAAGCAGTCCTAGACTCTGATATATTTCACACAAATCCTATTCAACGAGCTTATGGAGCTGTGAACCACTATAGGGGACCACCCGTGCCGCTTAGGTGATCAGAGCAACGTTTTATAGAATGCGGCTTCAAAACACGAGGATCCATATATATTTCATTAGCCCAATAAAGCACGCGGACTTCTACATATAATCAACACCTCACCCCACCAGGATTCGAACCCACGATCTTCTAATTGTGACCGGGGAACGATACCTCTGGGCCACCAGGACATTAAAAGCAGTCCTAGACTCTGCTATATTTCACACAAAGCCTGTTCAACGAGCTTATGGCGCTGTGAACCTCTAATGGGGACCATCCGTCCCGCTTAGGTGATCAGAGCAACGTTTTACCAAATCCGGCTTCGAAACACGAGGACCCAGATATATTTCAGTAACCCAATAAAGCACGCGGACTTCTACATATAATCAACACCTCACTTCACCAGGATTCGAACCCACGATCTTATAATTGTGACCGAGGAACGCTACCTATGGGCCACCAGGACGATAAAAGCAGTCCTAGAATCTGCTATATTTCACACAAAGCCTGTTCAACGAGCTTATGATGCTGTGAACCTCTAATGGGGACCATCCGTACCGCTTAGGTGATCAGCGCAACGTTTTACCGTCGGCTTGGAAACTGGGGATCCATATATATTTCATTAGCCCAATAAAAGCGAAGGCCACCGCCTGGTCGCTTTGCCTCACCCCACCAGGATTTGGACCCACGATCTTATATAATTTGTGACCGTGAGCTGCCTCTGGTCACCAGGACAATAAAAGCAGTCCTGGGCTCTGCTGTATTTCACACCAGCCTGTTCAACATGAGCCTTGGCGCCGCCAGACCTCTAATGGGGACCATCCGTGCCGCTTAGGTGATCAGGCAAGGTTTTGCAAATCCGGCTTCCAAAACACGAGGACCACATATTTCGTGGCAATAAAGCCGCGTGGACTGCATATAATCTTTGCCTCCTTGCAAGTTCAAACCCACAATCTTATAATTGTGACCGGGGTATGCTACCTCTGGGCAACCAGGACAATAAAAGCAGTCCTAGACTCTACTATATTTCACACAAAGCCTGTAGACGAGATTATGGCGCTGCGAACCACTATAGGGGACCACCCGTGCCGCTTAGGTGATCAGAGCAACGCTTTACCAAATGCAGCTTCAAAACACGAGGATCCATATATATTTCATTTGCCCAATAAAGCACGCAGCTTCTACATATAATCAACACCTCACCCCACCAGGATTCGAACCCACGATCTTCTAATTGTGACCGGGGAATGCTACCACTGGGCCACGAGGACAATAAAAGCAGTCCTAGACTCTGCTATATGTCACACAAAGCCTGTTCAACGAGCTTATGGCGCTGTGAACCTCTAATGGGGACCAACCGTGCCGCTTAGGTGATCAGAGCAACGTTTTACCAAATGCCGCTTCGAAACACGAGGATCCATATATATTTCATTAGCCCAATAAAGCACGCGGACTTCTACATATAATCAACACCTCACCCCACCAGGATTTAAACCCATGATCTTATAATTGTGACCGGGGAACGCTACCACTGGGCCACCAGGATAATAAAAGCAGTCCTAGACTCTGCTATATTTCACACAAAGCCTGTTCAACGAGCTTATGGCGCTGTGAACCTCTAATGGGGACCATCCGTCCCGCTTAGGTGATCAGAGCAACGTTTTACCAAATCCGGCTTCGAAACACGAGGACCCACATATATTTCAGTAACCCAATAAAGCACGCGGACTTCTACATATAATCAACACCTCACTTCACCAGGATTCGAACCCACGAATTTATAATTGTGACCGAGGAACGCTACCTGCGCCTGGGCCGCAGGCGGTAAAAAGCGGTCACCAGAATCTGCTATTTCGCAAAGCCTGTTCCAGCGAGGCTTGCTTGATGCTGTGAACACTCTAATGGGGACCATCATTGCCGCCATAGGCAGTCAGAGCAACGTTTGCAAATCCGGCTTCGAAACACGAGGATCATATATATTTCATTAGCCCAATAAAGCCCACCCGAACTACGCTATAATCAACACCTCTGTCACCAGGATTCAGACCACGATCTTATAATGGTGGCAGCGACCGAGGCGCTACTATGGGCCACCAGGACACTATAAGCAGTCCTAGACTGTTATATTTCACACAAAGCCTGTTCAACGAGCTTATGGCGCTGTGAACCACTATAGGGGACCACCCGTGCCGCTTAGGTGATCAGAGCAACGTTTTACCAAATGCCGCTTCGAAACACTAGGATCCATATATATTTCATTAGCCCAATAGAGCACGCGGACTTCTACATATAATCAACACCTCATCCCACCAGGATTTAAACCCATGATCTTATAATTGTGACCGGGGAACGCTACCTCTGGGCCACCAGGATAATAAAAGCAGTCCTAGACTCTGCTATATTTCACACAGAGCCTGTTCAACGAGCTTATGGCGCTGTGAACCTCTAATGGGGACCATCCGTCCCACTTAGGTGATCAGAGCAACGTTTTACCAAATCCGGCTTCGAAACACGAGGACCCACATATATTTCATTAACCCAATAAAGCACGCGGACTTCTACATATAATTAACACCTCACTTCACCAGGATTCGAACCCACGATTTTATAATTGCGACCGAGGAACGCTACCTATGGGCCACCAGGACGATAAAAGCAGTCCTAGACTCTGCTATATTTCACACAAAGCCTGTTCAACGACCTTATGGCACTATGAACCTCTAATGGGGACCACCTATGCCGCTTAGGTGATCAGAGCAACGTTTTACCAAATCCGGCTTGGAAACACGAGGATCCATATATATTTCATTAGCCCAATAAAGCACGCGGACTTCTACATATAATCAACGCCTCACCCCACCAGGATTTGAACCCACGATCTTATAATTGTGACCGGGGAATGCTACCTCTGGGCCACCAGGACAATAAAAGCAGTCCTAGACTCTGAAACCAGCCCTGCACAAAGCCTGTTCAACGAGCTTGTGGCTGTGAACCTCTAATGAGGACACCTGTACCCGCTTAGGTAGTCAGAGCAACGTTTTGCAAATTCGGCAAACACGAGGATCATATATATTTCATTAGCCCAATAAAGCACGCGGACTTCTACATATAATCAACGCCTCACCCCACCAGGATTTGAAGCCACGATCTTATAATTGTGACCGGGGAACGCTACCTCTGGTCCACCAGGACACTAAAAGCAGTCCTAGACTCTGCTATATTTCACACAAAGCCTGTTCAACGAGCTTATGGCGCCGTGAACCTCTCAAGGGGACCACACATGCCGCTTAGGTGATCAAAGCAACATTTTACCAAATGCGGCTTCGAAACACGAGGATCCATATATATTTCATTAGCCCAATAAAGCATGTGGACTTCTACATATAATCAACACCTCACCCCACCAGGATTCGAATCCACGATCTTCTAATTGTGACCGGGGAACGCTACCTCTGGGCCACCAGGACAATAAAAGCAGTCCTAGACTCTGCTATATTTCACACAAAGCCTGTTAAACGAGCTTATGGCGCTGTGAACCTCTAATGGGGACCATCCGTGCCACTTAGGTGATCAGAGCAACGTTTTACCAAATCTGGCTTCGAGACACGAGGACCCACATATATTTCATTAACCCAATAAAGCATGCGGACTTCTACATATAATCAACACCTCACTCCACCAGGATTCGAACCCACGATCTTATAATTGTGACCGAGGAACGCTACCTATGGGCCACCAGGACAATAAAAGCAGTCCTAGACTCTGCTATATTTCACACAAAGCCTGTTCAGCGAGCTTATGGCGCCGTAAACCACTATAGGTGACCACCCGTGCCGCTTAGGTGATCAGAGCAACGTTTTACCAAATGTCGCGTCGAAACACGAGGATTCAAATATATTTCATTAGCCCAATAAAGCACTCGGACTTCTACATATAATCAACACCTCACCCCACCAGGATTCAAACCCACGGTCTTATAATTGTGACCGGGGTATGCTAGCTCTGGGCCACCAGGAAAATAAAAGCAGTCCTAGACTCTACTATATTTCACACAAAGCCTGTTCAACGACCTTATGGCGCCATGAACCTCTAATTGGGACCACTCGTGCCGCTTAGGTGATCAGGCAACGTTTTGCAAATCGGCTTGGAAACACGAGGATCATATATATTTCATTATTGGCCCAATAAGCACTCGGACTACACATATAATCAACACCTCACACAGGATTCAAACCCACAATCTTTATGGTGTGACCGGGGATGTCTTTACTGTCTGGGCAATCAGGACAATAAAAGCGGTCTGAATACTATACTTCACACAAAAGCCGCTGTTCAGCAGCTTATGGCGCTGTGAACCTTACTATAGAGGACCACCCGTGCGCTTAGGTAGTCAGGGCAACGTTTTTACCGTCACGGCATCGAAACAGGATCCATATATATTTCATTAGCCTTTAATAAAACGCAGCGGACTTCTACATATAATCAGCGCCTCTTACAGGATTTGAAGCCATGATCTTATAATTGTGACCGGGGAACGCTGCCTCTGGGCCACCACGACAATAAAAGCAGTCCTAGACTCTGGTATATTTCACACAAAGCCTGTTCAACGAGCTTATGGCACCGTGAACCTCTAATGGGGAACACCCGTGCCGCTTAGGTGATCAGAGCAACGTTTTACGAAATGCGGCTTCGAAACACGAGGATCAATATATATTTCATTAGCCCAATAAAGCACGCGGACTTCTACATATAATCAACACCTCACCCCACCAGGATTTGAACCCATGATCTTATAATTGTGACCGGGGAACGCTACCTCTGGGCCACCAGGACAATAAAAGCAGTCCTAGACTCTACTATATTTCACACAAAGCCTTTTCAACGACCTTATGGCGCCATGAAACTCTAATGGGGACCACCCGTGCCGCTTAGGTGATCAGAGCAACGTTTTACCAAATCCGGCTTGGAAACACGAGGATCTATATATATTTCATTAGCCCAATAAAGCACGCGGACTTCTACATATAATAAACGCCTCACCCCACCAGGATTTGAAGCCACGATCTTATAATTGTGACCGGGGAGCGCTACCTCTGGGCCACCAGGACAATAAAAGCAGTCCTAGACACTGCTATATTTCACACAAAGCCTGTTCAACGAGCTTATGGCGCCGTAAACCTCTCATGGGGACCACCCGTGCCGCTTAGGTGATCAGAGCAACGTTTTTTGCCAAATGAAGCACCGAGCACGGGATCATATATGTTTCATTGGCCCAATAAAGCACTTGCGGACTTCTACGCCTTAATCAACACCTCACCCCACCAGGATTTAAACCCATGATCTTATAATTGTGACCGGGGAACGCTACCTCTGGGCCACCAGGACAATAAAAGCAGTCCTAAACTCTACTATATTTCACACAAAGCAAGTTCAACGACCTTATGGCGCCATGAACCTCTAATGGGGACCACCCGTGCCGCTTAGGTGATCAGAGCAACGTTTTACCAAATGCGGCTTCAAAACAGGAGGATCCATATATCTTTCATTAGCCCAATAAAGCACGCGGACTTCTACATATAATCAACACCTCACCCCACCAGGATTCGAACCCATGATCTTCTAATTGTGACCGGGGAACGCTACCTCTGGGCCACCAGGACAATAAAAGCAGTCCTAGACTCTGCTATATTTCACACAAAGCCTGTTCAACGAGCTTATGGCGTCGTGAACCTCTAATGGGGACCACCCGTGCCACTTAGGTGATCAGAGCAACGTTTTACCAAATGTGGCTTCGAAACAGGAGAATCCATATATATTTCATTAGCCCAATAAAGCACGCGGACTTCTACATATAATCAACACCTCACCCCACAAGGATTTAAACCCAAGATCTTATAATTGTGACCGGGGAACGCTACCTCTGGGCCACCAGGACAATAAAAGCAGTCCTAGACTCTACTATATTTCACACAAAGCCTGTTTAACGAGCTTATGGCGCCGTGAACCTCTAATGGGGACCACCCGTGCCGCTTAGGTGATCAGAGCAACGCTTAACCCTATGCGGCTTCGAAACACGAGGATCCATATATATTTCATTAGCCCAATAAAGCACGCAGACTTCTACATATAATCAACACCTCACCCCACCAGGATTTGAACCCACGATCTTATAATTGTGACCGCGGAATGCTACCTCTGGGCCACCAGGACACTAAAAGCAGTCCTAGACTCTGCTATATTTCACACAAAGCCTGTTCAACGAGCTTATGGTGCCGTGAACCTCTAATGGGGACCACCCGTGCCGCTTAGGTGATCAGAGCAACGCTTTACCAAATGCGGCTTCGAAACATGAGGATCCATATATATTTCATTAGCCCAATAAAGCACACGGACTTCTACATATAATCAACACCTCACCCCACCAGGATTTGAACCCACGATCTTATAATTGTGACCGGGGAATGCTACCTCTGGGCCACCAGGACACTAAAAGCAGTCCTAGACTCTGCTATATTTCACATTAATGCCTGTTCAACGAAGCTTATATGCTTTTGAACCACTATAGGACCACCTTGTCGCCAGGTGATCAGAGCATCGCTTAACCAAATGCGGCTCAAACCGAGGATCCATATATATTTTATTGCCCAACAGTTAACGAGACTTCTTACATATACTGACGCCACCCCACCAGGATGGAAGCCACGATCTTATAATTGTGACCGGGGAACGCTACCTCTGGGCAACCAGGACAATAAAAGCAGTCCTAGACTCTGCTATATTTCACACAAGGCATGTTCAACGAGCTTATGGCGTCGTGAACCTCTAATGGGTACCACCTGTGCCACTTAGGTGATCAGAGCAACGTTTTACCAAATGCGGCTTCGAAACAGGAGAATCCATATATATTTCATTAGCCCAATAAAGCACCCGGACTTCTACATATTGTCAACACCTCACCCCACCAGGATTTAAACCTAAGATCTTATAATTGTGACCGGGGAACGCTACCTCTGGGCCACCAGGAAAAAAAAGCAGTCCTAGACTCTGCTATATTTCACACAAAGCCTGTTCAACGAGCTTATGGCGCCGTGAACCTCTAATGGGGGCACCCGTGCTGCTTAGGTGATCAGAGCAACGTTTTACCAAATGCGGCTTCAAAACACGAGGGTCCATATATATTTCATTAGCCCAAAAAAGCACGCGGACTTCTACATATAATCAACACCTCACCCCACTAGGATTCAAACCCACGATCTTATAATTGTGACCGGGGTATGCTACCTCTGGGCCACCAGGACACTAAAAGCAGTCCTAGACTCTGCTATATTTCACACAAATCCTGTTCAACGAGCTTATGGCGAAGTGAACCTCTAATGGGGACCACCCGTGCCGCTTATGTGATCAGAGCAACGTTTTACCAAATCCGGCTTGGAAACACGAGGATCCATATATATTTCATTAGCCCAATAAAGCAGTCGGACTTCTATATATAACAAACACCTCACCCCACCAGGATTCAAACCCACAATCATATAATTGTGACCGGGGTATGCTACCTCTGGGCCACCAGGACAATAAAAGCAGTCCTAGACTCTACTATATTTCACACAAAGCCTGTTAAACGAGCTTATGGCGCTGTGAACCACTATAGGGGACCACCCGTGCCGCTTAGGTGATCAGAACAACGCTTTACCAAATGCGGTTTTGAAACACGAGGATCCATATATATTTCATTAGCCCAATAAAGCACGTGGACTTCTACATATAATCAACGCCTCACCCCACCAGGATTTGAAACCACGATCTTATAATTGTGACCGGGGAACGCTACCTCTGGGCCAACAGGACAATAAAAGCATTCGTAGACTCTACTATATTTCACACAAAGCCTGTTCAACGACCTTATGGCGCCGTGAACCTCTAATGGGGACCACCCGTGCTGCTTAGGTGATCAGAGCAACGTTTTAGCAAATGCGGCTTCAAAACACTAGGATCCATATATATTTCATTCCCCAATAAAGCACGCGGCTTCTACATATAATCAACACCTCACCCCACCAGGATTCGAACCCATGATCTTCTAATTGTGACCGGGGAACGCTACCTCTGGGCCACCAGGACAATAAAAGCAGTCCTAGACTCTGTTATATTTCACACAAAGCCTGTTCAACGGGCTTATGGCAACGTGAACATCTAATGGGGACCACCCGTGCCGCTTAGGTGATCATAACAACGTTTTACCAAATGCGGCTTCGAAACAGGAGGATCCATATATATTTCATTAGCCCAATAAAGCACGCGAACTTCTACATATAATCAACACCTCACCCCACCAGGATTTCAACCAACGATCTTAAAATTGTGACCGGGGAACACTACCTCTGGGCCACTAGGACAATAAAAGCAGTCCTAGACTCTGCTATATTTCACACAAAGCCTGTTCAACGAGCTTATGGCGCCGTGAACCACTATAAGGGACCACCCGTGCCGCTTAGGTGATCAGAGCAACGTTTACCCAAATGCGGCTTCAAAACCCGAGGATCCATATATATTTCATTAGCCCAATAACGCACGCAGAATTCTACATATAATCAACGCCTCACCACACCAGGATTTGAAGCCACGATCTTATAATTGTGACCGGGGGACGCTACCTCTGGGCCACCAGGACAATAAAAGCAGTCCTAGACTCTACTATTTTTCACACAAAGC
>NW_024717018.1:0-11611 GCF_018991925.1 Homarus americanus | reverse complement strand
GTGAGGTGTTGATTATATGTAGACGTCCGCGTGTATTATTGGGCTAATGAAATATATATGGATCCTCGTGTTTCGAAGCCGCATTTGGTAAAACGTTGCTCTGATCACCTAAGCAGCACGGGTGGTCCCCTATAGTGGTTCACAGCGCCATAAGCTCGTTGAACAGGTTTTGTGTGAAATATAGAAGAGTCTAGGACTGCGTTTATTGTCCTGGTGGCCCAGAGGTAGCGATCCCCGGTCACAATTATAAGATCGTGGGTTCAAATCCTGGTGGGGTGAGGTGTTGATTATATGTAGAAGTCTGCGTGCTTTATTGGGCTAATGAAATATATATGGATCCTCGTGTTTCGAAGCCCCATTTAGTAAAACGTTGCTCTGATCACCTAAGCGGCACGGGTGGTTCCCCTATAGTGGTTCACAGCGCCATAAGCTCGTTGAACAGGCTTTGTGTGAAATATAGCAGAGTCTAGGGCTGCTTTTATTGTCCTAGTGGCCCATAGGTAGCATTCCCCGGTCACAATTATAAGATCGTGGTTTCAAATCCTGGTGGGGTGAGGTGTTGATTATATGTAGAAGTCTGCGTGCTTTATTGGGCTAATGAAATATATATGGATCCTCGTGTTTCGAAGCCGGATTTGGTAAAACGTTGCTCTGATCACCTAAGCGGCACAGGTGGTCCTCATTAGTGGATCATGGAGCCATAAGGTCGTTGAACAGGCTTTGTGTGAAATATAGTAGAGACATGGACTGCTTTTATTGTCCTGGTGGCCCAGAGGTAGCATACCCCGGTCACAATTATAAGATCCTGGGTTTGAATCCTGGTGGGGTGAGGTGTTGATTATATGTAGAAGTCCGCGTGCTTTATTGGGCTAATGAAATATATATGGATCCTCGTGTTTCGAAGTTGCATTTGGTAAAACGTAAAGCCTGACCATCATCGGCGGCACGGGTGGTCCCTATTAGAGGTTCACGGCGCCATAAGATCGTTGAACAAGCTTTGTGTGAAATATAGCAGAGTCTAAGACTGCTTTTAATGTCCTGGTGGCCCAGAGGTAGCATTCCCCGGTCACAATTATAAGATCGTGGGTTCAAATCCTGGTGGGGTGAGGTGTTGATTATATGTAGAAGTCCGCGTGCTTTATTGGGCTAATGAAATATATAGGGATCCTCGTGTTTCGAAGCCGTGACGGTAAAACGCTGTTCTGATCAGCCTAAGCGGCAATGGCACCTCATTAGAGGCGTTTCACGTGTGCCTAAGCTCGCGTGGAACAGGCTTTTGTGAAATATGAGTCGACTGCTTTTATTGTTCCCTGGTGGCCCAGAGGTAAAGGCCCCCTGGTCACAAATTATAAGATCGGTTCAAATCCCGGTGGGTGAGGTGTTGATTATATGAAGAAGTCCGTGATAGCTTTATTGGGGCTTAATGAAATATATGGATCCTCGTAGGTTTTCGGGGTTTGATTTGCAAAACGCGTTCTGGATCACCTAAGCGCACGGGTGGTCCTCATTAGAGTCCACGCGCCTACACGCTTGCTGAACAGGCTTTTGTGTGAAATATAGCAGAGCCCAGAATGCTTTTAGTGTCCGGCGGTTCAGAGGTAGCGTTCCCCGGTCTCAATTAGAAGATCGGCTTCAAATCCTGGTGGCGTAAGGCGCTGAATATATGTAGAAGTCCTCGTGCTTTATTGGGCTAAGGAAATATATATGGATCCTCGTGTTTCGAAGCCGCATTTGGTAAAACGTTGCTCTGATCACCTAACTGGCACGGGTGGTCACCTATAGTGGTTCACAGCGCCATAAGCTCGTTGAACAGGCTTTGTGTGAAATATAGCAGAGTCTAGGACTGCTTTTATTGTCCTGGTGGCCCAGAGGCAGCGTTCCCCGGTCACAATTATAAGATTGGGTCAAACTGGGTGAGGTAATAGATTATATGTAGAAGTCCGGTGATGTTTTATTGGGATAATGAACATATATGGATCCTCGTTTCGAAGCCGCGATTTGGTAAAACGTTGGGTTTGATCACCAAACGGTAACGTGGTCCCCATTAGATTCACGGTGCCAAAAGCTCGTTGAACAGGCTTTGTGTGAAACATAGCAGAGTCTAGGACTGCTTTTAGTGTCCTGGTGGCCCAGAGGTAGCATTCCCCGGTCACAATTAGAAGATCGTGGGTTTGAATCCTGGTGGGGTGAGGTGTTGATTATATGTAAAATCCGAGTGCTTTATTGGGCTAATGAAATATATATGGATACTCGTGTTTCCAAGCCGGATATGGTAAAACGTTGCTCTGATCACCTAAGGGGCACGGGTGGTCCCGCTTAGAGGTTCATGGCGCCATAAGGTCGTTGAACAGGCTTTGTGTGAAATATAGTAGAGTGTAGGACTGCTTTTATTGTCCTAGTGGCCCAGAGGTAGCATTCCCCGGTCACAATTATAAGATCGTGGGTTCAAATCCTGGTGGGGTGAGGTTTTGATTATATGTTTAAAGTCTGCGTGCTTTATTGGGCTAATGAAATATATATGGATCCTCGTGTTTCGAAGCCGGATTTGGTAAAACGTTGCTCTGATCACCTAAGCGGCACAGGTGGTCCCCATTAGAGGTTCATGAGCCATAAGGTCGTTGAACAGGCTTTGTGTGAAATATAGTAGAGACTTGGACTGCTTTTATTGTCCTGGTGGCCCAGAGGTAGCATACCCCGGCCACAATTATAAGATCGTGGGTTTGAATCCTGGTGGGGTGAGGTGTTGATTATATGTAGAAGTCCGAGTGCTTTATTGGGCTAATGAAATATATATGGATACTCGTGTTTCCAAGCCGGATATGGTAAAACGTTGCTCTGATCACCTATGGGGCACGGGTGGTCCCGATTAGAGGTTCATGGCGCCATAAGGTCGTTGAACAGGCTTTGTGTGAAATATAGTAGAGTGTAGGACTGCTTTTATTGTCCTGGTGGCCCAGAGGTAGCGTTCCCCATCACAATTATAAGATCTGGGTTCAAATCCTGGTGGGGTGAGGTTTTGATTATATGTAGAAGTCGGCGTGCTTTATTGGGCTATTGAAATATATATGGATCCTCGAGTTTCCAAGCCAGATTTGGTAAAACGTTGCTTTGATAACCTAAGCAGCACTGCTGGTCCCCATTAGAGGTTCACAGCGCCATAAGCTCAGTCAACAGGCTTTGTGTGAAATATAACAGTCTAGGACTGCTTTTAGTTTCCTGGTGGTTCAGAGGCACCGTTCCCCGGTCACAATTATAAGATCATGCGTTCAAATCCTGGTGGGGTGAGGTGTTGATTATATGTAGAAGTCTGGGTGCTTTATTGGGATAATGAAATATATATGGATCCTCGTGTTTCGACGCCGCATTTGGTAAAACGTTGCTCTGATCACTTAAGCGGCACGGATGGTCCCCTATAGTGGTTCACAGCGCCATAAGCTCGTTGAACAGGCTTTGTGTGAAATATAGCAGAGTCTAGGACTGCTTTTATTGTCCTAGTGGCCCAGAGGTAGCATTCCCCGGTCACAATTATACGATCGTGGGTTCAAATCCTGGTGGGGTGAGGTTTTGATTATATGTAAAAGTCTGCGTGCTTTATTGGGCTAATGAAATATATATGGATCCTCGTGTTTCGAAGCCGGATTTGGTAAAACGTTGCTCTGATCACCTAAGCGGCACAGGTGGTCCCCATTAGAGGTTCATGGAGCCATAAGGTCGTTGAACAGGCTTTGTGTGAAATATAGTAGAGACTTGGACTGCTTTTATTGTCCTAATGGCCCAGAGGTAGCATACCCCGGCCACAATTATAAGATCGTGGGTTTGAATCCTGGTGGGGTGAGGTGTTGATTATATGTAGATGTCCGAGTGCTTTATTGGGCTAATGAAATATATATAGATACTCGTGTTTCCAAGCCGGATATGGTAAAACGTTGCTCTGATCACCTAAGGGGCACGGGTGGTCCCGATTAGAGGTTCATGGCGCCATAAGGTCGTTGAACAGGCTTTTTGTGAAATATAGTAGAGTGTAGGACTGCTTTTATTGTCCTGGTGGCCCAGAGGTAGCGTTCCCCATCACAATTATAAGATCGTGGGTTGAATTCCTGGTGGGGTGAGGTTTTGATTATATGTAGAAGTCCGCGTGCTTTATTGGGCTATTGAAATATATATGGATCCTCGAGTTTCCAAGCCAGATTTGGTAAAACGTTGCTTTGATAACCTATGCAGCACTCCTGGTCCCCATTAGAGGTTCACGGCGCCATAAGCTCATTCAACAGGCTTTGTGTGAAATATAACAGTCTAGGACTGCTTTTAGTTTCCTGGTGGTTCAGAGGCACCGTTCCCCGGTCACAATTATAAGATCATGCGTTCAAATCCTGGTGGGGTGAGGTGTTGATTATATGTAGAAGTCTGCGTGCTTTATTGGGATAATGAAATATATATGGATCCTCGTGTTTCGAAGCCGCATTTGGTAAAACATTGCTCTGATCACCTAAGCAGCATGGGTGGTCCCCATTAGAGGTTCACGGCGCCATAATCTCGTTGAACAGGCTTTGTTTGAAATATAGCAGAGTCTAGGATTGCTTTTAGTGTCCTGGTGGCCCAGAGGTAGCGATCCCCGGTCACAATTAGAAGATCGTGGGTTCGAATCCTGGTGGGGTGAGGTGTTGATTATATGAAGAAGTCTGCGTGCTTTATTGGGCTAATGAAATATATATGGATCCTCGTGTTTCGAAGCCGCATTTGGTAAAACGTTGCTCTGATCAAATAAGCGGCACGGGTGGTCCTCATTAGAGGTTTACGGCGCCTTAAGCTCGTTGAATAGGCTTTGTGTGAAATATAGTAGAGTCTAGGACTGCTTTTATTGTTCCTGGTGGCCCAGAGGTAGCGTCCCCCGGTGACAATTATAAGATCGTGGGTTCAAATCCTCATGGGGTGAGGTGTTGATTATATGTAGAAGTCCGCGTGCCTTATTGGGCTAATGAAATATATATGGATCCTCGTGTTTCGAAGCCGCATTTGGTAAAACGTTGCTCTGATCACCTAAGCGGCACGGGTGGTCCTCATTAGAGGTTCACGGCGCCATAAGCTTGTTGAACAGGCTTTGTGTGAAATATAGCAGAGTCTAGGAATGCTTTTAGTGTCCTGGTGGCCCAGAGGTAGCGATCCCCGGTCACAATTAGAAGATCGTGGGTTCGAATCCTGGTGGGGTGAGGTGTTGATTATATGAAGAAGTCTGCGTGCTTTATTGGGCTAATGAAATATATATGGATCCTCGTGTTTCGAAGCCGCATTTGGTAAAACGTTGCTCTGATCAAATAAGCGGCACGGGTGGTCCTCATTAGAGGTTTACGGCGCCTTAAGCTCGTTGAATAGGCTTTGTGTGAAATATAGTAGAGTCTAGGACTGCTTTTATTGTTCCTGGTGGCCCAGAGGTAGCATCCCCCGGTCCCAATTATAAGATCGTGGGTTCAAATCCTGGTGGGGTGAGGTGTTGATTATATGTAGAAGTCCGCATGCTTTATTGGGATAATGAAATATATATGGATCCTCGTGTTTCGAAGCCGCATTTGGTAAAACGTTGCTCTGATCACCTAAACGGCACGGGTGGTCCCCATTAGAGGTTCACGGTGCTAAAAGCTCGTTGAACAAGCTTTGTGTGAAACATAGCAGAGTCTAGGTCTGCTTTTAGTGTCCTGGTGGCCCAGAGGTAGCGTTCCCCGGTCACAATTTGAAGATCGTGGGTTTGAATCCTGGTGGGGTGAGGTGTTGATTATATGTAGAAGTCCGAGTGCTTTATTGGGCTAATGAAATATATATGGATACTGTTTGCCGTGATGCAAACGTTGCCTGATCACCTAAGGGCACGGTGGTCCCGGCGATGTCTATGGCGCCAGGAAGGTCGTTGAACAGGCTTTGTGTGAAATATAGTAGAGACTTGGACTGCTTTTATTGTCCTGGTGGCCCAGAGGTAGCATACCCCGGCCACAATTCTAAGATCGTGGGTTTGAATCCTGGTGGGGTGAGGTGTTGATTATATGTAGAAGTCCGAGTGCTTTATTGGGCTAATGAAATATATATGGATACTCGTGTTTCCAAGCCGGATATGGTAAAACGTTGCTCTGATTACCTAAGGGGCACGGGTGGTCCCGATTAGAGGTTCATGGCGCCATAAGGTCGTTGAACAGGCTTTGTGTGAAATATAGTAGAGTGTAGGACTGCTTTTATTGTTCCTGGTGGCCCAAAGGTAGCGTCCCCCGGTCACAATTATAAGATCGTGGGTTCAAATCCTGGTGGGGTGAGGTGTTGATTATATGTAGAAGTCTGCGTGCTTTATTGGGCTAATGAAATATATATAGATCCTCGTGTTTCGAAGCCCCATTTAGTAAAACGTTGCTCTGATCACCTAAGCGGCACGGGTGGTTCCCCTATAGTGGTTCACAGCGCCATAAGCTCGTTGAACAGGCTTTGTGTGAAATATAGCAGAGTCTAGGGCTGCTTTTATTGTCCTAGTGGCCCATAGGTAGCATTCCCCGGTCACAATTATAAGATCGTGGTTTCAAATCCTGGTGGGGTGAGGTTTTGATTATATGTAGAAGTCGGCGTGCTTTATTGGGCTATTGAAATATATATGGATCCTCGAGTTTCCAAGCCAGATTTGGTAAAACGTTGCTTTGATAACCTAAGCAGCACTGCTGGTCCCCATTAGAGGTTCACGGCGCCATAAGCTCAGTCAACAGGCTCTGTGTGAAATATAACAGTCTAGGACTGCTTTTAGTTTCCTGGTGGTTCAGAGGCACCGTTCCCCGGTCACAATTATAAGATCATGCGTTCAAATCCTGGTGGGGTGAGGTGTTGATAATATGTAGAAGTCTGCTTGCTTTATTGGGCTAATGAAATATATATGGATCCTCGTGTTTCGAAGCCGGATTTGGTAAAACGTTGCTCTGATCACCTAAGCGGCACAGGTGGTCCCCATTAGAGGTTCATGGAGCCATAAGGTCGTTGAACAGGCTTTGTGTGAAATATAGTAGAGTGTAGGACTGCTTTTATTGTCCTAATGGCCCAGAGGTAGCATACCCTGGCCACAATTATAAGATCGTGGGTTTGAATCCTGGTGAGGTGAGGTGTTGATTATATGTAGAAGTCCGAGTGCTTTATTGGGCTTTTGAAATATATATGGATCCTCGAGTTTCCAAGCCAGATTTGGTAAAACGTTGCTTTGATAACCTATGCAGCACTCCTGGTCCCCATTAGAGGTTCACGGCGCCATAAGCTCATTCAACAGGCTTTGTGTGAAATATAACAGTCTAGGACTGCTTTTAGTTTCCTGGTGGTTCAGAGGCACCGTTCCCAGGTCACAATTATAAGATCATGCGTTCAAATCCTGGTGGGGTGAGGTGTTGATTATATGTAGAAGTCTGCGTGCTTTATTGGGATAATGAAATATATATGGATCCTCGTGTTTCGAAGCCGCATTTGGTAAAACATTGCTCTGATCACCTAAGCAGCATGGGTGGTCCCCATTAGAGGTTCACGGCGCCATAATCTCGTTGAACAGGCTTTGTTTGAAATATAGCAGAGTCTAGGATTGCTTTTATTGTCCTGGTGGCCCAGAGGTACCGTTCCCCTGTCACAATTAGAAGATCGTGGGTTCAAATCCTGGTGGGGTGAGGTGTTGATTATGTGTAGAAGTCCGCGTGCTTTATTGGGCTAATGAAATATATATGGATCCTCGTGTTTCGAAGCAGCATTTGGTAAAACGTTGCTCTGATCACCTAAGCAGCACGGGTGGTCCCCTATAGTGGTTCACAGCGCCATAAGCTCGTTGAACAGGTTTTGTGTGAAATATAGAAGAGTCTAGGACTGCTTTTATTGTCCTGGTGGCCCAGAGGTAGCAATCCCCGGTCACAATTATAAGATCGTGGGTTCAAATCCTGGTGGGGTGAGGTGTTGATTATATGTAGAAGTCTGCGTGCTTTATTGGGCTAATGAAATATATATGGATCCTCGTGTTTCGAAGCCGCATTTAGTAAAACGTTGCTCTGATCACCTAAGCGGCACGGGTGGTTCCCCTATAGTGGTTCACAGCGCCATAAGCTCGTTGAACAGGCTTTGTGTGAAATATAGCAGAGTCTAGGGCTGCTTTTATTGTCCTAGTGGCCCATAGGTAGCATTCCCCGGTCACAATTATAAGATCGTGGTTTCAAATCCTGGTGGGGTGAGGTGTTGATTATATGTAGAAGTCTGCGTGCTTTATTGGGCTAATGAAATATATATGGATCCTCGTGTTTCGAAGCCGGATTTGGTAAAACGTTGCTCTGATCACCTAAGCGGCACAGGTGGTCCCCATTAGTGGATCATGGAGCCATAAGGTCGTTGAACAGGCTTTGTGTGAAATATAGTAGAGACTTGGACTGCTTTTATTGTCCAGGCCCAGAGGTAGCATCCCCGGTCACAATTATAAGATCGTGGCTTCAAATCCTGGTGGGTGAGGTGTTGATTATATGTAGAAGTCCGCGTGCTTTATTGGGCTAATGAAATATATATGGATCCTCGTGTTTCCAGCCTGATTTGGTAAAACGTTGCTCTGATCACCTAAGCGGTACGGGTGGTCCCCTATAGTTATTCACAGCGCCATAAGCTCGTTGAACAGGCTTTGTGTGAAATATAGTAGAGTCTAGGACTGCTTTTATTGTTCCTGGTGGCCCAAAGGTAGCGTCCCCCGGTCACAATTATAAGATCGTGGGTTCAAATCCTGGTGGGGTGAGGTGTTGATTATATGTAGAAGTCCGCATGCTTTATTGGGATAATGAAATATATATGGATCCTCGTGTTTCGAAGCCGCATTTGGTAAAACGTTGCTCTGATCACCTAAGCGGCACGGGTGGTCCCCATTCGAGGTTCACGGCGCCAAAAGCTCGTTGAACAGGCTTTCTGTGAAACATAGCAGAGTCTAGGACTGCTTTTAGTGTCCTGGTGGCCCAGAGGTAGCGTTCCCCGGTCACAATTAGAAGATCGTGGGTTCGAATCCTGGTGGGGTGAGGTGTTGATTATATGAAGAAGTCCGCGTGCTTTATTGGGCTAATGAAATATATATGGATCCTCGTGTTTCGAAGCCGCATTTGGTAAAACGTTGCTCTGATCACCTAAGCGGCACGGGCGGTTCCCCTATAGTGGCTCACAGCGCCATAAGGTCGTTGAACAGGCTTTGTGTGAAATATAGCAGAGTCTAGGGCTGCTTTTATTGTCCTAGTGGCCCAGAGGTAGCATTCCCCGGTCACAATTATAAGATCGTGGGTTCAAATCCTGGTGGGGTGAGGTGTTGATTATATGTAGAAGTCTGCGTGCTTTATTGGGCTAATGAAATATATATGGATCCTCGTGTTTCGAAGCCGGATTTGGTAAAACGTTGCTCTGATCACCTAAGCGGCACAGGTGGTCCCCATTAGTGGTTCATAGCGCCATAAGGTCGTTGAACAGGCTTTGTGTGAAATATAGTAGAGACTTGGACTGCTTTTATTGTCGTGGTGGCCCAGAGGTAGCATACCCCGGTCACAATTATAAGATCGTGGGTTTGAATCCTGGTGGGGTGAGGTGTTGATAATATGTAGAAGTCCGAGTGCTTTATTGGGCTAATGAAATATATATGGATCCTTGTGTTTCGAAGCAGCATTTGGTAAAACGATGCTCTGTTCACCTAAGCGGCACGGGTGGTCCCCATTAGTGGTTCTCGGCGCCATAAGCTCGTTGAACAGGCTTTGTGTGAAATTTAGCAGAGTCTAGGAATGCTTTTATTGTCCTGGTGGCCCAGAGGTAGCATTCCCCGGTCACAATTATAAGATCGTGTCCAAATCCCAGTGGATGAGGTTGATTATATGTAGAAGTCCGCTGCGTTTTGCTGGGCTTGCACGAAATATATATGATCTCGTGATTCGGGTCGATTTCGTAGGTAAACATTGCTCTGATCACCCAAGCAGCACGGGTGGTCCCCATTAGAGGTTCACGGCGCCATAATCTCGTTGAACAGGCTTTGTGTGAAATATATCAGAGTCTAGGACTGCTTTTATTGTCCTGGTGGCCCAGAGGTAATCGTTCCCCTGTCACAATTTGAAGATCGTGGGTTCAAATCCTGGTGGGGTGAGGTGTTGATTATATTTAGAAGTCCGCGTGTTTATTGGCCACTTTCAGCCAAGGGTGATCCCCGTTTGCCGTGACGAAACGTTGCTCTGATCACCTAAGCGCACGGTGGTCCCTATAGTGGTCGGCTAGCGCCATAAGCTCGTTGAACAGGCTTTTGTGCGGAAATAGTAAAGAGAGCTCCAGACCGCTTTATTGTCCTAGTGGCCCAGAGGTAGCATTCCCCGGTCAAAATTATAAGATCGTGGGTTCAAATCCTGGTGGGGTGACGTGTTGATTATATGTAGAAGTCTGCGTGCTTTATTGCGCTAATGAAATATATATGGATCCTCGTGTTTCGAAGCCGGATTTGGTAAAACGTTGCTCTGATCACCTAAGCGGCACAGGTGGTCCCTATTAGAGGTTCATGGAGCCATAAGGTCGTTGAACAGGCTTTTTGTGAAATATAGTAGAGACTTGGACTGCTTTTATTGTCCTGGTGGCCCAAAGGTAGCATACCCCGGCCACAATTATATGATCGTGGGTTTGAATCCTGGTGGGGTGAGGTGTTGATTATATGCAGAAGTCCGAGTGCTTTATTGGGCTAATGAAATATATATGGATAGTCGTGTTTCCAAGCCGGATATGGTAAAACGTTGCTCTGATCACCTAAGGGGCACGGGTGGTCCCTGTATTAGGTCTGGCGGCGCCATAAGGTCGTTGAACAGGCTTTTGTGTGAAATATAGTAGAGTCTAGGACTGCTTTTACGTCCTGCGGCCCAGAGTAGCATACCCCGGTCACAATTATAAGATCGTGGGTTTGAATCCTGGTAAGAGGTGTTGATTATATGTGGTAAGTCCCAGCGCTTTATTGGGCTAATGAAATATATATGGATACTCGTGTTTCCAAGCCGGATATGGTAAAACGTTGCTCTGATCACCTAAGGGGCACGGGTGGTCCCCATTATAGGTTCATGGCGCCATAAGGTCGTTCAACAGGCTTTGTGTGAAATATAGTAGAGTCTAGGACTGCTTTTATTGTCCTAGTGGCCCAGAGGTAGCATACCCCGGTCACAATTATAATATCGTGGGCTTGAATCCTGGTGGGGTGAGGTGTTGATTATATGTAGAAGTCCGAGTGCTTTATTGGGCTAATGAAATATATTTGGATCCTCGTGTTTCGAAGCCGCATTTTGTAAAACGTTGCTCTGATCACCTAAGCGGCACGGGTGGTCCCCATTAGAGGTTGACGGCGCCATAAGCTCGTTGAACAGAATTTGTGTGAAATATAGCAGAGTGTAGGACTGCTTTTATTGTCCTGGTGGCCCAGATGTAGCGTTCCCCGGTCACAATTAAAAGATCGTGGGTTCAAATCCTGGTGGGGTGAGGTTTTGAATATATGTAGAAGTCCGCGTGCTTTATTGGGCTATTGAAATATATATGGATCCTCGAGTTTCCAAGCCAGATTTGGTAAGACGTTGCTCTGATAACCTAAGCG
>NW_024717017.1:0-17928 GCF_018991925.1 Homarus americanus | reverse complement strand
CTTCAGCTCATTGTCAACATACACGCCTAGGTCCTTCTCACATACAGTCTCAACTAGTGCAGTTTCTTCATCCCGTTGGGACATATGATACGCCTCCTTACCGTTGGTACGCCCCAGGTGCATCCTCTTACACTTCGTGACATTGAATCTCAGCAGCCATTTCTTCGACCATTTCTGGAGCCCACAGAGGTCCTTCTGCAGCTCTTCACAGTCCGCTTAGTTCCTAATTTCCCGAAATAACTTGGCGTCATCGGCAAACATTTGTATGGAGGAGTGTACAACGTCAGGCATGTCATTTAAGAAACAAACAAACAACAGCGGGCCCAATACACTGCCCTGTGGTACCCCACTTGTGACAGGTACAGATGACGATTTCGTGCCATTAATCACCACACACTGCTTGCGGTCATGTAGAAAGTCTTCTATCCACGCTAGGACATTTCCCCGAATTCAGGTACCCTTCCAGTTTGATTTTCAGCCTTTCGTGGGGTACACTGTCGAAAGTCTTGGCAAAATCTAGGAAAATAATGTCGATATTACCACCCCGTTCCAGAATATGGGTCAGACACAGGTGCGACCTTTTTCTGGGTTGCAAAAAAGCACGATGTAACTCCATTTATTCGGTCCTTGGGTGGTTACCATCTGAATTTGAATTGAATTGAATCAGATTATTTAGCCAGAAAAAAACAGATACAGAGTGGATAATAATAACAATATTAACATGGCTGAGCCAGTTGAGAACCTGAGCTCTCTTTTTAGACACCTGATACATACTCTACATTTATCCCAAGGAAGTATTATGTAACATTTAGTATCATCTGGAATAGTACAATAGGATGGTGGTAATAAGAACATCTTATAATGTTACCACGGTTATCACTTCAATATTTATTAATTTTATTTATTTATTATTTTTTATTTATATTGTTACGCCGTCTCTTAATTTACTTTAATATCCAAGGTTCTGGGCGTAACCAAAAAAAAAAGTGAAGTAAATTAAAAGGGAATAAAAATAAATAAAGTAAACCTTTAAGAATTTAATTAAATTAGATATTAACACAATAAAGAGCCTCGTAGGCTGTCACAACAAATTGATTCACTATCGAAACCTTTAAGACACAAATGATACGAAAACATCGAAACAGGATTACGTTAACACTGCATAAACATATAAATAACGAACACAAAAAATAACTATCGTGAAACAACACTGAATTACTTCAATGTAACTAAGCAAACACTGATGGACACATAAGAGACATAAATAGGTACTCGAATAGATATACCACATTGGTGGCGACAGGAACAACACAAATAAAATAAGTATAAGTAACAGGTGACGGATGTCACTCCAAAAAACGTGAACTGAATGACAAGGAGGACTGGACTGAACTCAGTCTACAGGTGGACTACTATATATAGGGTCGGCTCTGGCGCCAATGCGACCCACCTGTGAAACATGGGTCGTTTAACGATGCAGATGGTCGTTAGAGAAACAAAGAATGCTTGTTACAATACTAAATGAAGAAATAAGATGGGCTTCAACAAATAATAACAGTTAAAACCTTAACAGCACAGGGTAAGGTGACTAGATTATATAATGGTAAATATAACACATCATTACAGGAATAATATGGAACAACATGGAAGCATGTTATATAAAAAAATAGGAAAATACAACACGGTCATAACAATATATATATATATATATATATATATATATATATATATATATATATATATATATATATATATATATATATACATAAATTACAGTGGAATTGAAAAGCATAAATATAATGGGGGAGCAGTACATCATAGGTTGTACAGTAGTAAGGTTGAACAAGAGGACAGCTGTCGGAATTATGTGTAGTTGGCAACAAGAGATCGTGGGCCCTTCGTGCACCTGTACCGTCCGGCAGACAGAGGTACAGCGACATCGTTTGCCAGCGTAAATAAAATGGGTCATTAATGCCTTCCTAAAGAAACTATCGACATGGGATCAGGTTTGTTCCACTCTACGATTTTTTTCCGATTTTTCCACCAAGTTTGATGAAAAAACGATTGTGCCGTTTCTGCTGTCCAGCACAGACACACGGCTATTCCTATACTATATTAGAGGGATTGTCGTGGTTGTTATAAACATGGTCGTGGTTATTATAATCATGATCGTGGTTATTATAATCACGGTCGTGGATGTTATAATCATGGTCGTGGTTGTTATAATCATAGTCGTGGTTGTTATAATAATGGTCGTGGTTGTTATGATCATAGTCGTGGTTGTTATAATCATGGTCGTGGTTGTTATAATCATGGTCGTGGTTATGATCATGGTCGTGGTTGTTATAATCATAGTCGTGGTTGTAATGATCATAGTCGTGGTTGTTATAATCATGGTCGTGGTTGTTATAATCATGGTCGTGGTTGTTATAATCATGGTCGTGGTTGTTATAATCATGGTCGTGGTTGTTATAATCATAGTCGTGGTTGTTATAATCATGGTCGTGGTTATTATGATCATGGTCGTGGTAGTTATAATCATGGTCGTGAGTGTTATAATCATGGTCGTGGTTGTTATAATCATATTCATGGTTGTTATAATCATGGTCGTGGGTGATATAATCATAGTCGTGGTTGTCATATTCATGGTCGAGCTTGTTATAATCATGGTCGTGGTTGTAATTATCATAGTCGTGGTTGTAATTATCATGGTCGTGGTTGTTATGATCACAGTCGTAGGTGTTATAATCATGGTCGTGTTTGTTACAATAAGGGTCTTACCTGAGACTAACACAGGTAGAAGAAACCCCACACCTAATCTTTAATCTCAATAAACCCTGATTAACCTCACCTAATCAACAGGATTAGAGACCATTAGGATTGTACCACCAATACCGATACATTTCACACTGGATTAATAACAAAACATTTAATCCCATTTCCAATAGCTAATGTCTTACGGATACTGTAAGTATCTCGTATACTATAGGAAGGAATAGAATAAAGGTTAGAATAATTAGTTAAAGAAATATTCGCCATAAGGAGAGGTTAAAATTCTAGAAAAAAAATTATTATGAATCACCGATGATCATTCCGAGATAAATTATGTTATGAAGAGAAGTGACTTTGATTCTGGTTAGATTAGTCACCATCTGCTTAAGTCATCACCTGTGTTAAGTCATCATAGTCATCATCTACGTTAGTCAGTTTTAGGCCCATTTCACATGACTGACCGACCATCGTTGTTCTTTCCCCGCGAGGGTGTTAATTTTCAATGCGTCTTATTATTTACGCTGGTGGATGTAAGACCAGCTACCCTCACTGACGCAGCTATGGTCAATTTGGTGTTATTCTTGTTTATAAATGCCTTCTAATCTGTCTCAAGTCTATCCGTCCTGTCTATTGCCATCCCAACTGTCTGTTCGTCTGCGTGGTGTTTGTCTGTACTCTTTGTGTCGTCAAATCTGTCTGTCTTATCCGTTGTTGGCGTGTGTCTGCCTGTTTGTCTAATGTGAACCAGTCAGTCAGCTGCCTGTCTGTCTGTCTGTCATGTTAGTTGCCATATTGTCTATTTGTGCATGTATGAATCTGTCTATTTTTTGTCAACCTCCTGTCTGTTTCACTGTCTATATTCACCATGTGTCGATTGTTGTCATTTCTGTCTGTCTGTATGTACGCGTCTGTCTTATATGTTGTCTTTGTCTTTCATAAGTCTGTCTATCTGTCTGTCTTTCTGTGTGTCCTTGAATCTGTCTGTATTATGTCTATGTCTTTTGTTTGTCCGCTTCTCTCTTTCTCCATTTTTATGGATACTATCTCTATCTTTATTTATATATCCCTATGTCTCCCCATTACACTACTCATCATATTTAGCACTTTTTCTTCCTTATTAAATAGGTGATTTTAATATGGTATTCTGGGAACTTTAAAAAAACACATCCCTCCATTCATACCTCCACCTCTCACCATCCCTCTCTCCCATCTCCTATACTCTCTCGCCTCTTAAGAATAATAATGCTTCAGTCGCTCTTCTTCTCCTTCTCTTCTCCCTTTTTATCTTCTCCATGCATTCCTGTTATTATCTTTTTATCTCTTCTCCTTTTCCATGTACAGTCAGCCACAGGAATAAGTACACACTGTAGCTGTAAGGTCTGGTAACGTTGAAACTGCGCATCCAGACTCATGATGAAACTCAGCTCCCCCCCACCTGTTATCTCTAACTATTTTCTGTTTCCACTTCTTTATTCTTCTATTTACTCATCTTCCTTCCTTTACTAATCCAAACAACATGAAAAAAAAGTAGGCTGACAGCGTACAGCAAAATCTTTTGCCAGCGTAAATAAAATGGTTAATTAATGCCTTCCTAAAGAAACCATCGACATGGAACCAGGTTTGTTTCACTCTACGAATTTTTTGGCGATTTTTCCACCAAGTTTGATGAAAAAAGATTGTGCCGTTTCGGCTACCCAGAACAGACAGACAGACAGACACACGCCTAGTCCTATAGTATATTAAATTATGTTTATTGCAATGGTAATTACTTATCTATTTACATGACATCAATACTATTAGAATGAACATATGCATGAAGATCCGTTAACCTTTTTTCAAACTATTAACATTCGAGGAAATAAGAACATTCTTTTTGGAGTAGTCCCTTGGATTTTCCATATATTCCAAAACAGAGTCAAGAATGATCGTCATTCCCTACATTTACTACATTCTCTTTAGAAACCGAACCAACTCTATTTCCTAACAGACAATGATTACCATTTT
Source organism: Homarus americanus (assembly GCF_018991925.1). Lineage (NCBI taxonomy): Eukaryota > Metazoa > Arthropoda > Malacostraca > Decapoda > Nephropidae > Homarus > Homarus americanus. The sequence goes on along the minus strand of NW_024717017.1, from coordinate 13,152 downwards.
GCTCTAGATTGCTATCCACAAAAACATTATTGGATTCCGTCTCTACTAACGTTTAATTTTCTTTTAAATTATCTTTATTAACAACAGCAACATCACTACAGTATATGGCACAAGATTCACGAAGTATTTCTTGATATCCAATACTGCTTGTTTGAACTCATCGATCTCCTTACGGAGTTCTACTAGATTGTTAGGGGCTATAAGGTTATTGCCCCCGTTACCAATGTCCTTCTGTGCTGCTGCATTACGTATTTCCATACGCTTTTCCCACACATTTACAGCACTTGGTGTCCCTGCAACATCGCTCCTTACAGCGTCACCTTTATCCTCTTGATTAGTGGACTGAGCTCGTTATTGCAATTGATGATCTTTCGGTTTTTTAGGACACACCCAGGAGCTGGCATTGTGAGCACCCCCACAATTTCAGCATTTTGGTGTAATTTTCTCCTTCGCCTTAAGTTTATCTCCACATACCTTAGATTCATGCATTTTTCCACAGAATCTACATCGAAAATCATTATGGCATTTCCACGCCATGTGCCCCCACTTGCAACACTTATAGCATATTAGTGGAGATTCGTTGTCGACAGCAACCCGTTTATATCCCAAACATCTCACAACTAAGAGGTTATCAAAGTTTTGAATTACCAGCTGATTTGACTGTAAATTGTAGAGGTTTGACGACTTATATCAAAGATGATATTCCAGCATCTTTTCATTCCGCTCTAAAAATAAACGGTACCGAGTATTTGTGTGTTAGTATTACGCTTCAAGATGCTACACTGTTCATTATTAATGCTTATGTGCATGTTGACTCCTTGACAGTTGATGATCTGCCGGACATTATTTTTGCTGATGATTGTTTACTAATTGGTGATTTGAACGCTAGGCACATCAATCTTGGCAGTAGAGGTTCTCAAAATCACAATGGAGTGGTTCTGAAAAATATCTTAGACTCTATAGAAGATGCTAGGGTCCTCTGAGCTGGTGAGCCGACACATGTTAAAGTGGGTAAACTTGATTATACAATACTTTTTAATATGTTAGATGTGCATGCAAATTTGAATATTGTGGATACGCTTTTGAGTGATCAATTTGCAATTAAAGTGAAGCTGCATTTGAACAAAAAATTTTATGGTAACAATAGGAAAAGGTATACAATAACAGTAGGCCAACATAGTGAAATTGTAGCCAAAGTCGGCGAGTGGTATAAAGCGTACAAAAAGCTTGGAATTAAAGTTGAAAACATATTTTATGATGATTTGTTAGGAGTGATTGATTCCATTTTGAATAAGCCAAGGAGACAGTATGGATATAACACAAAACCTAAGCCTAGGTATTATAATGATTAGAGTGTAAAGGGGTGGAATAAGTTACTGAGGAAATATCATAGTAAGTGGAGTAAAGATCCTAGCAATGAAAAAAACCGGGAAACTCTGATTGAAGTGGCAGAGTGTACAACAGAGTTCAATCAGAAAGCCCAGAAGTATGTATTGGAGTGGTTTTTTTGAGAGAGATTGCTCAATCAAAATTTTTGAATCAGGTTTGGGATGGTGTGAATAGGGTAAGAGGAGTCAAGAAGAAATTTAATGTTCATCCCAATGCAAACGCCAAAGCTAATGAACTAATGAATAAGTGGGCGTATGCATCTAATTATGAGTGTCTCCCATGTAATGTTCAGATTTACTTGAGGAATTCAAGACCTATGAAGCGAAGGTTGGTGAATATCCAAAGTACTGTAATTGAGGAAACCTGTGTTCCTTTTATTAAGGATGAAATTCTGAATGCTGTAAAGAGAGGGAAGTCTAGTGCTCCTGGCAGGGATGGTCTAACTTATGATGTTATCAATTATCTTATAAGTATGGAGGACAACCCAATTCTAGATCTCTTTAATTTGTCATATGAAAATGGAAGACTGCCAGTGAAATGGAAAAACGCGCATGCGTGCGTAGTGTCAACAAAGGCTGTAAGAGACTGCTCCTTAAAATTCGTATTTCTGACGAATTCAGAGCGTCTACCAATCCCAGCCTGTGCAGACAACTATAGTAAGACCCAGATATCAGCACAGTGGCATATATTTTTTTGTTACTTTTGGACTTTGTCATTTTTTGGGGATAAAACATCTGGTCCTACCACCCGATCCCTCTGAGCAAAGTTTTTCAAGTTTGCGCATGCGCAGTGTGATAGTGTGACGTCATTACCACTCCACCTGACTGCAGTGTTGCCAACGTGCCCTATGCCCGCCGTTAAACGCTCCCGTTCGTTGGAAACGGCAGCAGTAGGTGACAGTGATGCTGACGACTTTCTTCTTGAAGACACGTCAAAGAAGAAGCAGAAACCTCAGAAGTCAGGGTCTCCAGCAGGGGCCACGGCTCCCCCTTGCACCCCTTCTGGGGCTGTAGAGGGTGGACTTCTGTCATCGGGGTCCCCAAGTGAGCCTACATGTGGCTCAATGACCGACCCTCCGCCGACGATGGACATAGGGGATTCCCTTTGTCTCCCTGCCCCGTCGCGCCTTCGTCGTCTCGCCTTCCCTCGGGACTTGCCTCTGAGCACACGGACGACCTGGTTCTTCCGTCACTGCTCTCCACTTCAGGACTCAACACTTCGCCTCCGCCGAGGTCCCACAGCCGTGATAGTCACCACACAAATGGACGAGACGGTACGCCTGCTCACTCAGGTGGGCTTTCCTGCTCCCCAGGGGGAGGTGATGCTGAAGTTCACCATCATCACCCCAGAAACTCGTCGTACCAAGGTAATGGTTCGCCACGTACCCTGGGAGATCCCTATCGACGATCTTCGCCCTCTTCTCCCACAACTACTGGACATGGAACGCCGCATCAACCCGGTCTCCAAACGTCCATCCAACGAACTCATCGGCTGGTGGGTGGGCCCCCTCCCCCCGAAGGTGAATGTAGGACCAATTCACAATTGTCCTCTCGACCGATTTATCGGAACCCCGAAAATCTGTGGGCGTTGCCAATCGTGGAAACACCGCACCTGGGAGTGCACGAGGATGGTCGCCTGCGGTTTCTGTGCAGGTCCTCACGACACAGTGGAATGCAAATTGAAAATTCAGAACAAAATCCCAGTTATTCCACGGTGCGTCAATTGCCATGGCAGTCACCACGCCTGGAATGCCAATTGCCCACAGCGTCCTGGCACTCGCCCGGGGAAAACTTACCTTGTACCACCGCCCTCGTCTCTGACGAAGCCCCTGTCAACCAAACCTCAATCCTATCCACCACCGCCTCTTCCATCCACCAAGGATTTCCCATTGATCTCCTCTCCTCTACCACCCCCTCCATCACCCCTACCACCCATCCTTTCTCCCCTCCCTCCCTCTCCCTACCGTTCTTGGAACAAGGTCGTTGCCGGCCCTGCCACACAGTCACCACCATCTCCTGCCCACCCGGACCCCCGCTGTCTCTCACCAGCACCACCACCTCTTACTCAACTGAACCCTCACCGTCCCTCTCCGTCGCTACCACCGCCACATGCCCAGTCGGGCCCTCGGCAATCCTCGCCGCCACCTCCAGCTCATGCACAGGTACACCAAGTTGGTTCTATGGAAACAATCACTCTCCGTCTGGATCGCCACTCCAAGCAAATCAACCTTCTCTCAGCCCAACTCGACTTGTTTGTGAAAACAATTGCGACATTGCAGAAGCAACAACAACTCATTCTGGACACCCTGACCCAACAGGGGCGCACTTTGCAAGCCCTGATAACCCGCCTCCTTCCATCTCCCGAGATGGAGGATCCATCCCTCGCTTTCCCACTCCTCCCTCTCCATTTCTCTCAACAGAATTTGGTACCTCCTCTGGAGCCCTATCTAGCCCCTCCGACTCATCTCACACCGGAGGCCGTTCCCTCCTCTTCTTACAATGGAACATCCAGGGACTTAGACCTCGCCGGACAGACCTCGCCCAGTTTGTGCTCTCCCATCAAGTAGATGTTGCTCTACTTCAGGAAACCATCACAGACGATGTTACTCCACTCCGCCTCTCTGGCTATTCTGTTTACACCCTGCCTCGGTACCGTGGGCAGGCTCGTGGCCTCCTCACCCTTGTGCGTAACACCATTCCATCTGTTCGTCTCCCTTCACCTGACTCACATGGACCCCCGTCTGAATTACTTTCTGTCTCCCTTACTCTTGGTGACCGGACCCTTCGTGTAGTCAATGTTCATTTCAAGAGTGATTCTCTGGACCCCCAGGTTCTTCACGACCTCCATGATGGGGTTCCCACTATTGTTCTTGGCGACTTTAATGCCCGCCATCCCACTCTTACTCCGGATCATCCCACTCCATGTACCCTTAATGGATCACATCTCTCACAGTTTCTTAATGGGGATGATGATGTTCGCTTTCTTTGTCCTGACGATCCTACTCGCCTCCCCCATAGTTTCCTTGATGTTGGCTTACTATTGAACGGTCATACTTCCTTTCATCCTACCGTCTGCACCGAGCCTGCTCTGTATAGTGACCATCTTGCCGTTACTACCCATCTCAGGCTCTCCTTCTCTGCCCCGACATCAACTCCTTATCGATCCCCTCGCCTTCGTCTCACACAAGATGCTGTTCCTTCCTTTACCCAATACCTTTCTACCTGGGCGGATTCCTATGTTGTCCCTCAGTCCCTTGACTCTTACAGCGCTGATTTTGTTGATGCCGTGTATGACTCTGTCAATCGCGCTACCCCTCCACGCCCTCCCCGTCACCCCAGAAGTGCCACCAACTACTGGTATCGTATCCCTGCCATGAGACATCTCCGGCAGGTAACCCGTGATCTCCACTCTGCCATACGGAGGTCTCGGTCTCCAGAGGACTGGGAAGACTTCAAAAATTGGTGCTCCTTTGCAACTCAGGAGCGCCGTCGGATACGTGAGGCGGACTGGCTATCCTTCACGGGATCTCTATCGTTCCAGTCGTCACCCTCTTATGTATGGAATCGGATTAATGCTATACGGGGTACTCGACGGAGGCCTCCTCCCCACCCTGACCCCGCCTCCCTTGCCTGCTCTTTAATGGAGGACTGGGCACAAGCTTCCTCCCCTGAGGCACTTCCAAATCCAATGCAGGAGGCAGTGCAGGCCCGCATCGATGCGTCTGAGCCTGTTGTTCGTGCTGCTCTTGCCTCCCCTGCCCCCACTGATCATCCCATCACACAGTTCGAGCTTGACAGTGCTCGTCGCTCTAGAAAAGACACCTCTCCTGGGGATGATCAGATAACCTACTCCGTCCTCAACGCCTGTACTAATATTCCTAACGGCCCCTTGCTTGCTCTCTACAATATGTCTTATGAACATGGGGTTCTCCCGTCCAACTGGAAAAATGCCACTATTATCCCCATCCCTAAGCCGGGAGATCCTGGGAAATATCGACCCATTAGTCTTACCTCCTGTGTTTGCAAGATGATGGAGAGGATACTCCATCGTCGCCTTCTTCACACCATAGGCGGCTTCCACAACTCCCTCAATGGTTTCATTCAACATCGCAGCACAGCACACTCCATTGCTTCCTTTTATTGCAATCAGACTGCCCGCGTCTCCGTCTTCCTTGATATCAAGGGAGCCTTTGATACGGCTCAGCCTGCCCTCATTTTAGCTGAACTTGCACGGTTAGGGGTTAAAGGGAGACTTCTACAATGGATCGCCTCTTACCTCACTGGACGTCAGGCCCGGGTTCGCGTTGAAGGCTCTATGTCTCCTGTTCAAGAAATGAACCTCGGCACCCCTCAAGGTGGAGTCCTGAGTCCCACCTTGTTTAACACTCTCATGCACTCCATTGCATCACTCCCGTGGCCGACAGAAGTTGTCCACTCAGGATATGCCGACGATGTCCTCCTCCAAGCCCCTGACTACCTCAGCATGCAGGAAGCCCTTGATCTGGTCTCCAGAGAGTGTGATTCACTTGGTTTCCTTCTTTCAACTGCGAAAACAAAAGCCATGTGGCACGGTCGTGTTGTACCTCCACCCCTTTTCTTATCAGGAACGCCCTTGGACTGGGTTAATGAGACAAAATACCTGGGTGTGTATGTAACTCGCACACGTTGTCAGATCCCTGAAGTCCGCTATCTTCGAGACATATGTTTTCGGCGTCTCGCTCCCCTCTCTACCATGTGCAGGGGTTCCCTTGGTGCCAGCATCCCTGTACTTCTCACCATGTACAAGTCTTTTGTTCGTTCCTGTGTCGACTACGCCGCCCCTGCCCTCGTCAACATTAGTCGGACTGCTGTCAACCGTCTCGAAGTTATCCAGAGGAAAGCTGCTCGTATCATCCTTGGGGCTCCTCAGTGGACACGCTCTACTTCTCTATATAACGAACTTGGTCTTTCCCCCTTACAGGATCGTGTCCAGGAGTTTTACCTAAAAACTGCCGTCTCCATTCTACGGGATCCTAGGGGCAACTATGTCCAAACCAACTTGACTACTGCTGTTCGAGACCGACCTCCATCTAGAAGACAGTGGCGAGGGTCACTCATCCGAGCCCTTCAGGAACATGACCTCCTGCCTGATATTGTTGTCACCCCTGCTGTTGGTTCGTCTCCTTCTCCCTGGCTGGATTTTCAACCTGAAGTGATTGCCCTCGGTGGACCGCTCCCGAAATCCCAGGTGAACCCTGTTATTCTCTGCAAATACCACCTCTCCAGGATCGCTCACTGGTCCCCAGGTAGGGTCGTCCTCTACACTGATGGTTCTGTTGACCCCGCTACAGGTAGGGCCGGGGCTGGTGTCTACATCTCCCGTCCTCATGCCCCTGAGCCTATCAAACTGTCTCTCAGAGTTTCTGACGGGGCATCCTCCACTCAGGCTGAACTAATAGCCCTCCTTGCTGCCCTTCTCGCTGAGGAAGAAGCAGATGGTTTCTGCCCCTTGCTTGTCTGCTGCGATTCCAGGTCTGCTCTCGACGGGATCGCATTTGGATCTGGGGAAAATAAGGACCTCATCCTCCGAATACGAGGGTTAACATCCAAACTTCAGGATGAAGGCCGTCCTGTGACATTCCTATGGATACCTAGTCATGTCGGTATCTTGGGGAATGAGGCAGCAGATGACCTTGCCAAGACTGGCTGCAACAAGGCCACACCTGACTACGTTGTTCCTCGAACACTCTTACAGATTAGGACCCAAATCCGCCGCAAACAGAGAGAAGCTCGGGAAGCAGCCATCCCCCTGGACTCCCCGCCCACATGGTACGATGTCCTCCGTAAACTTCCTAACTTCTCATACGTCTACGGGAAAGGGTCGCGGAAGGGGGACGGGATTGCTGCCCGTATCATCATTGGATATGACTTTGCTTGGGAGATTGGTATCCCCACATCCCCTGAGCAACGCTCTTGTGCGTTATGCAGAAGACCCGACAGCCGCACCCTTATTCACTACCTCCTAAGATGTCCCCACACACAACGCTTCCGTGACGCCTGCTGGACCACCACTCCACGACCCCCTGACGGAGACACGATGATCCTCCCAATACTGGCCAGATATTTTGTAAATAATATTAATTATGTGTTAAAGGAACATCCTTCCTTCCTTAGGCTTTAGTAAGCCCCTTTATAATATTTATACTGTATATACTTTTCACACTTGCCAGATGATTCTGGTGTCATTGTACAGGGGTACCTAGTGACAGCACTAGGATCCCGCTTCCTCTATCAAGGAATAAACAATTGAAATTGAAATTGAATTGACTGCCAGTGAAATGGAAAATGGCACTCATTGTTCCTATGCCTAAGGGCGATAATGATTATAGACCCATATCCTTAACATCTTGTCTATCTAAAATGATGGAATGAATGGTATTAAATAGATTATTGAATAAAATTGATGGTTTCTTGTTTAGTAATTTGTTTGGATTTTTAAAGGGTAAAAGCACTACAGATTGTGTGTTTAATGTCTTAGTAATGCTAATTTCAACTGTAGACTGTTTGTAGACCTTAAAAGTGCCTTTGATAAGGCAAATAAGGAAGTGATCTTAGAAAGTCTTGTAAGTAAAGGTATTAAAGGGAAATTAATGTGGATTACAGATTAGTTAACTAACAGAAAAGCGAGTGTCTAGTTTCAAGATCATGAATCGGAAGAAAAAAGTCTAGGGTTGGGTACCCCACAAGGTGGAGTTCTTAGCCCTATGCTTTTTAATATTCTTATGGACAGAATAGCTTGTTACAAATTCCAGGGCGAGTCCCAAGTAATCATTTATGCTGATGACATTCTGATCCAATGTAAGAATGAGGAAGATATGTCTAGGGTCATTGATCAGCTGCAATATCTTTGTATCTCCTTGGGACGGGTCATTAATGAAAATAAAACCAAATTTTAGTCAAGGGCAGTAAATGGAAAAGAATTTTGGTTAAATGGAATAAAATTGCAAAAAATATCCCGTTACAAATATCTGGGAATGTTTGTGGGTGTAAATAATAATGCTAAGGATCAAATTACTTATGTTAAAAATATATGGACAGCGAGGCTAAAGTTTTGTCAAATAGAGCAAATGGTGATGGTATACCAGTTTTAAGATCTATGTATTTAAGTACACTTAGAAGTATCGTTGATTATTCAGCTCCAGTTCTAGCTTCTTACTCAGGAAAAGATCTTAGGCCATTAGAGCTTATTCAGAATGAAGCAATGAGGATTTTGCTTGGTTGTCCAAGGACAACAAGAATAGAGATTATGAGGATGGAGTTAAATGTCCCGAGCATAATACACAGAATTAGGGAGTTGACTGTCATGTCTACTCTAAGGCTTATTAGGCGTGGTGATGGGTATCTCAAGTCTGCTGTTGATAAATTTACTAATGCAATTACTAGTAGTTTTAAGAAGAATACTTATACTAAAGGACTTTGTCAGATGTTGTGTGAATATAATATTGTAGATTTGTGTGTATCTTTGCCAAAGTTTATTTGAAACCTTGGTTCATGGAGAGTGTATCTGTAAGAATTGATAAGCTAGAGTTTAAAAAAAAAAATGTAATCCTTTTGAGTTATGGCAAATATTCCTTGAGAAAATATATGAGTACCGTAAGGAAAATGTTATTCATATGTACTGTGATGGTTCAGTTAATGGGAATCGGGCCGGATGTGGCATTGTTATTAGGGAATTTTTTGAATATGGTATTAGTGTTGAAGAAAGAATATCCAAGAGAATTGGAGATAGAAGTTCCAGCACCACTGCTGAACTTTATGTTATATATGTGGGACTTAAGAATGCCTTTGTGAGGAAAAAGACTGTTTTTGGGTTTGTTGACAGTCAAGGTGCTCTATTTGCTCTAAATTCTAAAGTGCCTCTTGATGATGATTTAGTTTTAAAATGTAAGAAGTGTATTCAGGACATAAAATCACTTGGATATGATGTTATTTTATGTGGATTCCATCCCATTGTGGTATTTATATGAATGAGGTTGCTGATGATTTGGCTAAGCAAGGGTGTGGCAAAGAAATTGTAGAATACGATTGTATTTTGGGTATTAAAAGAATAAAATCTGGAATGGTAAAAATCCGACAGCAATGGGAAATTGCCAATATTCGGAACATTTTTAACAACGGCAGTAGTAGTTTGAAACATTATGTTCGAGTTTTGAATTCTACAAGTTCTACTTATGGTAAGGCTTCGGTTAAGTATGATATATTTGTGATGAGACTACGCTTTGGATACAAATATTATTGGCAATATATTGAAGGAACTGGTGGCATTCCTTGTAAACTGTGTGGCTATGTAAAGTCCCATACATTATATCATTACATTATGGAATGTAACTGTTTATCAGATTTTAGGGGTGATGGTATTACTGATATTACAGAGAGGGTTTGTTATTTGATAAACAAAAATATGGTTAAGAATATTATGAAAAAATTCTGTAAGTTTAACACAAGATTATAGATTTTATGCATATGTATTTGTTGTATACAGATCTGATTTATGATTAGTAGAATGTTAAAGAGCTCTTGTTAAGACTAGTTTTGGGCGGGCTAACCAGCTCCTTTTGATGTAATTGTCAATAAATGTTTTGAATTTGAATTTGAATTTGAATTTGACCCTTGATGGCGCTTAGTGAGTCTAACTGCCATTATTGTTTGGGGAAGTAAAGACATGGCCTCCTTGAAGAGTTACTGCCATCTAAACCATCAATGGGGTTTACACTCGTTGTACTGATCATGGTTGAAGAATAAATAGCACCATCAATTTTCTTTCGCTTATCGACCAAGTGGGAAGTATTATCTTCACTGCTCGTACCCTCTCCATTCCTCCTTTCATTCTTCTTTTTGCTCTTCGGAACTCTAAACTGCTCGTACCCTCTCCATTCCTCCTTTCATTCTTCTTTTTGCTCTTCGGAACTCTAAACGGCTCTTGTTCTTCACATTCACTGCTGCTAGTCAGCTCCAAATCCGTCAACAGTCCTCCAGCAGTACCCTGGGCTACATTGCTGTGAGTGCTGTATCCACCACCCAATTCCGTCATTTTAGTAAGCGACCTGCTCGTCGAAGCTCTTCCGCCAGCCATGACCGTACGTGTCCAGCCAGGGAGGTGTAGGAGAGCGACCTGCACGTCCGACCAGTACGGCCAGCGTTCCAGAAGTGATTTCCTGACAAGGACCCTCTATAAGTATACGTTGAGATTTTGTAGATAAGGAGTTTGACATGTTCTTTCAGGAGATTAATGGCTTTCTTGAATAGACAATTGACACTAACTAAACTACAAACATCAGATTCTCTGATGTTTGGGCATCAAAATGATCTAATTTCAGTAGTATTAAAAAACTCCTGGCTTTCCCCAGGGACGCTATCACGGGATGCCATTCGTACTGGCAGACTCGACACTCACTTATTTGACAAGTGTTACCAACAATAAAGAAGGTTGAAGCTTTCAACATCACTCACAAAGGATCGTGAATGCTTTAACTGTAATGAGACATATCTAAGTGGACTCAAAACAATGGTGTCCTCTCTCACATTTAAATTCACTTTATAGAGAGGTTGGTGTCAGGAAGTCAGAGAAAATGAACGGCACCCAAGCTTGGGAGCGATGAGAAAACGGATGTCTTAGATGGGAGACTCAATAAAGAAGGCATAGTTACATGTTTTGTGGGCTATTGAGCGCAATATGAATCGTCTGATTCTCCTTTAACTGACGTGTATGGCCGTGGTCATTACGCTAACACTGGTCAACAACATTCATAAAGAAAGAAAGAAAAAAAAAACGCACCAGCCACCCGCCCGAACAGCGAGCGATTAAGCTAATAAGTGGTTAAATAATAGTGATTTATGTTTGCTTGTTTTTAGATTACATGCTAATATAACAATGAAGTATAAAGAATAATATAATGATTGGTTAGATAAATACCATTTAGTTATTTATACTTTTAGTTTTGTTGTATATGAGTTTGACGGTTTATCTACAAACCTCTCTCGTCATAGACCCTTGTTATACCAATTTAAAAGCAAGGTAATGTTATTATGCAATGTCCATTGCTTTAATCGCAACAACATTTTTTGACATCGCTTCTCGGCCTTATGGCTAAGATCAAAGTGTAGTATCTGTTCTTATCAGCTTAGTATCTGATACGATCCCCATGTGGGATCTTCGATATTAAACTGATTTTTGAATCTTGGCGAAGTGCTAGGGGCTTGCCCCACCTTTGCCGCGGATTGGCCCGGTATTGCAGTGACTCCGGGATCGGTCCACTCCCCATGGGGAGTAATTAAATCATTTTATTATACGTAAATTTTGAGTAAGATGGCGATGGACATAGTGTATTATAATCGCTGTACATAGTATAGTATGTCACTTTTACTTTTACTTTTATCCTCTTCGCCACTGATCGGCTTGTTAGCCGCTTGGGCGATCGGTCACGTCTCTGATTACTTTTCCTTTTCATTTATCTTCTTCACCAAAAGATCGGCTCGCTAGCCGCCCGGGCGATCGGTCACGTCTCTATCATGCACTGTTGGCAAATACTGAGCAGGCACCGGCTCCTGAATGTACCTGAACCCGCTCCAGTGTTGGTCAAGTTTGTCTTGAAAGAGCTCACACTCGGTGCCGTCACAACACTCTCTGGTAGATTGTTCCAAGAGTTTACAACCCTCACTCCGAAAAAGTTTGCCCTCACAGTTTTCTGGACTTGCGGCTTCTTCAATCTTGAGGCGAGCGTCCGCCAGCTCCAAGTAAGGACACTCAACTGAGTAGTGCTCCCTGAGATGCTTATACACCTTAACTAGGTCCCCCTTTGCCTGTCTGTAGTATAAGCTAGGCAAGTTCAGGCGCTCCAATCTCTCAGAGTAGCTGTGGTGCCGAAGTGCAGGCACCAGTCTGGTGGCCCTCCTTTGAGCATTTTCAACCAACTGACAGTCCCTAGCATATCTCGAGGACCAGATGGGGTGACAGTACTCCAGATGGGGAAGCACTTCACTCCTGAAGATCGTTACGAAGGACGGACCGTCTAGATATCTAATCTACCTTCTTATAAGACCCAATAATTTATTTGCCTGATTTACCTTCTTCTCGCAATGGCCCGAGAACTTCGGCTCATTGTCAACATACACGCCTAGGTCCTTCTCACATACAGTCTCAACTAGTGCAGTTTCTTCATCCCGTTGGGACATATGATACGCCTCCTTACCGTTGGTACGCCCCAGGTGCATCCTCTTACACTTCGTGACATTGAATTTCAGCAGCCATTTCTTCGACCATTTCTGGACCCCACAGAGGTCCTTCTGCAGCTCTTGACAGTCCGCTTAGTTCTTAATTTCCCGAAATAACTTGGCGTCATCGGCAAACATTTGTATGGAGGAGTGTACAACGTCAGGCATGTCATTTATGAAACAAACAAACAACAGCGGGCCCAATACACTGCCCTGTGGTACCCCACTTGTGACAGGTACAGATGACGATTTCGTGCCTGCCATTAATCACCACATACTGCTTGCGGTCATGTAGAAAGTCTTCTATCCACGCTAGGACATTTCCCCGAATTCCGTACCCTTCCAGTTTGATTTTCAGCCTTTCGTGGGGTACACTGTCGAAAGCCTTGGCAAAATCTAGGTAAATAATGTCGATATTACCACCCCGTTCCAGAATATGAGTCAGACACAGGTGCGACCTTTTTTTGGGTTGCAAAAAAGCACGATATAACTCCATTTATTCGGTCCTTGGTAG
>NW_024717016.1:0-3479 GCF_018991925.1 Homarus americanus | reverse complement strand
TAGTTATCGTAGTTGTTGTTGCTGTTTATAGATGATGTAGTTACTGGTTATACTGGATTACCACTGACCATTTCTCTCTCTCTCTCTCTCTCTCTCTTGTTCGTTTCCTCTATCTGTTTATCTGTTTGTTTGTCTGTTTCGCTTATCATCGATCTTCATTACCATTCTGTTGCTATTTCTTCTTCTTTATCACCTCTTCTCATATCTTATTGAACATTATTGGTGTGTGTGTGCGTGATTCGACAACGAGGTATCATGCACGCAAATGATATAGGAAGACGAGAGATAGTAAAAATACAGTTACGATAAGTTGCAGACAACCACACTGATCATTACTAGCAACAAAGACTCACAATGCTTGCAAACACACTCTCTCTGATACCATGACGATTCCAGTGTATATTAGTTTATAAATATGTCCCTACCATTCATGTCACTATGAGAAATCTTACCTAACCATGACTATTTCCAGCTATGGTAGTCTGCTTATCTTATGGTAGTCTAAGCTTATCTTATTTATATAATTTGACCAATCATAACTCTTCTTGTGGTTACTACGACCTGTCTTAACTACGGTAGTTTTGTTAAAGTATAATAACTCTACTTTGCCTAACTACCACACCCATCTAACTATCCACACTAACTATTTCTAAACTATGGATGTTTAGTATCGAAGACTTGAATAAAAAAGTGGATAACGTTAAAAAAACCACGAACACGACGCCAAGACTATTCATTTCTGAGTTGATAGGAACCCAATAGGCTGATGTTAAACGGTAATAAACTAAGGGTCATTAGGTTAGGTTAGGTTAGGTGATGTTCGGATGGTCTGTTTAGAGAATAATAATAATAATAATAATAATAATAATATTAATAATAACAAATATGACTCTCATGACACCCTCCTCTCAATTGCCGGATCCACTCCTTCTCCCTCCTCTCTCCTTCCTTTTCCCACCCTCCTCCTTTCCACCTCCCTCCCCCCCCCAATGGTAGTGCCAGGTAGTGAGGGATGAGTGCCAAAGGTGGAGGAGGTGAGTGCAAGGTGGTGAGGGGAGCAAAGGTGGTGGAGGAGTGCCAAAGGTGGAGTGAGTGCCAAAGGTGTGAGGGTGAGTGCCAAAGGTGGGGAGAGGGGTGAGTGCAAAGGTGGGAGGTGAGTGCCAAAGGTGGGAGGTGAGTGCCAAGGTGGTGGAGGGGTGAGGCCAGGTGTGAGGTGAGTGCAAGGTGGTGGAGTGATGCCAAAGGTGGGAGGGTGAGTGCCAAGGGTGGTGAGGGGTGAGTGCCAAAGGTGGTGAGGGATGAGTGCCAAAGGTAGGAGGAGTGCCAAAGGTGGGAGGTGAGTGCCAAAGGTAGGAGGGGTGAGTGCCAAAGGTGGTGGAGTGAGTGCCAAAGGGGAGGTGTGAGCAAAGGTGGTGAGGTGAGTGCCAAAGGTGGTGGGAGGAGTGCCAAAGGTGGTGAGGGGTGAGTGCCAAAGGTGGTGAGGTGAGTGCCAAAGGTGGTGGAGGGGTGAGTGCCAAAGGTGTAGGAGGTGAGTGCCAAAGGTGGTGAGGGGTGAGGCCAAAGGTGGTGAGGGGTGAGTGCCAAAGGTGGGGAGGGGTGAGTGCCAAAGGTGGAGGAGTGAGTGCCAAAGGTGGGAGGTGAGTGCCAAAGGTGAGGGGTGAGTGCCAAAGGTGGTGGGAGGGAGGCCAAAGGTGGTGAGGGGAGTCAAAGGTGGTGAAGGATGAGTGCCAAAGGTGGTGAGGGGTGAGTGCAAAGGTAGGAGGGGTGAGTGCCAAAGGTGGTGAGGGATGAGGCCAAAGGTGGTGAGGGTGAGTGCCAAAGGTGGTGGGAGGAGCCAAAGGTGAGGTGAGTCAAAGGTGGTGAGGGGTGAGTGCCAAAGGTGGTGAGTGAGCAAAGGTGGGAGGGGTGAGTGCCAAAGGTGGTGGGAGGGAGCAAAGGTGGGAGGGGTGAGGCAAAGGGAGGGGTGAGGCAAGGTGGTGGGAGAGTGCAAAGGTGGAGGGGTGAGCAAAGGTAGTGAAGGGGTGAGTGCCAAAGGTGGTGAGGGGTGAGCAAGGGTAGGGAGTGAGTGCCAAAGGTGGTGAGGTGAGTGCCAAAGGTAGGGAGAGCAAAGGTGAGGGGGTGAGTGCCAAAGGGTGAGGGGTGAGTGCCAGGTAGGGAGGTGAGTGCCAAAGGTGGTGAGGGGTGAGTGCCAAAGGTGGTGAGGGGTGAGTACCAAGGGTAGTGAAGGTGAGTGCCAAGGGTGGTGAGGGGAGTGCCAAGGTGGTGGAGGTGAGTGCCAAAGGTGGAGGTGAGGCCAAAGGTGGTGGGGTGAGTGCCAAAGGTGGTGAGGGGTGAGTGCCAAGGGTGTGAAGGAGTGCCAAGGGTGGTGAGGGTGAGGCCAAGGGTGGTGGGTGAGTGCCAAAGGGGGGAGGTGGGAGGCCAAAGGTGGTGAGGGGTGAGTGCCAGTTGAGGGGTGAGTGCCAAGGGTGTGAAGGGTGAGTGCCAAGGGTGGTGAGGGGTGAGTGCCAAGGTGGTGAAGGGGTGAGTGCCAAGGGTGAGGGGTGAGTGCCAAGGGTGGTGAGGGGTGAGTGCCAAAGGTGGTGAAGGGTGAGTGCCAGAGGTGGTGAGGGGTGAGTGCCAAAGGTGGGAGGGGGAGTGCCAAGGGTGGTGAGGGGTGAGTGCCAATGGGGGGTGAGGGATGAGTGCCAGTGGTGGAGTGAGTGCCAAGGTGGGAGGTGAGTGCCAAAGGTGGTGAGGGGTGAGTGCCAAAGGTGGTGAGGGGTGAGCACCAAGGGTGTGAAGGGTGAGGCCAAGGGTGGTGAGGGGTGAGTCAAGGTGGGAGGGGTGAGTGCCAAAGGTGGTGAAGGGTGAGGCCAAGGGTAGTGAAGGGTGAGTCAAGGTGTGAGGGAGTGCCAAGCTGGGAGGGGTGAGTGCCTAGGGTGGTGAGGGGTGAGTGCTGGTGAGGGGTGAGCCAAAGGTGGTGAGGGGTGATTGCCAAAGGTGGTGAGGGGTGAGCCAAAGGGTGGTGAGGGTGAGTGCCAAAGGAAGTGGGGATGAAAATGAATAAAGAAGGAAGAGGTAAAAGGGCTAGTCATAGAAGCCTGCGCCTTAACACTAGCTTACTATGCTACCGCACTATAGACGTATCACACACACACACACACACACACACACACACACACACACACACACACACCTGTATGATTAATTAACAAAGCCTGAGGTGAGGTGAAGGTAAGGCAGCTTAAGGAAGGAAAGATAAGAGCGAAAGGATTAACAAACACTGATTTAGAGATACAAAGAGAAAGATCCAGATTGGGAGATAAGACTGTAGGGGTTGAAATCTGTCGCTAGGTTCATAAGGTTAAAAACAACTTAATTTGACTTGTTTGACTTTTGCTTATGAGGTGAGGCAGATTATAACACAGAAGAATGGTGGTATTAGCAAGTACCGTATCTTAGGTGGAGGAACGGGTTTATGTATGGTGGGGTTGTGTGTG
>NW_024717015.1:7500-13320 GCF_018991925.1 Homarus americanus | reverse complement strand
AACTTCGTGTGAAGTAGTGAAATCGTGTCACAGGAATCAATCTCCGAACTTACTGTATAGTCGGGGACAAAAGTTTGCTCCCTGTGGTAAAACTGAGTCACGAGAATGAGTCTCCGATCTTACTGTGTCTGGAGAGGGATGTTGTTTTATCGCATTTGGGGTCGATGTTGCTTCACGCGATCCTTTGATCCAGACTGTACATGTAAGTAACCATCTTGTTCACAGGCTCAACAGCGGCGGGCCTGAGGTGTTTGAAGTGGGCATCTTGAATTTATCCCCGACTGAAAAAATGAAGGCACAACTAGCTGACTTACATACGTTATGGCACTAAGACTGAGGTTGAGGAAACACAAAACTTTACTCGCCAGTCTTTGAGAACCTCTGCCTTAGTTCACACAACATTCACATTCTTACTTGAGCTCAGTAGCAGAGCTCAACGTGTCCAAAAGTGAGTGTGTTATTGGTTTAGTGGTCAGTATACTCGCCTTGCAAGCGGGTGGTCCCGGGTTTGATACCCAGGCAGTGTGAAATTATGGGTAATTTTTTTTTTTTACTACATTTGTCTCTGTCTACCAAATAGTAATTTGGGACCTGGATGTTAATCAATTGGCAGATCGTGTTATGGGGTAATAGTTATCCAGTGCGGTTGACAAGTTGTCCGAACTTCTATGGATATTGGGCCATACAGTTCGAAAACTTGGAGCGTAGTTGTTCAGTTGGCGCCAGCTTCTAGTGTTATACAAATTTACAAATTCCGACCTTGGTGACCTTAAGGCAGACCAGCCTCGAAAACGAGGGGCAAGCATTATAGGTGATAACTTCCCCAGACAGGAAGTAGTCGTTTATCAACTGGTCTGATGGTGTGATAAAGGCGTGTGCGTTCTGAACGGAAAATAATGGGTAGAATTACTTGGGGGTAGATATTGCTGGACAGGGTTGACAATTTGCCTAGAGTGGGTGACGATGAAACAAAGTGTTTTGATTAATGAATGTTGTGTAGCGGCGCCTGTAGGTGAGGGATACTGGAGCTATAGATAATATGGAAGAGAAGCTTACAGCACTAAGAGGAAGGACACTAGATATAAAGGACACTGGAGATGAAGAGAAAGAGAGAGCGAAATAATATTGTTTTCTTTCATAAAGAAAACATCTTTGAACTGTTGCCTGGGGAAGCAGTCCCCGGCAGCGCCACTGCCAGTACCAATACTGTAATTTCTTTTGATCTTACAATTTGTGTTATTTACTCTGCCTCTCAAAAGGTCGTTGTTGGCTGTTAATTCCTCGCTTGTTACGCCTCTGAGGCTTCCAGTGTTTATACTCTTCTCTGAACTCGTTTGTTTGATCTCCTAGCCTGGGACATTTGTTGTCTGAGCAGTTTGTTTTTATTTTCGTACATATTATTTTCCTTGTTCACCTAGCTAAGGTTTTCGTTCAGCTGAGCCGCGTCTGACCCATAAACATTTTCCGCCTTATGTCACTCACGATCGTCCTGGGGAAATTCCAAATTTCCTTTCACCAAGATATTGTTTATTGGTGCATAAAACGAGGAACTTGATATAATGAATGTAAGGTAGTGGGCAAAGTGGAACTCTCACGGGCTGGATCTGCTGGCTCCTGGTGGGGTGGATGGGACGGGACACAGATCTTATAGCTTCGTATCTCCCACACACTGCTCTCACAACTCTATTTCCCCCACACACTGCTCCCACAACTCTATCTCTCCCACATACGGCTCCCACAACCATATCTCCCCCACACACTGCTCACACAACCCTATCTCTCCCACACACTGCTACCACAACCCTTTCTCTCCCACACACGGCTCCCACAACCCTATCTCTCTCACACACGGCTCCCACAACTCTATCTCTCCCACACACGGCTCCCACAACCCTAATACACACGTTTTTACTTCCATAAGTCTTAATGGGAGGAAGGTCAAGCTCTTCACCATATAGAGACGAATTAGATGATAAATAATGAAAAAAAAATATTACGAGTTTCTAAAGAGATTAATTTTAATTGTTGTATTGTAGTTATTGTATTTTCTTCATATGATTCCTCTCAGCTGGTGTTTTTGTGGGTTAAACTCTTACAAAGTTCTCACAAGTTAGTTACGACGGTCGGTGTAAGTGTTTTATTTTTCGTTAATGAGATTGCTTTTTTTTTATCAGAAGCGATGTGATTGGACCTGGGCTGTTGTTTTAACCTCCTTCAGTGTGTTTTATATATATATATATATATATATATATATATATATATATATATATATATATATATATATATATATATATATATATATATATAATGGGGGGCGGGGGTTCTTTTTATAGAACATATATATATATATGTGTGTGTGTGTGTGTGTGTGTGTGTGTATTTGAGTGGTCCCAGATAATTATATTATATTCTATTATGAATCACGAGAATATGGATGTTGGTACCCCCTTCCCCCCCCTCCCACACACACACACACGGTGCTATGAGCATATAGTTGTACGGATTAAACGACTGAATGATACACACACAACTTGGCCATTTACCATAACCTCACTGGCGGTGCAGAAAATTAAAGCGACTGAAAGTGTCTGATGGTGCGTTGAAACAAGCTTTATTGACCGTTGTGTTGCGCTGTGTTGTGCCGCGTTGTGTTGTGTCATGTGTTGAATATTGCTGGACATTTCACTTCATTTCAGTGTTTGTTGCAATCAAAGCGAACCTTTATGAAACATAGTATTGACAGTGACATATTGAGTGTCAAATTCATGGGGTTTTCTGGTATACAACGATATGCCGAACTGTGAAAATATATATGAAAGTCAAAGTTTGATTTATATGATGCGAGGCTGCGTAACCAATATATGACATAAAAATAGTATTATCAGTGTGCAAAATGGATACAGGATTACAAAATATACCAACTGTAATAATAGTGTAAAATATCACCTAAATAATCGATCTATTAAAAAGAACTTAATCTTCCTTGTTGCTGGTCAGTTAATAAATAAACAGACAATCAGAACCATTTTTAAACCCGCAGAACAAAATAACAAAAACACTGATATAAGGATGATGAACACAGAGTAACCTTAGAACAAGTAGATCAGGTTCTCACTACTCTCTTAACGCTTTCTACAAAATATGAACAGATGACGTTACTAATTATTAGAGATGACATTTGTATCTCCGTATGATTGATGGCAACATTGGGGTCCTTGGAAAGTAAGTTGATTCGTTTAGTCATAAGAAAAATTCCCAGACATAAAACAATAAAGCCGGTGAATGACAACCAATAGAGGCTTTTATTTTTTTAATTTTTGCTGTGGTATATTTTTTTTAATTTGGAAAAAAAAAGGAATTTCATTGTTATCAGATTATTTTGTGAGGTTTAGTTTTTATATACTTACATACTACGTGATGTGGGGGACCAGGACGGGATGTGGAGGACCAGGACGGGATGTGGAGGACCAGGATGTGATGTGAAGGACAAGGACGTGATGTGGAGGACCATGGCGTGATGTGGAGGACCAGGACGTGATGTGGAGGACCAGGACGTGATGTGGAGGACCAAGATGTGATGTGGAGGACCAGGATGTGATGTGGAGGACCAGGACGTGATGTGAAGGACAAGGACGTGATGTGGAGGACCAGGACTTGATGTGGAGGACCAAGATGTGATGTGGAGGACCAGGCCGTGATGTGGAGGACCAGCCCGTGATGTGGAGGACCAAGATGTGATGTGAAGGACAAGGACGTGATGTGGAGGACCATGGCGTGATGTGGAGGACCAGGACGTGATGTGGAGGACCAGGATGTGATGTGGAGGACCAGGACGGGATGTGGAGGACCAGGACGTGATGTGGAGGACCAGGATATGATGTGGAGGACCAAGCCGTGATGTGGAGGACCATGGCGTGATGTGGAGGACCAGGATATAATGTGGAGGACCAGGCCGTGATGTGGAGGACCAAGATGTGATGTGGAGGACCAGGATGTGATGTGGAGGACCAGGCCGTGATGTGGAGGACCAAGATGTGATGTGGAGGACCAGGGTGTGATGTGAAGGACAAGGACGTGATGTGGAGGACCAGGATGGGATGTGAAGGACCAGGATGGGATGTGGAGGACCAGGATATAATGTGGAGGACCAGGATGGGATGTGAAGGACCAGGATGGGATGTGATGTGGAGGACCAGGATGGGATGTGGAGGACCAGGATATAATGTGGAGGACCAGGGTGGCTGGAGGCCACTTTATAAAAGAATTAAAAAAAGTAGTAGTAGTAGTAAATAATAATGATAATAATAATAATAATAATAATAATAATAATAATAATTAACGGTTTATTGAAAGAGCATGGCAGCAGAAAGGCTGAAAATATACAGTCACATAATTGGGGAATGGGTCTCTTGATTTACAAATAATATACAAGTAACATAAGTGATACAAATATGATGTATAATAACTAGGTGGGGAGAAGCTCAAACTACAGGACATTTCAACATAGTGACAGTGCAAAAAGTAAGATTAACTGGGAGTGAATATACTGGTTGATTACAAGTTATTGATAATTTTTACAATGTTTGGGACTGGGCTGTTCTTAGAGCGTCCAGTTCGTGCTCGTATGGGCTGGATGCGGTTGTGGTGTCGAACAGAAATTCTCGGACGAGGGATGTCGGGTGGTAGTGGGAGCCGGTGTTGAGAATGGTGCAGAAGCTTCTCACCAAATTTGCAGATGAGGTCGTGGTGGTGGTCACTTAAAGCTGAGAAGGTCGGTGTGTTGAGCGCTTCTTGATAAGTGGAGTAGGAACAGGAGAGAATAATCTTGCATGCCCTCTTTTGCACTTTTTCTAGGTGTTTACTTTGTGTGGCATTTAGGGAAGAAGACCAGGGAGGGGAGGCATAGGTGAGCTTGCGAAGTATGAATGTTGAGTAAACACTGAGGAGCTCGGGCGCAGGAACTCCGAGGGACTTGAGTCGGAGGAAGAGGTGGAGACGGAAACTGGAGGATTTGACAACTTCACTGACGTGTGGTTTCCAATTTAGTTTGTTGTTTATGGTGACGCCGAGAAGCTTAGTGGAATCTACAACCTGGAGTGTGTTGGGACCTAAAGTAATGGAAGGAGGTGGGACAAGGTCGGATGAGAGGTTGATGTGCATAACCATGGTCTTTGTATGGTTGATGGTGACATGGTTGTTGGTGGCCCAGTTTTGGAGACTGAAGGGCTTGCGTAAACTACTCAGGCACATAGTTTGTTGAAGTTGAATGTGAGTCGAGCATTCATGAGGATATTGATGCCTAGAATTACCCCATAATTGTTATCATTAGCGACGTAAAAAGGTGCCCAGTTAGTGTTTCCCAGGAAGGTGATGGGGACAGGGGACACATATCCGAGCACCTTATCCTGCCCGGTTACCGTGTTGCACTCGCGGACACAATCTGATGGTCGGTAGTGGAGGTGCAGCTGTTGCACGTATTCGGGTGTTATGTAGCAGTAGGTACAGCCTGTGTCCAGCAGGCATGAAACAGTCTGGTTTCTAATTTCACATGTGATAACTAAAGGGGTTACGGACTTGAGAAGGTGTTTGGAGGGTGCCAGTAGGGTAAGCGTGGGGTTTTTGGTAGACAGGTCCAAGACGGACTGACTTAACACATCCATGCCCAACAAAAAAGGCGAGCCTTTCCTCGCCACAATAAGAGTAGGCCGGAGTTTACATCCACCGAGCCGTACCTTGACTTCCAGCCGACCATAAACTCCACTCTTCGTTAACCCACTACCGGTATCGACCGAAAACTTTTCAAGGTCCACTATATAGTCC
>NW_024717015.1:0-2500 GCF_018991925.1 Homarus americanus | reverse complement strand
TCTCTCTCTCACACACACACCAACCACAAACAAACAACACATCACAAACAAACAAGCAAGCAACAACACAACACAAACAATAATGACACCACAAAAACATCATTCTAAACAACACACAATAAAACAAACAAACATACCAACAAACAATAAAACAAACAAACAATCAAACAAACAATAAAACGGTCAAACGAAGAATAAAACAAAACAAACAAACAATAAAACATACAAACAAACAATAAAACAAACATACATAAAAACAATCAAACAAACATAAACCAATGAAAAAAACAGACCCTCTTCAACAAACCACCACCACCAAGGCCTTCACTAACCTACCACCTCCACCACCACCTCCTACAACACTATTTATAATCCCAAAACTTCCCAAAGGTCACTCCTGCCTCGGTGACCTTTGGGGGTTAACACTGCCCACTGGTCTAGATCTGGCGAGAAAACTGCCCCCACCCAAAGGTCAATTGATGGGTGTCACAAAGCGCCTGCTGGGTGATTTAGGTGAGTCTTCCCCCGCCCTCCCCAATCCCCCCTCTCCAACCCAGGGTCATAGTGTGTAAGGTTAAGGCGTTTGAATTTTAATTTAGTTGATGATGATATAAAGCAGAGGAGGAGGAGGAGGAGGAGGAGGAGGAGGAGGAGAAGGAGGAGGAGGAGGAGAGGAGGAGGAGGAGGAGGAGGAGGAGGAGGAGGAGGAGGAGGAGGAGGAGGAGAAGAAGAAGAAGAATAGCTGAAGAAGAAGAAGAAGAAATAAATAAAGAAGAAGAAGAAGAAGAAGAAGAAGAAGAAGAAGAAGAAGAAGAAGCCAGCTGAAGAAGGAAGAAGAAGAAGAAGAAGAAGAAGAAGAAGAAGAAGAAGAAGAAGAAGAAGAAGAAGAAGAAGAAGAAGAAGAAGAAGAAGAAGAAGAAGAAGAAGAAGAAGAAGAAGAAGAAGAAGGTTGAAGAAGAAGAAGAAGAAGAAGAAGAAGAAGCTGAAGAAGAAGAAGAAGAAGAAGAAGAAGAAGAAGAAGAAGAAGAAGAAGAAGAAGAAGGCTAAGAAGAAGAAGAAGAAGAAGAAGAAGAAGAAGAAGAAGAAGAAGAAGAAGAAGAAGAAGAAGAAGAAGAAGAAGAAGAAGAAGAAGCAGAAGAAGAAGAAGAAGAAGAAGAAAAGGAAGAAGAAGAAGAAGAAGAAGAAGAAGAAGAAGAAGAAGAAGAAGAAGAAAAGGAAGAAGAAGAAGAAGAAGAAGAGAGAAATAGTTGAAGAAGAATAGCTGAAGAAGAAGAAGAAGAAGAAGAAGAAGAAGAAGAAGAAGAAGAAGAAGAAGGTTAATAAAGAAGAAGAAGAAGAAGAAGAAGAAGAAGAAGTTACATTGGTTAAGAAGAAGAAGAAGAAGAAGAAGAAGAAGAAGAAGAAGAAGAAGAAGAAGAAGAAGAAGAAGAAGAAGAAGAAGAAGAAGAAGAAGAAGAAGAAGAAGAAGAAGAAGAAGAAGAAGAAGAAGAAGAAGAAGAAGAAGAAGAAGAAGAAGAAGAAGAAGAAGAAGAAGAAGAAGAAGAAGAAGAAGAAGAAGAAGAAGAAGAAGAAGAAGAAGGCTAGATTACGTTAGGTTACGTTAGGTTAAGTTAGGCTAGATTAGGTTAAGTTTGGTTAGGTCTGGTCAGGTTACATTAGGCTTGAAGGTATTCATTTTTATGTATATTTATGATCTACAGGATCGTTTATGGCCAGTCAAAGGCTTCAAGAAAAGACAAATACATAGAAGTTATCACTAATGGCCAATTATGCCTATTTAGTGTAACATACAGTATATATTAGGTGGAGTTCCGCTTTTATTTGTTTGTTTTCGTATTATTTAAGTCATTTATTTGTTAACATTTAGCTTAGAATAAGTAAATATTATACAAAACAAAACATTGAAAAACTCACAAGTGAATTTGTAACATATAATCAAGTCGAGATAATGTTACCAATACAACGTGCTGGTCAAGCTCCGAAAGAGTTGTCCGGGGGTCTAGCTAACCTCTGGTTGGGGCTTGACCAGCACTAAAAAAAAAAAAAAATTTTTACTAAACGTGATTTTGGCAACCTGTGGTGTAATAGTCAGCATACTTGCCTTGCAAGCGAGTGGACCCCTGTTCGATTCCCGGACGGAGTGAAACTATGAGCATTTTTTTTTACGTCATTTGGCTTTCTATTTACCAGTAAATGGGATTTACGGATCTTATTCTGGAATAATGGTTAGCCAGTGCAGTTGCCGAGTTGTCCGGTCTTCTCGAACTATTCATTGAAACTGGGTCATACAACTCGTTAACTTAGGGTGTGGTTGTGGTGTTGGCGACAGATTCTAACACCTTAAACAAATTCACGCCTACGTTGCTCTAGAGCCGGCCATCCTCGTACACGAAGGGCAACCATTATTGTTACGTGTATAATATTACTATCACTACCACAACCAGCATTATCACTACTATTGTCATCTTCTCAACTATCATCATTCCTTCCCTCTTCCTCC
>NW_024717014.1:0-27008 GCF_018991925.1 Homarus americanus | reverse complement strand
GTGTATACCAGGGAGTGTTGGTTCACCATCATTGGTGTCTTATTAACGAGGGGCGTTGGGTTCACCATCACCAGCGTATAAGTGTGTGTGCCAGGGAGCGTTGGTTCACCATCACCACCGTGGGATGTAGCCAGACCGGGGAGAGTTAGGTTCTGCATCTTATCGTGGGGTGTGTGTACCAGGAGCGTTAAGGTTCACCGCCGTGGGAGTGTGTGTGTGCCATGGGCGTTAGGTTCTTGCGGTGAGTCTGTGTGCCAGGGGGGCGTTAGGTACACCATCACCTGGGGTGTGTGTACCAGGGAGCGTTAGGTTTACCATCACCACCGTGGGGTTTGTGTACCAGGGGCGTTAGGTTCACCGTCACCACCGTGGGAGTGCGTGTACCAGGGAGCGTTAGGATCACCATCACCACCGTGGGGTGTGTGTACCAGGGAGTGTTAGGTTCACCATCACCACCGTGAGGTGTGTGTGCCAGGGAGCGTTAGGTTCACCATCGTCGGTGTCTGTGCCAGGGAGCTTTAGGTTGACCATCACCACCGTGGGGAGTGTGTATGCCAGGGAGTGTTAGTTTCTGCATCGTGGTGTCTGTGTACAAGGGGCGTTAGGTTCACCATCTTAGCGTATGAGAGTGTGTGTACCAGGGAGCGTTAGGTTCACCATCACCACCAAATGAGGAATGTGTGAATCCAGGGAGGATTAGATCACCATCACCATCTCGTGGGAATTAATGTGTGTGCCAGGGGCGTTAGGTTCTACTTAAGTAAGGAGTGTGTGTACCATGGGCGTTAGGTTCACCGCAGTGGAGTGTGCGTATGAGGGCGTTAGTACACCATCACCACCTTGGGAATGTGTGTGCAGGGAGCGTTAGGTTTACCATCACCACCGTGGGGAGTTTGTGTACCGGGAGCGTTAGGTTCTGTCACCGTGAGTGCGTGTACCAAGGGAGCGTTAGGATCACCATCACCACCCAGTAGATGTGTGTACCAGGGGAGTGTTGGTTCACCCTGCCACCAAATGAGGAGTGTGTGTGTACCAGAGAGGCGTTAAGGTTCTGCATCGTCGGTGTCTGTGTACCAGGGGCTTTAGGTTGACCCATCACCACCGTGGGAGTGTGTATGCAGGGTGTTAGTTTCACCATCGTGGTGTCTGTGTGCGAGGGGCGTTAGGTTCACCATCGTGGCAGTGTGTGTGCCAGGGGCGTTAGGTTCACCATCACCACCCGTGGGAATGTGTGAACCAGGGAGAGTTAGGGTCACCTCACCATCGTGGGAGTGTGTGTACCGAGGGGCGTTAGGTTCACCATCATTGAGATGTGTGTCCCATGGGCGTTAGGTTCACGCGGTAAGTGTGTGCCAGGGGGTGTTGGTACACCATCACCACCCCTTGGGAGTGTGTGCCAGGGGCGTTGGGTTTACCATCACCACCACCGTGGGGAGTGTGTGTGTGCCAGGGAAGTGGGTTCACCATCGTCGGTGACATCTGTGTACCAGGGAGCTTTTAGGTTGACCATCACTACCGTGGAAGTGTATTCCAGGGAGTGTTAGTTTTCACCATCGTGGTATCTGTGTACGAGGGCGTTAGGTTCACCATCTTATGTGAGTGTGTGTATGAGGGGGCGTTAGGTTCACCATCTCACCGTGGAATGTGTGAACGGGAGAGTTAAGTCACCATATCACCATCGTGGGGGTGTATTATGCCAGGAGCGTTAGGTTCACCGCCGGTAAGTGTGTGTACCATGGGCGTTAGGTTCTACCACCAGTAGAATATATTATTACCAGGGAGCGTTAGGTTTACCGCTCACCTGCGTGGGGTTTGTGTACCAGGGAGCGTTAGGTTCACCGTCACCACCGTGTGGAGTGCGTGTGCCAGGGAGCGTTGGGATCACCATCTGCCGTGGGGTGTGTGTGCCAGGGAGTGTTGGGTTCACCATCACCACCGTGGGAGTGTGTGTGTACCAGGGGCGTTAGGTTCACCATCGTCGGTGTCTGTGTGCAGGGGCTTTAGGTTGACCATCACCACCGTGGAGTGTGTATACCAGGGGAGTGTTAGTTTCACCATCGTGGGTGTCTGTGTGCAGGGCGTTGGGATTCACCATCACCAGCGTATGAGTGTGTGTACCAGGGAGCGTTAGGTTCACCATCACCACCGTGGGAATGTGTGAACCAGGGGAGAGTTAGGGTCACCATCACCATCATAATGGGTGTGTGTGCCAGGGGCGTTAGGTTCTGCACCGTGGAGTGTGTACCATGGGCGTTAGGTTCACCACGGTGGGAGTGTGTGTGCCAGGGGCGTTAGGTGCCACCATCACCACCTTGGGGAATGTGTGTACCAGGGGCGTTGGAACTACCATCACCACCGTGGGGTTTATTGTGCCAGGGCGTTAGGTTCACCGTCTGCAAGTGGGGAGTGCGTGTACCAGGGAGCGTTAGGATCACCATCACCACCGTGGGAGTGTGTGTGCCAGGGGTGTTGGGTTCACCTCACCACCGTGGGAATGTGTGAACCAGGGAGTTGGTCACCATCTTATAATGGATGTGTGTGCCAGAGGCGTTAGGTTCACCGCTGTGGGGAATGTGTGTGCCATGGGCGTTAGGTTCACCCAGTGAGTGTGTGTGCCAGGGGTGTTAGGTACACCATCACCACCTTGGGAGTGTGTGTGTGCCAGGGGGCGTTGGGTTTTACCATCACCACCGTGGGGGTTTTGTGTGCCAGGGGGCGTTAGGTTCACCGTCACCGCAAGTGAGTGCGTGTACCAGGGGCGTTGGGATCACCATCACCACCGTGGGGAGTGTGTGTGCCAGGGAGTGTGGGTTCACCATCACCACCGTGGGGAGTGTGTGTGTACCAGGGAGAGTTGGGTTCACATCGTCCGTGTCTGTGTGCCAGGGGCTTTTAGGTTGACCATCACCACCGTGGTGTGTATACCGAAAGTGTTAGTTTCACCATCGTGGGTGTCTGTGTACGAGGGCGTTAGGTTCCTCCGCAGCATATGAGTGTGGCCTTGCCAGGGGCGTTGGGTTCACCATCACCACCGTGGGGAATAGCTGAACAGGGAGAGTTAGGTCACCATCTGTCATTAGGAGTTCTTCGTGTGCCAGGGATGGGTTCACCGCCAGATGTGTGTGCATGGAGCGTTAGGTTCACCGCAGTGGGAGTATGTGTGCCAGGGGCGTTAGGTTTACCATCACCACCGTGGGAGTTTGTGTACCAGGGAGCGTTAGGTTCTGCATCACCACCGTGGGAGTGCGTGTGCCAGGGAGCGTTAGGATCACCATCACCACCGTGGGAGTGTGTGTACTTGAGGGAGTGTTAGGTTCACCATCACCACCGTGGGGAGTGTGTGTGTGTGCCAGGGCGTTAGGTTCACCATCGTCGGTGTCTGTGTGCCAGGGAGCTTTGGGTGACCATCACCACCCGTGGGGAGTGATGCCAGGGAGTGTTAGTTTCACCATCGTGGTGTCTGTGTACGAGGGAGCGTTGGGTTCACCATCACCGGCGTGTAGTGTGTGTGCCAGGAGCGTTAGGTTCATCACCACCGTGGGAATGTGTGAACCAGGGAGGATGGGGTCTCCATCACCATCGTGGGAGTGTGTGTGCCAGGGGCGTTAGGTTCACCGCCGTGGGAGTGTGTGTACCATGAAGCGTTGGGTTCACCCGCAGTGGGGTGTGTGTACCAGGGAGGCGTTAGGTACACCATCACCACCTTGGGGAGTGTGTACCAGGGCGTTGGGTTTGCCATCACCACCGAGGGGTTTGTGTACTGAGGAGCGTTAGGTTCACCAAATCCTTACCGTGGGAGATGCGTGTGCCAGGGAGCGTTGGGATCCTGCCATCACCACCCGTGGTGTGTGTACCGAGGGTGACAGTTTTCATCACCACCGTGGGAGTGTGTGTGCCAGGGGAGCATTAGTTCACATCGTCGGTCTTCTGTGTACCGGGAGCTTTGGGTTGACCATCACCACCGTGGGAGTGTGTATACCTGGGGTGTTAGTTTCTGTATCGTGGGTGGGGTG
Source organism: Homarus americanus (assembly GCF_018991925.1). Taxonomy (NCBI): domain Eukaryota; kingdom Metazoa; phylum Arthropoda; class Malacostraca; order Decapoda; family Nephropidae; genus Homarus; species Homarus americanus. The sequence goes on along the minus strand of NW_024717014.1, from coordinate 22,995 downwards.
TCTTAATGTACGAGGAGCTTTTAGGTTCACCATCACCAGCGTATGAGTGTGTGTGCCAGGGAGCGTTAGGTTCACCATCACCACCGTGGGAATGTGTGAACCCAGGAGTTAGGGTCACCATCACCATCGTGGTGTGTGTGCCAAGGCGTTAGGTTCACCGCCGTGGGGAGTGTGTGCCATGGGCGTTAGGTTCACCGCAGTGGGGTGTGTGTACCAAGGAGCGTTAGGTACACACCATCACCACATGGGAGTGTGTGTGCCAGGGAGCGTTAGGTTTACCATCACCACCGTGGGAGTTTTGTGTACCAGGGGCGTTAGTTTCACCGTCACCAACGTGGGAATTAGGTACCAGGGGGCGTTAGGATCACCATCACCACCGTGGGGAGTGTGTGTACCAGGGGAGTGTTGGGTTCACCATCACCACCGTGGGAGTGTGTGTGCCAGGGGCGTAAGGTTCACCATCGTCGTGTCTGTGTACCAGGGGCTTTTAGGTTAACCATCACCACCGTGGGGAATGTGTATACCGAAGTGTTAGTTTCACCATCATTGGGTGTTCTGCGAGGGCGTTAGGTTCACCATCACCAGCGTATAGTGTGTGTACCAGGGAGCGTTAGGTTCACCATCACCACCAAATGGGACCATGTGACCAGGGGAGAGTTAGGGTCACCATCTGTGTTGGGTGTGTGTGCCAGGGCGTTGGTTCACCGCCAGTGAAGTGTGTGTGCCATGGGCGTTAGGTTCTGCAGTGGGGAGTGTGTGTGCCAGGGGCGTTAGGTACACCATCACCACAACAGAGATGTGTGTGCCAGGGCGTGGGTTACCATCACCACCGTGGGGTTTGTGTGCCAGGGGCGTTAGGTTCACCGTCACCACTGGTGCGTGTGCCAGGGAGGCGTTAGGATCACCATCACCACCGTGGGAGTGTGTGTACCAGGGAGTGTTAGGTTCACCATCACCACCGTGGGAGTGTGTGTGTACCAGGGAGCGTTAGGTTCACCATCGTCGGTGTCTGTGTGCCAGGGGGCTTGGGTTGACCATCACCACCGTGGGGAGGAGTGTGTATGCCGAAATTGTTGGTTTCACCATCGTGGGTGTCTGCTGTGTGCGAGGGCGTTAGGTTCTCACCAGCGTATGGTGTGTGTGTACCAGGGCGTTGGGTTCTGCATCACCGTGAGATGTGAACCAGGGAGGATTGGTCTGCATCACCATCTCGTGGGAGTGTTATTATTGCCAGAGGCGTTAGGTTCTGCCATAGGTAGGTGTGTGTGCCATGGGCCGTTAGGTTCACCACCCAGTGGAGATGTGTGTACCGGGGCGTTAGGTACGCCATCACCACTGCCAGAATGTGTGTACCAGGGGAGCGTTAGGTTTACCATCACCGTGGGGTTTGTGTACCAGGGGCGTTAGGTTCACCGTCACCACCGTGGGAGTGCGTGTACCAGGGGCGTTGGGATCCTCATCACCGTGGAGTGTGTGTGTACCAGAGGTGTTGTTACCATCACCACCGTGGGGAGTGTGTGTGTACCAGGGAGCGTTGGGTTCAGCATCGTCTGGTGTCTGCTGTGCCAGGGAGCTTTAGGTTGACCATCACCACCCGTGGGAGTGTGTATACCAGGGAGTGTTAGTTTCACCATCATTGGTGTCTGTGTGTACGAGGGGCGTTAGGTTCACCATCACCAGCGTATGAGTGTGTGTACCAGGGAGCGTTGGGTTCACCATCACCACCGTGGGAATGTGTGAATCAGGGAGAGTTAGGGTCACCATCACCATCGTGGGAATGTGTGTACCAGGGGTGTTAGGTTCTGCCAAGTGAGTGTGTGTGCCATGGGCGTGCAGGTTCACCGCAGTGGAAGTGTGTGTGTGCCAGGGACGTTGGGTTTGCACCATCACCACCTTGGGAGTGTGTGTGTACCAGGGAGATTTAGGGTCACCTTCACCATCGTGGGAGTGTGTGCCAGGAACGTTAAGTTCACCTGCCGTGGGGAGTGTGTGTGCCAGGAGCTTAGGATCACCACAGTGGGGAGTGTAGTGTGCCAGGGGCGTTGGGTTCACCATCACCATCGTGGGAGATGTGTGTACCACGGAGCGTTAGGTTCACCATCACCACCGAAGGAGTGTGTGTGCACGAAGGGCGTTACGTTCACCGTCACTACCATAGGAAGTGTGTGTGCCAGTGAGCGTTAGTTTCACCATCACCACCGTGGGGGTGTGTGCCAGGGAACGTTAGGGGTCATCTTCACCATCGTGGGTGTCTGTGCCAGGGAGCGTTAGGTTCTGCATCACCTGCCGAAGGGAGTGTGTGCTGAAGGGGCGTTAGGTTCACCGTCATTACCATAGGGGTGTGTGTACCAGGGGAGCGTTGGTTTCACCATCCTGCCGTGGGAGTGTGTGCCAGGGACCCGTTGGGTTATCTTCACCACCGTGGGGAGTGTGTGTGCCTGGGAGCGTTGGGTTCTATCACCGGTGTGGGGAGTGTGTGTACCAGGGCCGTTAGGTTCTGAAATCACCGTGGGAATATGTGTGCCAGGAGAGTTAAGTCACCATCACCACCGTGGGAGTGTGTGTACCACACGGAGCGTTAGGGTCATCTTCACCACCAAATGGGGTGTGTGCCAGGGGGCGTTAGGTTCTGCATCGTGGTGTCTGTGTACCAGGGAGCTTTAGGATGACCATCACCACCGTGGGGTAGTACCAGGAGCATTATCGTTCACCATCACCACCGTGGGAGTGCGTGTACCAGGGCGTTAGTTTCACCATCACCAGCGTGGGGAGTGTACCGAGGGAGCGTTAGGTTGATGATCACCATCGTGGGCGGTGTGTGCCAGGGGCGTTGGGTTCACCGTCACCACCGTGGGAGTGCGTACCGGGGGCGTTAGGTTCTCCTCTTCCTGATGGGGAGTGTGTACCAGGGGAGTGTTAGGTTCACCGTCACCACAGTGGGGAGTGTGTGTGTGCCAGGGGCGTTAGGTTCACCCTTAGGTAATGGTGTGTGCCAGGGAGGCGTGGGTTCACCGCTGTGTGAGTGTGTGTGCCAGGGAACTGAGTTCACCATCAGCACCGTGTGGTGTGTGCCCTTACGGAGCGTTGGGCTCACCGTCACTACCGTAGGGTGTTTTGTACCAGGAATAGTTATGTTTGCATAGGTTCCCATCACTACCGTGGGAGTGTGTGTGCCACAGTGTTAGGTTACCACAGTGGAGTGTGTACCAGCAGGCGTTAGGTTCACCATCACCACCGTGAGGTGTGTCTACCAGGGAGTGTTAGGTTCACCATCGTGGGTTTCTGTGTGCCAGGGAGCTTTAGGTTGACCATCACCACCGTGTGAATGTGTGTCCAGGCAGCGTTAGGTTCACCATCACCACCTTGGGAGTGTGTGTACCAGAGATTTGGTCACCATCACCATCGTGGGGTGTGTGTACCAGGGGCGTTAAGTTCACCGCCGTGGGGTGTGTGTACCAGTTAACGTTAGGTTCACTGCAGTGGGAGTGTGTGCCAGGGCGTTAGGTTCACCATCACCACCTGGGAGTGTGTGTGCCAGGGAGTGTTAGGTTCACCATCGTGGGATTCTGTGAAACAGGGGGCGTTAGGTTCACCATCACCACCGACGGTGAGGTGCACGAAGGGCGTTAGGTTCACCGTCACTACGATAGGAGTGTGTGCCAGGGGCGTTAGTTTCACCATCACCAGCGTGGAGTGTATTTGTGCCAGAGAGCGTTAGGTTCGTCACCATCGTGGGAGGGTGTGTACCAGGCGTTATGTTCACCATCACCTGGGGGTGTGTGGAAGAGAGCGTGGGTTCACCATCACCACCGTGTGAGTGTGTGCACCAGGGGCTTTAGGTTGACCATCACCACCGTGGGAGTGGTATCCAAGGGCGTTGGTTCACCATCAACACTGTGGAGTGCATGTACCAGGGAGCGTTAGTTTCACCATCACCACCGTGGAAGTGTGTGTGCAGGGGAGCGTGGGTTCACATCCGTGGGAGTGTGTGTACCAAGGGAGCATTATGTTCACCATTAACACCATGGGAGTGTGGGTAGAGGAGCGTGGGTTCACCATCACCACCGTGTGAGTGTGTGCACCAGAGACTTAGGTTCACCATCACCACCGTGGGAATGCGTGTACCAGGGAGAAATAGATTACCATCACCACCGTGGGAGTGTGTGTGCCAGGGAGCGTTACGGTCACCATCACCACCGTGGGGGTGTGTGCCAGGGAGCGTTAGGTTCACCATCACCACCGTGGGAGTGTGTGTGCCAGGGAGTGTTGGGTTCATCATCAAGACCGTGGAAGTGTGTGTTCAGGGCGTTAGGTTCACCATCACCCCCATGGGAGTGTGTGTACCAGGGAGCGTTAGGTTCACCATCACCACCGTGGGAATGTGTGTGCCAGAGTTAGGGTCACCATCCCCATCGTGGGAGTGTGTGTACCAGGAGCGTTAGGTTCATCTGCAGTGAGTGTGTTTACAGGGAGCGTTAGGTTCATCGCCGTGGGGTGTGTGTACCAGGGAGCGTTAGGTTCATCGCCGTGGGAGTGTGTTTACCAGGGCGTTAGGTTCACCACAGTGGAAGGTGTGTGTGTTCAGGGGCGTTGGGTTACCATCACCCCCGTGGGGAGTGTGTGTACCAGGGAGTGTTAGTTTCTCCATCGTGGGTGTCTGTGTGCCAGGGGGCGTTAGGTTCACCATCACCACAGTGGGAGTGTGTGTGCAGGGAGAGTTAGCTTCACCGTCACCACCTTGGGATGTGTGTGTGCCAGGGGCGTTGGTTCATCACCCACCGTGGGGAGGTGTGTGCCACAGGTTTGGGTTATCTTCACCACCGTGGGAGTGGTGTACCAGGGATAGGTTCACCATCACCACCGTGGGAGTGTGTGTGCCCAGGGGAGCGTGGTTCACCATCGTGGGTGTCTGTATACCAGGGGCTTTAGGTTCACCATCACCACCTTGGAGTGTGTGTGCCAGGAAGCGTTAGGAGGTAAAAATTAGGAAGCGTTAGGTTTACCATCACAAATCGTGGAGTGTGTGTGTACCAGGAGCGTTAGGGTTCACCGTCACCACCGTGGGAGTGTGTGTACCAGGGAGCGTTAGGTTCACCATCACCACCGTGAAGTGTGTGTACTAGGAGTGTTAGGTTCACCATCACCCCCTGTGGGAGTAAAACAGGATGTTAGGTTCATCACCACTGTGTGTGTACCAGGGAGTGTTAGGTTCACCATCACCACATCGTGGGAGGTACCAGGAGCGTTGTTTCACCATCACCTCACTCAGGAGTGTACCATAGCTAGGTTCACCATCTCCACCGTGGGAGTGTGTGGGGGAGCGTTAGGCACCATCAACACAGTGGGAGTGTGCACCAGGGAGTTGCTGAACACTGCTCACTGTGGGAGGGTGTACCAAGGAGCGTTAGGTTCACCTTCACCACCGGGAGTGTGTGTATTAGGAAGGTTATGTTCACTATCACCACTGTGGAAGTGTGTACTCAGGAGCGTTAGGCCACCATCACCACCTTGGCAGTGTGTTCAGGAGCGTTAGGGTTTACCACCACCACCGTGAGTGTGTATACCAGTAAGTGGGTTAGGTTCACCGTCACCACTGTGGGCACAGGAGCAAGCCGGATCACCATCACCACTGTGGGAGTGTGTGTACCAGGAGCGTTAGGTTCACCGTCGTGCAGAGTGTGTAAAATTAGGAAGAGCAGGAATCACCATCACCAGACTGTGGAGTATGGATTCCTGGGAGCGTTAGGTTTCACCACTCACCTTGGGAAAACAGAGCGTTAGGCTACCATCTCCCACCGTGGGAGTGTATGTACTCAGCTTTAGGTTCACCGCTGTCACCACCGTGGGAGTGTGTGTACCAGGAGCGTTAGGTTCACCATCACCACCGTGAGTGTTTGTACCAAAGCGAGTGTTAGGTTCACCATCACCACCGTGGAGATGTGTACCACGGAGTGTTAGGCTTACCCTGTGGGTACCAAAAGGGAGCATTAGGTTCACCATCACCGTGGGAGGTGTGCAACAGGGAGTGTGTTAGGTTCCACCATCACCACTGTGGGAGTGTGTGTGTACCAGGGAGCGTTAGGTTCACCATCACCACCGTGGGAGTGTGTGTACCAGGGAGCGTTAGGTTCACCGTCACCACCTGGGAGGCACTGACGGATGTTAGGCACACCCATCACTCACTGTGGGAGTGTACCAGGAGTGTTAGGTTCATTCATCACCACCGTGGCAGTGTGTGTACTAGGAGTGTTAGGTTCACCATCACCTCTGTGGGAGTGTGTGTACCAGGACATTAGGGTCGACCATCACCACCGGGGAGGCGTGTTAATGGGAACGTTAGGTTCACCATCACCTGGGAGGCTGCAGGACAGGCCCATCATCACCATCAGGAGTAAACAGGAGTGCAGCTCACCGTGGGAGTGTGGGTAAATGGTGGAGCAGGCTTACTGCAGTGGGGAGTGTGCACCAGGGAGCGTTAGGTTCACCATCGTGGGTTTCTGTGTACTTTGCAGCGTTAGTTTGACAATCACCACGAGGGAGTGTGTAATGAAGGAGTAGGCCTCACCGTCACCACCATAGGTGTGTGTGTACCAGGGAGCGTTAAGCCAACTTCTCACCACTGTGGGAGTGTGTACCAGACCGTTAATGGCCTTTCACCACTTGAGTAAAAGGCGGCGCACCACCATCACCACCGTGGGGAGTGTGTGTACAAGGAGTGTTAGGTTCACCATCGTGGGTTTCTAGCCAGGCAGCAAGGTTTCACCATCACCAATGAGGAGCAAGACGAAGGGAGCGTTAGGTTCACCGTCACTACCATAGGGGTGTGTGTGTACCAGGGAGCGTTAGTTTTCACCATCACCACTGTGAGTGTGTACCAGACCCAGAATACCACCGTGGGGAGGTGCAGGAAAGAAGCACCATCACCACCGTGGGAGTGTGTAAATTAGGGAGTGTTAGGTTCACCATCACCACGTGTGTAACCAGGGAGTGTTAAGCCACCATCGGGTGCTCTGTGTGCCAGAGAGAGCGTTAGGGACTCCACAATCACCACTGTGGCGATGTGTTAGGCCACCATCACCATCGGGGAGTGTGTGTACTGAGGCTGAGCAGGTTCACCATCACCACCCGTGGGAGTGTGTGTACCAGGGACCGTTAGGGCCACCAATTACCGGGAGTGTGTGTGTACCAGGGAGCGTTAGGGTTCACCATCACCACCGGGAGTTTGTGTACCAGGGAGCAAGAAGTATCTTCACCATCGTGGGAGTGAGTAACAGGAGCGTTAGGTTCACCATTACCACCGTGGGAGTGTGTGTACCAGGAGCATTAGGTTCACCATCGGGTGTCTGTATAACAGGGAGCTTTAGGGTTCACCATCACCACCTTGGGAGTAAAAAACAGGGAAGTGCTGAAGCCACCATCACAACCGTGGGAGTGTGTGTACCAGGAGCGTTAGGCTCACCGTCACCACCGTGGGAGTGTGTGGGTACCAGGAACGCCAGGGTTCACCATCACCACCGTGGAAGTGTGTGTACCAGGTTAGGGTTCACCCCGTGGGAGGTAAAATACCAGGGCAGCAATACCATCGGGTGTCTGTGTGCCAGGAACGTTAGGCTCACCACCACCGTGGAGTAAAATTATGGAGTAGCTCACCATCACCACCGGAGGTGTGTGTACCAGGAGCGTTAGAAACACTATCACCACCGGGGGAGTGTGTGTACTAGGAGCGTTAGGTTCACCACTACCACCGTGGGAGTGTGTACCAGGGAGTGTTAGGTTCACCATCATCACCGTGGGAGTGTGTGTACCAGGAGTGTTAGGGTCTACCCATCACCATCGTGGGAGTGTGTGTACCAGGAAGCGTTAGGTTCAATTATCACCACCGTGGGAGTGTGTGTACCCACATAAGCGTTAGGTTCACCATCTCCACCGTTGGAGTGTGTGTAAAGGAGGCCCATCAACACAGGAGTAAAACAGGGAGTTTAGGTTCACTGTCACTGTGGGAGTGTGTGTACCATGGAGCGTTAGGCCACCTCACCACCGTGGGAGTGTGTATGGTAGCGTTATGTTCACCATCACTCACCGTGTGAAGTGTGTGTACCAGGAGCGTTAGGCACACCATCACCTTGGCAGTGTGTGTACCAGGGAGGCAAGTTAGGCTACCATCACCACCGTGGGAGAGTGTGTATACCAAGGAAGGTTAGGGTTCACTGTCACCACTGTGGGAGAGGCAAAATTAGGGAGTGCTTGGACTATCACCACTGTGGAAGTGTGTACTGAGTGTTAGGTTCACCATCACCACCGTGGGAGTGTGTACCAGGAGCAGCAGTTCAATGCCACAGAGTGTGTGCACCAGGAAGTGTTGAGAAAATTCACCATCACCACCGTGGGAGTAAGGGACTGGGAGCAGTAGTCTACCCATCACCACCTTGGGGAGTGTACCAGGAGCAAGAGGGTTTACCATCACCACCGTGGGAGTGTATGTACCCAGAGGGCTTTAGGGTTCACCGTCACCACTGTGGGAGGTGTGTGTACCAGGAGCGTTAGGTTCACCATCACCACCGTGGGAGGCTTGTACCAGCGAGTGTTAGGTTCACCATCGTCACTGTGGAGAGTGTGTACTAATGGAGTGTTAGGTTTACCATCGTGGGTGTCTGTGTGCCAGGAGCATTAGGTCTTTCACCATCACCACTGTGGGAGTGTGTGTACTAGGAGTGTTAGGTTCACCATTCTCACCGTGGGGAGTGTGTACCAGGGAGCGTTAGGTTCACCATCACCACCGTGGAGTGTGGTGGTACCAGGGAGATGTTAGGTTCACCATCACGGTGGGAGGCTGGCACCAAAGGAGCAAGCTAGGTTCACCATCACCACCACGTGGGAGTATGTGTACCACGGAGTGTTAGGCTTACCATCGTGGGTGTCTGTGTGCCAGGAGCATTAGGTTCACCATCACCACCGGGGAGTGTGTACCAGGAGTGTTAGGGTTCTCATCATCCCACCGTGGGAGTGTGTGCACCAGGAGCGTTAGGTTCACCATCACCACCGTGGGAGTGTACCAGGAGCGTTAGGTTCACCGTCACCACTGTGGGAGTGTGTGTACCACGGGAGCGTTAGGCACCATCACCAATCGCGGGGTGGGAGTGTGTGGTACCAGGGGAGGCAGGTTCACCATCACCACTGTGGCAGTGTGTGTGTACCAGGGAGCGTTAGGTTCACCATCACTCCCCGTGGGAGGTGGAACAGGAGCATTAGGTTCATCACCACCGTGGGAGTATGTGTTCAATGGAGCGTTAGGTTCACCATCACCACCTTGGGAGTGTGTGTACCAGGAGTATTTTAGGGCTTACTTATCACCATCGTAGGAGTGTGTACCAGGGAGCGCAAGTTCAATGTCGTGGGAGTGTGTGCAAATTCAGGAGCGTTAGGCTCACTGCAGTGGGAGTGTGTACCAGGGAGCGTTAGGTTCACCATCGTGGGGTTTCTGTGTGTACTTTGCAGCGTTAGTTTCTACCCATCACCACCGAGGGTGTGTGCACGAAGGAAAGCTTAGGTTCACCATCACCATCGTGGGAGTGTGTACTAGGAAGCGAGATAGGTTCAATTAATACCACTGTGGGAGTGTGTGTAACAGAAACTGTTAGGGCCATCTTCACCACTGTGGGAGTGTGTGTAACAGGAAGCGTTAGGTTCACCATCACCACTGTGGAGTGTGTGTACCAGGAGCTGTTAGGTTCACCATCGGGTGGTCCAGTACCAGGAGCGAAGCTGACCATCACCACCGGGAGTGAGCAAATTAAGGAGCATTAGGGTTCACCATCACGCCCGGGAGTGCGTGTACCAGGAGCGTTAGTTTCAGCCACCAGCGTGGGAGTGTGTACTAGGGAGTTTTAGGTTGATGATCACCATAGTGAGGGTGTGTACCAGGGAGCGTGTTAGGGTTCACCATCACCACCGTGGAGTGTGTACTAGGGAGTGTTAGGGTTCACCGTCACCACAGTGGGAGGTGTGTGTGTACCAGGAGCGTTAGGTTCACCGCCGTGTGAGGTGTGCCCAGGGAGCGTTAGTTCACCGCCGTGTGAGTGTGTGTGTACCAGGGAGCGTTAGGTTCACCCATCGAAGCACTGGGGAGGTGTGTACCACTTACATTAGGCTCCCACCGCTCACTACCGTAGGAGTGTTTGCACCAGGAATGGCTATGTTTACTGTCACCACTGGGGAGTGTGGGGACTAGGGAGCTGCCCACATCACCACCCAGGGAGTGTGTGTATTAGGTGTTAGGTTCACCATCACTGTGGGAGGTGTGTACCACGGAGTGTTAGGTTCACTGGCCAGTGAGTGTGTGGGCCCAGCGAGCGTTGGGTCACCCATCAACAACACCGTGGGAGGTCTACCAGGAAAGTGTTAGGTTCACCATCGTGGGTTTCTGTGCAACAGGAGCGAGGCTGACCATCACCACTGCTGGGAGTGTGTGTGTACCAGCAGCGTTAGGTTCGCCACCATCACCACTCTGGGAGTGTGTGTACTAGGGAGACAGGTCACCATCACCAATGTGGGAGTGTGTACCAGGGAAAGGCAGCTCACTGCCGTGGGAGGTGTGCACCAGAGACCGTTAGGTCTACTGCAGGAGTGTGTACCAGGGAGCACGATGGGGTGTGTTGTACAGGGGCGTTGGTTCTCCATCACCACCATGGAATTAGCAGGAGCGTTAGGTTCTCTCGTCGGTGTGTCTGTGCCCGAGGCTTGGTTGACCATCACCACCGTGGAGTGTGTGGCAGGGTGTGTGGTTTCACCATCGTGGGTGTCTGTGTACCAGGGCGTTGGGTCACATCACTGTGTGGTGTGTGTAGCCAGAGCGTTAGGTTCACGTGCAGCCGTGGGTGTGTGTGCCACGGGCTTTGGGTACCATCACCACCTTGGGGTGTGTGTGCCAGGGGTGGTTCACCATCACCACCGTGGGGAGTGTGTGAACCAGGGGTGTGGGTTCACCATGCAAGATGTGTGCAGGGAGAGTTAGGGACACCATCTACCATCGTGCAGTGTGTGTACCAGGGGCGTTAGGTTCCTGCCGTGTGAGTGTGTGTGTACCAGGGCGTTAGGTTCACCGCAGTGGGTGTGTGTGTGTGCAGGGGCGCTAAGTTCATCACCCCGTGGGGAGTGTGTGTTCCAGGGTGTTAGTTTCACCATCGTTGGGTGTGTCTGTGTGCCAGGGTGGGTTCCTCATCACCACTGTGGTGTGTGTGTGCCAGGGCGTCAGGTTCACCTGCAAGTGGGGTGTTTGTCCATGGGGCGTTAGGTACACCATCACCAGCGTGGTGTGTGTACCAGGGGTGTTAGGTTCACATACCGTGGCGTTAACTGTGTGCCGGTGGGTTCACCATCACCCCGTGGGGTGTGTGTGCCAGGGGCAGTAGGTTCACCATCACACCGTGGGGTGTGTGTTCAATGGGCGGTTAGGTCACGTACACCGTGGAGTGTGTGTGTACCAGGGGAGGTTCATCACTCACCTTGGGGTGTGTGTGCAGGGGTTGGGGTCACCATCACCATCGTGGGGTTTGTGTACCAGGGGCGTTGTTCACCGTGGGGTGTGTGTACCAGGGCGGTGGGTTCATCACCACCGTGGGGTGTGTGTGTGTACCGGGAGCGTTAGGTTCACTGTCGTGGGTGTCTGTGTCCTGGGAGCTTTGGGTTGACCATCACCACCGTGGGAGTGAGTGCAGGGCTTTGGTTTCACATCACCGCCGTGGAGTTCGTGCAGGGCGTTAGTTTCTCCATCTGGCGGTGTGTGTACCAGGGGCGTTAGGTTCGATCACCATCGTGGGAGGGTGTGTGCCAGGAAGCGTTATGTTCACCATCACAGTTGGGTGTGTGTGCCAGGGAGCGTTGGGTTCTCACCGTGGTAGTGTGTGTGTGTACCAGGGCATGGGTTCACCGTGGGGAGTGTGTGTGCCAGGGAGCATTTGTTCCCATCAACACCGTGGGAGTGTGTGTGACCAGGGGCGTTAGGTTCACTGTCACCACCGTGGGGTGTGTGTGCCAGGGGCGTTAGGATCACCATCACCATGGGGTGTGTGTACAGGAAGCGTTGGGTTACCATCACAACCGTGGGGTGTGTGTTACCAGGGAGATTAGGTTCACCATCACCACCTTGGGAATGTGTGTGCCAGTGCGTTAGGTTCATCACAAACGTGGGAGTGTGTGTACCAGGGAGCGTTAGGTTCACCATCCCACTGTGGATGTGTGCAGTGCGTTGGGTTCACCATCACCGACGTGGAAGTGTGTGTACCAGGGGTGTTAGGTTCTACATCACCCCGTGGGAGTGTGTGTACTAGGAGTGTTAGGTTCACCATCGTGGGTGTCTGTGTGTGCCAGGGGCGTTGGTTCACCATCACCACCGTGGGGAGTGGTGTACCAGGAAGCGTTATGTTCACCATCACCACTGTGGGAGTGTGTGTGTCCAGGGGCGTTGGCTCACCATCACTACCTTGGGAGTGTGTGTACCAGGGAGTTAGGTTTACCATCACTACCGTGGGAGTTGTGTACCAGGGGTTAGGTTCATGTCACCACCGTGGGAGTGCGTGTACCATGGAGCGTTAGGATCACCATCACCAATGTAGGAGTGTGTGTTCAGGAGTGTTAGGGTTCACCATCATCACGTGTGGTGTGTGTGTACCAGGGGCGTTAGGTTCACGCCGGTGGTGTGTGTGTGTAGGGAGCGTTGGGTTCACTGCCGTGTGAGTGTGTGTGCCAGGGAGCGGGAGCGTTGGGTTCACCATCAGCACCAAATGGGGGTGTGTGTGCCACCAGACGTTGAGTTCACCATCACTAGTAGGTGTTTGTACCAGGAAGGTTATGTTCACCATCACACCGTGGGGTGTGGACCAGGGGCGATGGGTTCCACCATCACCACTTTGGGGTGTGTGCCAGGGAGCGTTAAGTTTACCGCGCATCACCACCACCGTGGGGTGTATTGTGCCAGGAGTGTTTGGTTCACCATCACCACCGTGGGGAGTGTGTGTACCACGGTGTTAAGGTTGCCTGTCGTGGGTGTCTGTGTGCCTTGGGGGCTTTAGGTACCGTCCCCCACCGTGGGGTCTGTGTACCAGGCATGTTGGTTCTCCATCACCACCTTGGGAGTGTGTGTACTGGGGTTGGGGTCTCCATCACCATCGTGGGGTGTGTGTACCAGGGCCCTTCAGGTTCACCGCAGTGAGGTGTGTGTGTGTGCCAGGGGGGCGTTGGGTTCACCATCACCATCGTGGGAGTGTGTGTACCAGGGGTGTTAGGTTCACCATCGTGGGTGTCTGTGTGCAGGGAGCTGGGTTCACCATCACCACCGTGGAGTGTGTACCCAGGAGGCGTGGGCTCACCACCAGTGAGGTGTGTGTACCAGGGAGCGTTAGGTTCACCATCACCACCAGCGGGAGTGTGTGTACCAGGGGTGTGGGTTCACCATCGTGGGTTCTGTGTGCCAGGGGCATTGGAGTTCACCATCACCTACCGAGGGAAGGGCGTTAGAGGTTCTGCCTTCACTCCCCTTGGAGTGTGTGTGTACAGAGGCATTGGTTTCACCATCACCGTGGGAGTGTGTAGGGACCGTTAGGTCATCTTCACCACCGTGCGGTGTGTGTGCCAGGGGGCGTTAGGTTCACCATGCTACCGTGGGGAGTGTGTGTAACAAGGAGCATTAGGTTCACCATCGTCGGTAATGTGCCAGGGAGCTTTAGGTTGACCATCACCACCGTGGGGAGTGTGTATACCAGGGTATTAGTTTCACCATCGTGGGTGTCTGTGTACACGAGGCATTAGGTTCACCATCACCAGCGTATGGAGATGTGTGTACCAGGGCGTTAGGTTCTCATATCACCACCGTGAGAATGTGTGAACCAGGGAGAGTTAAGTCTATCACCATCGTGGGAGTGTGTGTACCAGGGAGCCGGGTGGGGTTCACCACCAAGTAGAGTGTGTACCATGGAGCGTTAGGTTCCTCACCAGTGGCAGTGTGTGTACCAGGGCAGTGGGTTACTTCATCACCCCCCGTGGGGAGTGTGTGTGTGCCAGGGGGCGTTTGGTTTCACCCACCGTGGGGTGTGTGTGTGCCAGGGCATTGGGTTCTGTCACCACTGTGTGGTGTGTGTACCAGGGGAGCGTTGGGTTCACCACACCACCGTCAGATGTGTGTGCCACGGGCTTTAGGTACACCATCACCACAAATGAGGTGTGTGTACCAGTGTTTGGTTCCTCCATCACCACCGTGTTGTGTGTACCAGGGGCGTTGGGTTCACCATCACCACCGTGGGAGTGTGTGTACCAGGGGTGTTAGGTTCCTACATCACCACCAATGGCAGTGTGTGTACCAGGGGAGCGTTAATGTTCACCATCACCCCCCGTGGGGTGTGTGTAACAGGGATCATTAGGTTCACCATCACCCACCGTGGGAGTGTGTGTGTTCAATGGAGCGTTAGGTTCACCGTCACCACCTTGGGGAGTGTGTGTACCAGGGAGATTTGAGGTCACCATCACCATCGTGGGAGTGTGTGTGCCAGGGGCGGTGGAGTAAGTTCACAGCCGTGGGGAGTGTGTGCCAGGGGGCATTGGGTTCTGCATCGTGGTGTCTGTGTACCAGGGCTTTGGGTTGACCATCACCACCGTGGGGTGGATACCAGGGCGTTGGGTTCACCATCACCACCGTGGGGAGGTGCGTGTGCCAGGGGCGATGGGTTTCGATCACTTTCGTGGGAGGGTGTGTACCAGAAGCGTTATGGCTCACCATCCTACCGTGGGAGTGTATGTGTGCCAGGGGCGATTAAGGTTCACCACCGTGGGGGTGTGTGTGCCAGGGGCATTAGGTTCACCACCGTGGGGTGTGTGTGTGTGTGTACCCAGGGGCGTAAGGTTCACCACCGTGAGGTGTGTGCAGGGGGGCACGTGGGTTCACCACCCGTGGGGTGTGTGCCAGGGAGCATTGTGTTCTGTCAATACCATGGGAATGTGTGTAAGAGGTGTTCACCATCACCACCGTGTGAGTGTGTGTGCAACAGGGAGCGTTGGGTTCACCACCATCACCACCAGAAGTAGGGAGTGTGTGTGCCAGGCGTTAGATTCTACATATCCACCGTGGAGTGTGTGTACAAGGGCTAGGTTCACCATCACAACCGTGGGAATTATTATTGTACCGAGGAGCGTTAGGATAAACCATCACCACCGTGGGGAGTGTGTGTATACCAGGGAGTATTAGGTTCATCATCAAGACCGTGGCAGTGTGTGTTCAAGGGGCGTTAGGTTCACCACCGTGGGAGTGTGTGCCAGGGAGCGTGGGTTCACCACCGTGGGAGTGTGTGTACCAGGGAGCATTATGTTCTACATCAACACCATGGGGAGTGTGTTAGAAGAACGCGTGGGTTCTACCATCACCGTGTGAGTGTGTGCACCAGGGAGCGTTAGGTTCACCATCACCACCGTGGGGAGTGTGTGTGCAAGGGCCGTTAGATTCACCATCACCACCGTGGTGTGTGTGTACCAGGGCGTTAGGTTCTCCATCACCACCGTGGAGTGTGTGTGTACAGAGATCGTTAGGTTCACCATCACCACCGTGGGGTGTGTGTGCCAAGTGTTAGGTTCATCATCAAGACCGTGGCAGTGTGTGTTCAGGGGGCGTTAGGTTCACCACCATCACCCCGTGGATGTGTGTACCAGGGGCGTTAGGTTCACCATCAACACCGTGGGGAATGTGTGTACCAGGGAGTTGGTCCTGCCATCACCATCGTGGGGTGTGTGTGCCAGAGGCGTTAGGTTCGTGCCGTGGGAGTGTGTGTGTGCCAGGGAGCGTGGGTTCACCATCACCCCTGTGGGAGTTTGTGTACCAGGGCGTTAGGTTCACCATCACCCCGTGGGGTGTGTGTGCCAAGTGTTAGGGTCATCTTCTGGTGTGTGAGTGAGTGTACCAGGGGCGTTGGGTTCACCATCACCACCGTGGGGAGTGTGTGTGTGCCAGGGGCCGTTAGGTTCACCATCGTGGGTGTCTGTCTCTGTGTGCCAGGGGCTTTTGGGTTCACCATTACCACCTTGGGGTGTGTGTACCCAGGGGCGGTGGGATTACCATCACAACCGTGGGAGTGTATGTGCCAGGGAACGTTAGGTTCACCGTCACCACCGTGGGGAGTGTGTACCAGGGATCGTTGGGTTCACCATCACCACCGTGGAATTAATGTGTACCAGGGAGTGTTAGGTTCACCATCACCCCTGTTAGTGTATTATTGCCAGGGGGTATTAGGTTCACCATCGTGGGTGTCTGTGTGCCGGGGAACGTTGGGTTCACCATCACCACCGTGGGGAGTGTGTTACCAGGGGAGCGTTAGGTTCTACCATCACCACCGTGGAGTGTGTGTGCCAGGGGTGTTAGGTTCACCATCGTGGGTGTCTGTGTGCCAGGGGCGTTAGGTTCACCATCACCTGCGTGGGGAGTGTGTGTACCAGGAAGCGTTAGGTTCACCTATCACCACCGTGGGAGTGTGTGTACCGAAGGTGTTGGGTTCACCATCACCACCGTGGGGAATTAGTATTGTGTGCCAGGGTGTTAGGTTCACCACCGTGGGGAGTGTATGTGCCAGGGGCGCGTTAGGTTCTGCATCACACCGTGGGGAGTGGTGTGTGCCAGGGGGTGTTAAGGTTCACCATCACACCCACCGTGGGAGTGTGTACCGAGGTGTTAGTTTCTGCATCGTGTGTGTCTGTGTGCCAGGGCGTTAGATTCACCATCACCACCGTGGGGAGTGTGTGTACCCAAGGGAGCGTTGGGTTCACCATCACCATCGATGAAGTGTGTGTACCACATAGCAGTGGGTTCACCATCACCACCGTGGGGTGTGTGTACCACATGGCGTTAGGTTCACCATCCCCAGCATGGGGAGTGTGTGTAGAGGGGCGTTGGGTTCACCATCACCAAAGTGGGAGTGTGTGTGTGTGTGTGCCAGGGGCGTTGGGTTCACCGTCACCACCGTGGGGTGTGTGTACCATGGAGCATTGGGTTCACCTTCACCACCGTGGGGTATTGTAGCAAGCGTTAGGTTCACCATCACCACAGTCGGGTGTGTGTACGAGGCGTTAGCTTCACCGTCCTACCAAGTGTATGCCAGGGAGCGTT
Source organism: Homarus americanus (assembly GCF_018991925.1). Lineage (NCBI taxonomy): Eukaryota > Metazoa > Arthropoda > Malacostraca > Decapoda > Nephropidae > Homarus > Homarus americanus. The sequence goes on along the minus strand of NW_024717014.1, from coordinate 5,858 downwards.
AGTTTCACCATCGCCACCGTGGGGTGTCGTGTGGCCTGTGCCACGGGCGATTAGGGGTCATCTTCACCACCGTGTGAGTGAGGTGTACCAGGGGCGTTGGGTTCTACATCACCACCGTGGGGTGTGTGTGCCAAGAAGCGTTGGGTTCGCATCACCACCCAGTGGGGTGTGTGCAGGCGTTAGCTTCACCGTCACCACCGTGGGAGTGTGTGTACCACGGAGCGTTAGGTTCACATCACCTACCGTGGGAGTGTGTGTGCCACGGGCGTTGGGGTCTCATCTTCACCACGTGTGGTGAGTGTGCCTGGGGCGTGGGGTTCACCATCACCACCGTGGGGAGTGTGTGTGTGTGCCAAGGGAGACGTGGGTTCCACCATCGTGGGTGTCTGCTGTGTACCAGGGAGCTTTGGGTTCACCATCACCACCTTGGGAGTGTGTTATTGTGCCAGGGGGGCGTTAGGCTTACATACAACCGTGGGGAATTGTGTGTACCAGGGGAGCGTTAGGTTCACCATCACCACCGTGGAAGTGTCTGTACCAGGGTGATAGGTTCACACCATCACTTACGTGGGAAGTGTATGCCAGAAGTGTTGGGTTTCACCATCGTGGGTGTCTGTGCCGGGGCGTTGGGTTCACCATCACCGCCGTGGGAGTGTGTGTACCACCATGGGCGTTGGTTCACCATCACCACCGTGGAGTGTGTGCCAGGGGAAGCGTTGGGTTCACCATCGCACCACCCGTGGGGTGTGTGTACCGGGGGCGTTAGGTTCACCATCACCACCGTGGGGAGTGTGTGTACCAAGGTGTTAGGTTCACCACCATCACCACCGTGGGGAGTGTGCGTGCTAGGGAGTGTTAGGTTCTGCATCGTGGGTGTGTGTGTGCCGGGGAGCGTTAGGTTCACCATCACCACCGTGGGAGTAGCAGAGCTATTGCCAGGAGCGTTAGGTTCACCATCACCACATTGGGGTGTGTGTACCAGGAGTGTTAGGTTCTACATCACCACCGTGGGAGTGTGTGTACCAGGGTGTTAGGTTCTGCACCGTGGGGTGTGTGTACCAGGGAGCGTTAGGCTTACCATCACAACCAAATGTGATGTGTGTGTGTACCAGGGAGTGTTAGGTTCACCATCACCACCGTGGGGTGTGTGTGCCAGGGTGTTAGGTTCACCACCGTGGAGTGTGTGTGCCAGAGACGTTAGGTTCACCATCACCACCGTGGGAGTGTGTGTACCAGTGTTGGGTTCACCATCACCTGCTTTGCTGTGTGAAAAAGGTGTTAGTTTCACCATTGTGGGTGTCTGTGTGCCAGGGAGCGTTAGATTCACCATCACCACCGTGGTAGTGTATGTACCGAGGGCGTTGGGTTCATCATCACCATCGTGGGGTGTGTGTACCTACATGAGCGTTAGGTTCACCATCACCCACCGTGGGGTGTGTGCCACATGGCGTTAGGTTCACCATCACCAACGTGGGGAATTATTGATAATAAGAGGGAGCGTTAGGTTCACCATCACCAAAGTGGGAGTGTATTGTACCAGGGAGCGTTAGGTTCACCGTCACCACCGTGGGAGTGTGTGTGTGCATGGGCGTTGGGTTCACCTTCACCACCGTGGGGAGTGTGTGTGTGCCAAGGAATGTTCACCATCACCACCGTGGGAGTGTGTGTGCAGGGGAGCGTTAGGTACCTGTCACCACCTGGGAGTGTGTGTACCAAGGGAGCGTTGGGTTTACCATCACCATCGTGGGAGTGTGTGTACAAGGGAGCGGTGGGGTTCCAACGTCACCACCGTGGGAGTGCGTGTACCAGGGGCGATTTAGGTTCATCGTCGGTGTCTGTGTGCCAGGGAGCTTTAGGTTGACCATCACCACCGTGGGAGTGTGTATACCAGGGGTGTTAGTTTCACCATCGTGGGTGTCTGTGTACGAGGGGCGTTAGGTTCTCCATCACCAGCGTTGAGTGTGTGTACCAGGGGGCGTTAGGTTCACCATCACCACTGTGGGGAATGTGAACCAGGAGAGTTAGGGTCACCATCACCATCGTGGGAGTGTGTGTACCAGGGGGCGTTAGGTTCACCGCCGTGGGAGTGTGTGTGCCATGGAGCGTTAGGTTCACAGTGGCGTGTGTGTACCAGGGGCGTTAGGTTCACCATCACCCCCGTGGAGGTGTGTGTGCCAGGGAGCGTTTGGTTCACCACCGTGGGGTGTGTGTGTACCAGGGGCATTGGTTCACCATCACCACTGTGTGGAGTGTGTGTACCAGGGAGCGTTAGGTTCACCACCACCACCGTGGAGTGTTTGTACCACGGAGCTTTGGGTACCTAATCACCACCGTGGGTGTGTGTACCAGGGGGTGTTGGTTCTCCATCACCACCGTGGCATTGTGTGTACCAGGGACGTTGGTTCACATCACCACCGTGGGGTGTGTGTACCAGGAGTGTTAGGTTCACCATCACCACCGTGGCAGTGTGTGCAGGGGCGTTATGTTACCATCACCCCGTGGGAGTGTGTGTAACAGGGATCGTGGGTTCACCAGTTCACCACCGTGGGTGTGTGTTCAATGGGCGTTAGGTTCTGCCATCACCACTTTGGAGTGTGTGTACCAGGAGTTAGTGTCACCGCGATGTGGGTGTGTTTGGGTGGCTTTAGTTCTGGGAGTGGGGTGTGTGTGAGGGGGGTTGGGTTCACCATCGTGGGTGTCTGTTTGTCAGGGGAGCTTTAGGTTGACCATCACCACCGTGGGAGTGAATTAGGGGTGTTAGGTTCTGTGCCAACGTGGGAGTGCGTGTGCCTGGGGAGCGTTAGTTTCGTCACTATCGTGTGGTGTGTACCAGGGGAGTTGGTGTTCACCATCACTGTGGGAGTGTGTGTGACAGGGAGGTTAGGTTCGCCATCACCAGGGTGGGAGTGTGTGTGCAGGGGCGTTAGGTTCACCACCGTGGGGTGTGTGTGCCAGGGGAATTGGGTTCACCACCGTGGGAGTGTGTGTACCAGGGCGTTGTGTTTTCCATCATAATGTGGGAGTGTGTGTACCAGGGAGCGTTGGGTTCCATCGTGGGTGTGTGTGCCAGAAGCTTTAGGTTGACCATCACCACCGTGGGGTGTGTACTAGGGGTGTTAGTTTTCACCACCGTGGGTTTGTGTGTACAAGGGCGTTAGGTTCACCATCACCACCGTGGGAGTGTGTGTACCAGGGAGTGTTAGAGGTCACCATCACCATCGTGGGGTGTGTGTACCAGGGGTGTTAGGTTCACCGCTGTGGGGAGTGTATGTCCATGGAGCGTTGGGTTCACCGTAGTGGGGAGTGTGTGTGCCAGGAGCGTTAGGTTCACTATCACCCCCGTGGGAGTGTGTGTACCAGGGTGTTATTTTCACCATCATGTGTCTGTGCCAGGGGTTTGGTTCTTCACCACTGTGTGAGTGTGTGTGCCAGGGCGTTGGTTCACCACCACCGTGGGGAGTGTGTGTACCATGTTTTGGTACACCATCACCACCGTGGGGGTGTGTGTACCAGGGGTGTTAGGTTCACCATCACCACCGTGGCAGTGTGTGTATCAGGGGCGTTAGGTTCACCATCACCACCGTGGGGTGTGTGTACCAGGGTGTTGGGTTCACCATCACCAAAGTGGCAGTGTGTGTACCAGGGGCGTTAGGTTCACCACCGTGTGTGTGCCGAGGGGCATTGGGTTCAGCACCGTGGGGAGTGTGTGCAGGGCATTATGTTCACCATCAACACCATGGGGTGTGTGTAGAGGGAGCATTGGGTTCACCATCTCCACCATGTGGTGTGTGCCAGGGCGTTAGGTTCACCATGACCACCGTGGAGTGTGTGTGCCAGGGAGGTTAGATTCACCATCACCACCGTGGGGTGTGTACCAGGGGGGCGTTGGGTTCACCATCACACCGTGGGAGTGTGTGTGCCAGGGAGCGTTAGGATAAACCATCACCCCGTGGGGAGTGTGTGTGCCAGGAGTGTTAGGTTCATCATCAAAACCGTGGCAGTGTGTGTTCAGGGAGCGTTGGGTTCACCGTCACCCCGTGGGAGTGTGTGTGTACTAGGGAGCGTTAGGTTCACCATCACCACCGTGGGGTGTGTGTGCCAGGGAGCGTTAGGTTCACCACCGTGGGAGTGTGTGTGTACCAGGGAGCATTAGGTTCACCACCGTGGGAGTGTGTGTACCAGGGAGCATTAGGTTCACCATCAGCACCATGGGGTGTGTGTAGAGGAACGTTGGGTTCCATCTCCACCGTGTGAGTGTGTGCACCAGGGCGTTAGGTTCACCATCACCACCGTGTGGGAGTGTGTGTGCCAGGGATTAGGTTCACCATCACCACCGTGGGGTGTGTGTACCAGGGAGCGTTAGGTTCACCATCACCACCGTGGGAGTGTGTGTTCCAGGGAGCGTTGGGTTCACCGTCACCACCGTGGGAGTGTGTGTACTACGGGCGTTAGGTTCACCATCACCACCGTGGTGTGTGTACCAGGGAGTGTTAGGTTCACCATCACCACCGTGGCAGTGTGTGTGACCAGGGAGCGTTAGGTTCACCATCACCCCAGTGGGAGTGTGTGTACCAGGGAGCATTAGGTTCACCATCACCACCGTGGGAGTGTGTGTTCAATGGGCGTTGGGTTCACCATCACCACCGTGGGAGTGTGTGTACCAGGCAGCGTTGGCTTCACCATCACCACCTTGGGGAGTGTGTGTACCAGGGAGATTTAGGGTCACCATCACCATCGTGGGGTGTGTGTACCAGGGAGCGTTAGGTTCACCGCCGTGGGGAGTGTGTGTACCAGGGAGCGTTGGGTTCACCGCAGTGGGGGTGTGTGTGCCAGGGGCGTTGGGTTCACCATCACCACCGTGGGAGTGTGTGTACCAGGGAGTGTTAGGTTCACCATCGTGGGTTTCTGTGTGCCAGGGAGCGTTAGGTTCACCATCTCACCAGGGTGTGTGCGAAGGGCGTTAGGTTCACCTTCACCACCATGAGTGTGTGTACCAGGGGCGTGGTTTCACCATCACCACCGTGGGAGTGTGTGTACCAGGGACTGTTAGGGTCATCTTTCCACCGTGGGAGTGTGTGTACCAGGGAGCGTTAGGTTCACTATCACTACCGTGGGTGTGTGTGAAAGGGGCGTTAGGTTCTGCATCGTCGGTGTCTGTGTGCCAGGGGCTTTTGGTTGACCATCACCACCGTGGGAGTTTGTATACCAGAGTGTTAGTTTCTGCATCGTGGGTGTCTGTGTACGAGGGAGCGTTGGGTTTCATCACCAGCGTATGAGTGTGTGTGCCAGGGAGCGTTAGGTTCACCATCACCACTGTGGAATGTGTTGTGCTAGGGAGAGTTGGGGTACAATCTGCCATTGTGGGAGTGTGTGGGGGTTGGTTTGTGTGGGGTGTGTGTGTGGGGTTGGTTTGGTGGGGTGTGTGTACCAGGGAGCGTTAGGTTCACCATCACCCAGTGGTGTGTGTACCAGGGGTGTTAGTTTCACCATCGTGGGTGTCTGTGTACAAGGGAGGTTAGTTCACTATCACCATGTGAGTGTGTGTATGAGGGAGCGTTGGGTTCACCACCGCCACCGTGGGAGTGTGTGTGATGGGCTTTGGTGCACCATCTGCACGTGGGATGTGTGTGCCAGGGTTGGGTTCACCATCTTTTCTGTGGCAGTGTGTGTGCTAGGGAGCGTTGGGTTCACCATCAGCACCGTGGGGTGTGTGTGTACCAGGGGAGTGTTGGGTTGTATCACCATGGTGGTGTGTGTACCAGGGCGTTGGGTTCACCATCACCCTATGGGAGTGTGTGTAACAGGGATCATTAGGTTCACCATCACCACCGTGGGAGTGTGTGTTCAATGGAGCGTTA
>NW_024717013.1:0-18265 GCF_018991925.1 Homarus americanus | reverse complement strand
TGCATCAACCCTCCCACCCACCTTCTCACTGTACTCCCTCCCTCCATCACACACCCTGCCTCTCTGCTTCCTATGCCCTCCATAAATGTTTAATTAATAGGAACAAATAGAAAACAGAGATAAGAAGGAAATATTATGTCTGGGGAAAAAGTTATTTTCTCCTAATTCTCTCGTGTTACTGACCTGACCTGATGCAATAGCAGGTCACCCATTGTATATAAACTCTTCTCTCCTTATGAGTGAAGCTGGGGTGGGGGAACAGTGGTCTCATATTACTGACCTGATGTATTGTCAGGTCATCCATTGTCAGGGTGGGGAATTAGTGGGTCTCATGACCTCAAGTATAATGTCTTGAATAAAGACAAAAGTAATATACTACAATACTGTAGTAGTTTATTAAAAAAAATATTTTATAAAATAAATTAACTTGTTTATTATCAAAATTTATGTGTACACTAGTCTTCAATGGGGATACTGTACTTTGGTTTAATCAGATTGTTATAGGCCTAATGAGAGCTAATAGGTAGATGACACTTGTGTAAACGTGGAGGAGGACGGGGGGGGTCGTGCCTTGTTTGTTTATTATATTCTTGTATGATTAGCGTCTTATGATGTGTTTTAACATCAATAATGTAACATACAGTAATAAATGGAACAAAATTATATATACAGTAATTTGTAATTTGACTTCAAAATAAAAAGAAAATGTAAAAGGAAACACACATGACATTCTTTGCACATTATAATACAAATTTAAAGGTCATGGTTGAGGGGTCCAGACAATCGGCAAGTCCAGACCCCGTTTCCCCCAAATTGTCCGGACTTTCAAGGGTTTATTGTACTGTCTAGTAGTCACTATGGTAGAGGTAAAAGATGAGTAATTAGCTTGATGGCCCAACAGTGATCTAATAGACTGTGTTTCTCACTCCCTTGTAAGTAGAGTAATAATCATGTCTCCAGAAAAGTTTGAGAGGATGTCAAATTTGTTGGTAGAAAAGTTAGAGTCTATTGGTAACTTTGAACAGGAGGCTATAAAAGGTGTGTTACTGAGTTGGGTGGCTGTCGCATACTAATTTCTTTTACAATATGATTGGCTGCACGGCTATGTTGCTTGTATTTACATGAATGTGGCATGATGTTAGCCGTCGTGTCACCAAATAACAAAAATGACAATAAGACCTGCCACTTGACATAAATGTGTATCACAAGACATAACAGAATGCTTTAAGCAGTGCCACTCTGTGCCACCACCCATCTTGGTAAATAAGCACCATGTTTATAACACATGATATAGATACATTAACATGAATCAAAACACACTTAGACTGTACGTTGGTCACCCAGCTGACCTGAGCCGAATGCACCTGACTGTTTACAGCCACACATATTCACTTTATCATTTGTGTTTATTTTATGCCTTTGAGCTGTTATTTTATTGTGAAAATATCAAAAAGAGAAGCAGTTACCTCACTGGGTAATGGTGAGAAGAAGAAAAGAAAGCACCATTTATTATCAATAGTGGAGATGTGTTCATAAAGTTATTTTATTGTCAGCACGAGTAACGCATTAATAAATGGACATATATTGTACATTCCCAAACACCTACACGTCCATTAAATCTGGATGTTTACTATACTGGTAACATAAGATACATAGTTTACATACAATCTTATATAATGACCATATAGGATAACTTATAGTATATATTGAGCACCATTAAAGAGTACTGTATGTACTTTATAGTAGAGTACGGTACAGTGAAAAAAGTGAAAGTGGGTCACATAGGCATGACTGCCTGTTAAAGACAGAGTGGACACAACACACTGTATACCAAGCCTTCAGTACACAAGGAGACAGCATGGCAAGTACTGCACTCGACTGCATTCACTTCCCCAAGTTATAAACTCAGGTACCCATTTACAGCTGGATGAATTGGGAGCGGCCGGGAATCGAACCACTGATCCCTGGAACAGTAGCCAAGCGCTGTATCTGCTCGACCCCCTGGCTCCTTCTCCCTATAGTACACTACTTAACAAAAAGGCAAACACTACTAACCTGTATTCATCAATTAATAAGAGTCGCTCCTTGTCAATACAGTCGTATATATACTGCACATGAAAGGAGTCCCCAGTTTTGGGAGCCTCTTCTCCTTTGGACACCAAGTGTATTGTGTGTGGTCCCTTAGTTTCAGTCATTTCACCACCCCAATACTGAAATAAAACACACATGATTAAATATAATGTACTGTAAAAGAGAGGTAGCCACTCTGAGGAAGACCCAAAGCATAAAATGCCTCCCAGCAGTTAGCTGGGAGGCAGAAAACAGTTTTAATTTGTAAAATATATCTAGATATATATATAACATCAGACTAATAATACAAAACAACTTAACCCTTAAACAATGCCAACTGTAAATAGAAGATGAGTGCCTATTGTTCAACAATGATGGTGACCATTTATATAATCAGGAACTTTCACCGCCATAAACTTTAAATTTGGTGCCTGATTTCTGTTTTGAGTGATTTATTGTAACTCTTCCTTCCCTGTGCTGGTCATACCCCCCCTGTACAGTACAGGGGCCATTGCTATACTGTAGCTACTCTGTACCAGTATGTGCCATTCACATAAATGCCACTAACAAATATAGGAACAAAATTTCATTATATGTCAAGTGTCTCACACAGCTACCGTATACTGTACGTCATTGTCATCTGCATCATCCACTCTTTTATACTAGGTAAGTCTGTGTTTACCCAAATTTGACACAAACAGTGTCAAAGACATCTATTATAATGTAAAAATAATCATAATAAGTAATGAAAGTGTCCTACAAGTGTTTAGGTTCCAGCACGCTAAAATACATCAATCACCTCTGACACGACCGTGCAATAATGCCATTGTTATATGATGTAAGCAACCACAGAATTTGCAAAGTCATTCCAATGTGCTAGTCTACCTTATGAATAAGGAGAATAAGGTATACTGTACAGTAATACAGTAATATCTCCATATTGGGAATCCCTTAAACCCGGAACTCTCTGATAGCCGGAATTAAAATTTTCTCGGAAAATCATTCCCAAAGCCGAAATTTCAGGCTTTCGGAATGATTTTCCGGAAAATTAAGATAAAATTTTCAGGGATGGGGGAGTTTTTTTCCCCCAGGTTTGATAGATGAAAATCAGGCGCATTTTCTGGAAATTCAGAGAATATTTTCCGTTACCCGCAAAATTCTGGAGATGAGGGATTTTTTTCGGCCTTTGAGAGTCGTCTCGTTACCCGGAAATCTCTCATTCCCAGAAGTGCTCTGCACCAATTGATCCAGCTAACGGAAATATCACTAAAGATATAATAATAAAACATAAGAGTGTAGGGGTATAATCTGTATGGGAAAATACCAGTGGCGTGTATTCATAAGAAGCAAGGTAAGCATTGCTTACCCTATAACAATGATTCCCTTCCAAATAAAAATATCTTATTTAATTAACATATTATTTAATTCAATCGTGTATAGCATTGTGCATTTTTTTTTGTCCCAGTTAATTTGTGAAACTTGCAAGACGGGCATTTTCCGCTTGAAAATCTATCCCTCAAGTACGCAATATTCCACTGCAGTACCCTCGTTCCCCCACGCTCACAGCGTCAATGGTATGCCATTGCCAGACGTAAGATGAGAACAAATAATTTAACTTATGTTACTCCCCTTTTTCCAAACCCATGTAAATAAGGTTCAGATCAATTTAATAAGCTGTGGAAAGCATTCTGATGCTGGAATGTCCCCTCAATAATATTTGTTATTATCAGTCAGTATAATTAATTGTGCTAGAAATTTGGACAACGTAAGCACAGCGTCCTCCCTGGTCCCCCTCCCCCACCCCCTATACTCGCTGCCAGCAGCACCGCAGCTTTACCAGTTCATTAATTTTTTTTTCAATGATAAATTCGTATCCGTAAATAATAATTATCTGACCTTTTTTATGTTTCACAGTTTCGTAGACTATTGGACTCATTATCATAGTACTTGAATAATGTCATTGTCATTTTGGAATAATATAATAAATTAATAATGGCTATAAACTTTTTTCAAATTGATAGATTTTGTTTTGAAAGAGATGCTTGATGAAGCCACTGACATTACCAATTTATGTCAGTTGTCATATGTGTTTCGGTATTCATTGGATAACAAGGTATATGAACGGTTCTTAGGGTTTGAAAACGTCTCTCAAGATAGAACAGCAGAAGTACTTTACACATTTGTTACAAATCTTATGCAAAAATATGAATGTGAAAGCAAAATAGTTGCTCAGACCTATGATGGTGCTGCTGTCATGGCTGGGGAGTTGAATGGCCTGCAGTCAAGAGTTAAGGGAAAATATCCAACTGCTTTATTCATACACTGTTTTGCCCACAGACTAAATTTAGTTTTATCACAAGCAATGGCAAAAATAAGTACAGTTGTACCCCACTTAACGCGGTCAATTGAACCCAGAGGGTCCCGCGTTAAGTGAAATCCGCGTTAAGTGAACAACAGAACATATGGGATTAATTCCAATAGAAACCGGCCCGACCCCCAAACTCCACTTTTTGAAGGCACATACCTATGTTGTAGTAAAAATAACATCTTAATTTTATGATGGTACATGCACACAATTAATACTTAAGAGAAATAGAGAAATACAGTCGCCAAGTTAATGTCCATTCAAATAATGGACTCGACTCCCTCCCCCTCTTCTCACTGGCTCTTCCCTCTCAAAAATTTTTGGGGGAAAACCACTAAATTTTAATAAATAATACCTCAAACTAAAGTTAGGATAATACAATTGACATTGCTGGATTCCTTGTAAGACCAGGAATATTTTGAATATAAATGTCATATATTTTGCACAAAAGATAACATAGTTACCTAGAGAAAAATTTTTATCTAAAATTTGTGTTTAATGCAAAATATATGATGTTTATATTCAAAATGATCACCAAATTATAAGAATTCCAGCAATGTAAATTATATTCTGACCGGGTAATTTGTATGAATTTTATGAGCTAAAACAAATATCTTCAGTTAATAAAAAAAAAATAATCTTCACGACACTATCTGTCAATCAAAGTACCCCACCTTGCCTCCCCCCCTCTTCCAACCGCGCGGTCAGTCCCAACCCTCCCCCCCACCCCCCACCAATCCTCCCTTCCAGAGTTTTTAACATTTAGTATTAAATAATACCTCAGATTAAAGTTAGGATAATATAATTGACATTGCTGGATTCCTTGTAAGACCAGGAATATTTTGAATATAAATGTCATATATTTTGCACAAAAGATAACATAGTTACCTAGAGAAAAAATTTTATCTAAAAATTGTATGTTTAATGCAAAATATATGATGTTTATATTCAAAATGATCACCAAATTATAAGAATTCCAGCAATGTAAATTATATTCTGACCGGGTAATTTGTATGAATTTTATGAGCTAAAACAGGCAGGGTGGCGGGTGGGGCAAATCTAAAAATAGCGTCTCGAGCCGGACACTCACCGCATATATGTGGAAAAAATCCGTGTTAAGTGAAAGTTCAGCTCTCGCGAGGCACCGCGTATATGATAAAACGCGTTAAGTGAAACCGCGTTAGGCGGGGTAATACTGTAAATGCAAAGTATTTTTCATGACCTTGAATGGATTGTCAGCCTTTTTCAGTAAATCTACCAAAAGAACACACGCTCTTAATCAAGAAATGACCACGAGAAAACTTCCGAAAGTGTCAGCCACTCATTGGAATTATGCATCAAGACTAGTTGAAACTGTGTTTGAGTGTAAAGAATCCCTTATCGCTGTATTCGAGAAAATGAGAGATCCCGAATCTGAGTGGGATCAAGAGTCATATAACCGTGCAGGGGGATTTTTATCATCGATGACTGATTTTAATTTTTGCTTTCTCTTAAATCTTTTTGCATCATTTTTCCCATTGTCAGATACACTATTTGATATACTGCAAGCAAAAATTCATGATGTTGGTTATTGTGTCAAAAAAGTGAATGATTTTCGCCTGGCTTTGGAACAGAAGAGAGAAGAGTTTGAGAACATTTGGGAAACAACAAAGAACTGTGATCACATAAATGAAAATGAACCCAGATTTAAGAGACAAAAAGGAAATGTTGATGTGAAGACGTCATTCTCACGACTTTATGTAGAAATATATGACACGATACTTAACCAGGTTAATATCAGATTTGCAAATTTGGATTCATTAAGATTCTTAGAGCTTTTACACTCTCCATCATTCTGTGAGTTTACTAAGTTTGGGCAATTTCCAGAGCTTGCTTTTCAATCGCTGAAGTGTAGCTATGATAATTTCTTTGATTTTTTTATCACTGAAATCGCAACTTAGAGTTGTTTACATGTCAGAGGAATTCAAAGATAAAACTATAACAGAAATTTTAAGTTTTATAAAGCTGAATGACTTGGAAAAGGCTTACAATGAAGTAGCAAGACTTTGTGAATTAATTTTAACAGTTCCAGCAACGACTGCATCTGCAGAGCACAGCTTCTCTGCTTTGAAGCGAATTAAATCATTCTCAAGGTCAAGAAAGATTGCAAGGTTTAGCCCTTCTATCAAGTGAAAAAGAAGTATTGCATAATCTTCAGAGCAAGCCAGAATTTTACACCAAAGTTACTGATCATTTTGCTCGTAAGCCAAGAAGAATTCCATTGAACTATGTTTAAAATGGTAAGTTAAAATAATATTTTGTTAATTACTTCCTATTTTATAATTATGTTAAATGAATAAATAAAATGATATTAATATTCTTACTCCAGCTTCATCAGAGATCTTACCAGCGTCATTTGCTTACCCTAGCATTTTTCTCACGACACGCCACTGGAAAATACAGTCAATAAATCACCTTAACACACAGGCAGCTGTCAGAAGGATGTAAAGTGCCTTTGTTACATAGGAAACCATAAATAAATTTAACTATAAAGTAAGACAAATGAAGAGTGGGAAGTGAGTTGTGTGAGAGAAGTGGGGGTAGGGCATGGCTGGCAGGAGGACTAAGACAAGCCTGTGACCCCTGTAATAACACAACATTACAGTATGCAATTTCACCATAATTCTCATATTACAGTATTCAGACTTATTTGGTACCCAGTTAATAAAACATTATCATAAAATAATAAATCTTCCAGAAAAACAAAAAAAACACAACCTCATTTACAGTACAGGCACACCCCAATAACCGACCCACATAGGGACCAGGAAAAGTTGTTGGTTAGTGAATCAACGGTTATCAAGGCAAACAATCCCATAAGAACTTAACAAATTCTGGGGGTTAGAGACCAGCCACCTTCCAAATACTCCCATCTACCCTTGATATACTGTACAGGATATCTCTGTACTGGATATTGTCAAGGAAGAAAATAAAGCAGATATATAAAGCAAGCATAATAAGCCTTACATAAGCAATGTAAAGCAGAGGCGGGAAATATAAAGTTGTTCGCAGTCATATTTCCAGCCTCTGCTGATGGCCGTGTAATATTTTAATATGATACTGATCGTTAAAATGTTAGTTTTTGCATAATGTATTATTACTGTTATGTAATTTGTCTTAGTATGCCTTATTGTGGGTTAAAACAAGTACCGTATTTGCCGGCATATAAGACGCACCCCTATTTTACACGGATATATTGTGGGAAATTTTTTTCGCATGTTTCATCATACTGTACATTTATTGAAAGTGATTTTAATGAGCTTTTATAGGGGAAAACATATGATTTTGTGCATGTATATACAATATACAGTAAAGCATCCGATAACAACAGTTCGACCAACAACTTTTCATATTTAAAACCCTAGTTAATTTAGGACCCAATTCAATTTACGTCTTTATTTCATTCGTAATTACGACCAAAATATAATAAAACTAAAATACAATTACATTTTCATATAAATAATAACTAAATCCCGATATGTATTATAAAACAAAATAAAATAAAAAATTACCGGTACTGTAAAAAAAAATGAAGAGTGCCTTGAGCAGAGAAGCTGCCTGGCTAATGAGTGGTAAACAACAGTTGGAGCTTGGCGGGCCTTATGTATTCACGCATCTGTAGCAGGAATAGGAGAAAAACTTTCTCAGGTTTCTTACAGCATTTTTGCATCCCTATTCAACATGAGCAAGAGAGAAAGTGATGGTAGTGTTGGTTCAAAAGCTAATAGAAAGTGTATAAGCTTAGCCGAGAAACTAGATGTGTTAAAACGATATGAAAAAGGCGAGAGGTCTGTGGATATTATATGGAGCAAGCAATGAACATATTTTCTGAAGTGGAACCATTAACAGAACGAAGCATTAAAATTTAAATAAACGCAAATAACCTCTACATAAAGATGTATACAGGTGCTCCCCGACTTACGACGGGGTTAGGGACCCAAATCCAGGTCGTAAGTCCGACTGGTCATAAGTCCGACATAGATGAAAAAATAAAAATAAATAAATAAAAATATATATATTTCAATTAAAAAAAAAATACAAAATCTACAATGAAATACAGTACAGTAAAAGTAATAAATAATGAGGAATGGATACAGTGTGACTGAGTATTTACCTTTAATAATAATAATAATAATAATAATAATAATTTACGGTTTATTGAAAGAGCTTGGCAGCCAGAAGGCTGAAAATATACAGTTACATATTTGGGGAATGGGTTTCGAATTACAAATAATATACAAGTAACATAAGTGATATAAATAAGATATATAATAACTAGATGGGGAAAAGCTCAAACTACAGGGCATTTCAACATAGTGACAGTGCAAGAAGTAGTATTTACTGGGAGTGAATACACTGGTTTATTACAAGTTATTGATAATTTTTACAATGGTTGGGACTGGGCTGTTCTTATAGCGATCAGTTTGTGCACATATGGGCTGCATGCGGTTGTGGTGTCGAACAGCAATTCTCGGGCTAGGGATCTCAGGTGGTAGTAGGAGCCGGTGTCGAGGATGGTGTAGAAGCTTCTTACCAAATTTGCAGATGAGGTCGTGGTGATGGTCAGCGAGTCGATAGGGTCAGTGTGTTGAGCGCTTCTTGATATGTGGAGTAGGAAGGGGAGAGAATAATCTTGCATGCCCTCTTTTGCACTTTTTCTAGGTGTTTACGTTGTGTGGCATTTAGGGAGGAAGACCAGGTAGGGGAGGCATAGGTGAGCTTGGGAAGTATGAATGTTGTGTAAACACTGAGGAGCTCGGGTGCAGGAACTCCGAGGGACTTGAGTCGGCGGAGGAGGTGGAGACGGAAACTGGAGGATTTGACAACTTCACTGACGTGTGGTTTCCAATTTAGTTTGTTGTCTATGGTGACGCCGAGGAGCTTCGTGGAATCTACAACCTGGAGTGTGTTCGGACCTAAAGTAATGGAAGGAGGTGGGACAATGTCAGAGGAGAGGTTGATGTGCATAACCATGGTCTTGGTATGGTTGATGGTGACATGGTTGTTGGTGGCCCAGTTTTGGAGACTTCAACAAATCCTGAAGGGCAGTATAGTCGGGAGCAGAATTGTTGACGCTGATCCCAATGGTGGAGTCGTCGACATATTTCCAGCGAGCAGGGGTTTCTCTTAGGGCATCATTGATGAGCATAAGGAAGCAGAGTGGTCCCATCTTGGTGCCTTGGGGGACGCCACAGGTGAGTGACTGAAAGGTGGAGACAGCCCCTCGGAAGCGTACAGCCTGGCATCGGTCACTGAGGAAGTCTGTAAGCCATGGTATAAGACTTCTCCGAAGCCCGAGGTCAATAGCTTTGTTGATGATTATATTGTGGTCGACTAGGTCGAATGCTTTAGTGAAATCAATGAAGGCGACAGCTACAGACGTTTTTCGTTTCTCGAGATGGCGGTATATGTAATCGAGAAAGCTGACAAGACAGTGAGTGGTGGAGGATGTTTTCATATTGCCAAATTGCTGAGGGTCTACGACTCCTGCTACTAAGTGCTCCACTGAGTGAGTGTGCCCACGTTCTCGCCCGGGACAGAAACGCTTCGGCATAGAAAATGCGCGCGTCATTTGAAAATATTTTTGGTCACGACTGCCGCGGTCGTATGTCCCGACGATCGTAAGTCCAAGCAGTCTTAAGTCGGGGACTACCTGTAATGAGAAAAGAAAGCAGCTGTGCAAGGTTCTTTCGACAGCTTTATTATTCGAAGGCCTAAACCATCAACTTCAGCTACACCATCAAATTCAGCATCATAAGCAGCTTCAACATCAACTTCAGGTTCAGTCACAGTTTCAGCAACAGCTTTATGGAAAGCTACAGCTTCAGCCAGAGTTGAACCCGATGACTTCGTCATCTGAGTAAAAACTAGCACAATATTCATTGGCTGTCCTTATGTTTTAGACTTTACCACCATTGGCGAGTAGAATTTTTGTTTTACATTCGTAAATATTATTTAGAACATATATGAACAGTAAATAAGTGTTGCTTTCATATTCATATGTAGAGAAATGACGATATATTTTCACATACGCACTTACTGTACATACGTTGGCATTCCCAAACGTCTCGTCTTATTTCTTTACCATTAGTGGTTAGTTACTTCTAGTGTTCCATTTATTAACATTAAATAACATTACTTAAAACATACATACAGGCATTCACTTGTTTTAATTAAGTTCACTACAGCTACAACCAGGATCTTATTTTCTTCAGTTTCGTATACAGAACCATCGTGACTCACGAAAACAATGCCGTCTTGTCTCCTCGTGTGTGTGTGTGTGTGTTAATATTCTACTAATTATTAATGAATTGCATTGCTCATTTCGTATATAGATACATTAAATCAATCAAATACATATTCAGTCATAAACAATAATGAATCTTTTGTACATATTCTTAAGATAAATGACTATATCCTTGAGTGTGCACGTACTGTACTGTATATCGTACATTGGCGTTCCACAATCAGTCTCACTTTTTCTTTAATATCAGTGGTTACTTCTACTGTACAGTACATTAAATAACATTAATTAAAACATACATATTTTTTACCTTAATTTTACTACAACAACAACCATGGTTTTATTTTCTTCAGTTTCAGGTGGTTAACTGACATTATGGGTGTAAACACTGACAACAAAGCCGTCTCTTATCCTCTTGTGTGTTTTAATATTCTATGTATTATTAATGAATTGTAGTGTTCATTTTGCATATATAAAGATTAATTCAATCAAATACATATTCAGCAATAAACAATAATTAATTTTTTGTACATATTCTTAAAAAGATAAATGACTCGGTATCCTTAAATGCGCAAATATATGTTGGCGTTCCCAATCCCTCTCTTTTTTTTTTCTTTACCATTAGTGGTTAGCTACTTCGATTGTTCCATTTATTAACATGAAATAACATTACTTATAACATATACAGTATATTAATTTTTTTACAGCTACAACCAGGGTCACATTTTCTTCATTTTCTCGTGTAGAACTATCGTCCCAGACACCCGGCTGTAAACACAAACGAAAATAATGGCGTCCCATCTCCTCTTGTATGATCATATTATTATTCATTTATATTGTATAAGGAGCATTCAGAAACATTGTTTAAAGAATATAGTTTGTGATTTTCATTAATTGTATTGTTTTGGGGGGAATGAGGGTAAAAAACCAAACAAAAGATATGAAAAGGTCACACTTGGGAATGCATCACATTATTACCTGTACAGTACAGTGGTCCCTCAGTTAACGAGCACAATCCGTTCCAGTAGGTTGCTCGTTAACCGAAACCATTGTTTCAATGGGTTTGAGGGTAATTGGTTCCAGCTCACCGAAAATTGCCTAAATTCAAATTTTTTTTTAGAAATTGACATCTTGAGGTGTGTATGTAGAAGGCTCCTGGATGATGATGCTGATGTGAATTTGAAGTGGGAGGTGGAGAAGGAGAAGGGAGAAGAG
Organism: Homarus americanus; assembly: GCF_018991925.1. NCBI lineage: Eukaryota > Metazoa > Arthropoda > Malacostraca > Decapoda > Nephropidae > Homarus > Homarus americanus. The sequence continues at coordinate 6,332 of NW_024717013.1, read as the reverse complement.
AAGGAAGTGGAGGTGGAGGAAAAGCATTTTACTGCTTCTTGGAAGGTGAGTCACCTTCCATGAAAATGTCAGGAACCTCTGGACTGACATTTTCTCCACCATGAACATCCTCTCTCCTTCTTGAAGTGGAAAGCTGAGGGATAGCATCTTGTTCCCTCTGCCTTTTACTGAAGTGTCAATTGTGGTCTGTGGGGCATCTCTCCTCCTCATCATTAACTTATGTTTAAAGAAGGAGACCATTGAGTCCTCAACATGACACAAAGTTAGTTCAGTTTTTTCCACATCTGGGTGCTTTGAAGCCAGTTCCCTGAACTTCTCCCAGTGGTAAATCACATCTTTCAACTCTTTAGTTGACATATGGTCATCACTTTCAATTTCCTCCTCACCACTGTCAGCCTCTAACATCTCATCCAGTTGCTTCAAGTCATCAAGAGTAAGTTCCTCCTCATGAAACATCACAAGCTCTTCGACATCATCCTCTTCCACTTCAAGGCCCAATGACTGACCAATGGACACAATCTCCTGGTCCAACTCTGTTTCTTCCTCAAATCCCTCAAAATCATGGACTACTGATGGCCACAGTGCTTTCCATGAAGAATTGAGGGATCTAGTGGAGACTTCTTGCCATGATGACACAATCAATTTTACAGCCTCCACGATGTTGAATTGTGTCTTCCAGAACTGTTTCGGTGTTAGTTCAGGATCATTGGAAGTTGCCTGATGACACCTCCTAAACATTTTCTTCATGTACAACTTCTTGAAGTTGCTGATCACATTCTGGTCCATTGGCTGTATGATTGATGTAGTGTTGGGAGGCAAAAACAACACTTTCACAAAGTCAAATTGATACTCCAAAGTTCTGGCAAGTTCAGGGTCATGACCAGGAGCATTATCCATGAGGAGAAGAGCCTTTAAAGGGAGTTTATTGGTGGTTAGGTAGCTCTTGACAGAAGGACAAAACACATCAACAGCCCATTCATTAAAGAGCTGTCTTGTCACCCATGCCTTACGGTTGGACTTCCAATAAACTCCAAGCTTTGTTCTTACCACTTTCTATTGCTTGAACACCCTGGGGTTTTCAGAGTGGTAGACAAGCATAGGCTTCAGTTGGAAATGCCCTGAAGCATTGGCACCAAGCAATAGAGTGAGACGGTCTTTCATGGGTTTATGCCCAGGTAAAGAGGCCTCATCTCTGGTGATGAATGTTCTTTTGGGCATCTTTTTCCAGAACAGCTCAGTTTCGTCCACATTGAACACTTGCTGTGGAAGATAATTTTCTTCTTCCATCAGTTCTTTAAATTCCACTAAAAACTTTGCTGCCTCTTCCTTATCAGCACTAGCAGCTTCACCATGCCTAACAACACTAAAAATGTCACTTCTTTTCTTAAATTTTTCGAACCAGCCTTTGCTGACCCGAAAATCTTCAAATTCTGTGCCTGAAGAACCAGGTTGATCTGCCTTTAAATGTTCGTAAATCTCCCTGGCTCTTTCACAAATGAATTCAGTAGAAACTGAATCAGCTTTCATCTGTTTTTCCCGAATCCAGATGATAAGTAACCTCTCAGTTTCTGCAATTAGGGATCTACTTTTAAACACTGGTAGATTTGTCTCTCACTTTCACTTCTTTAAATTTGTCTTTCTGTGCAAGAATTGTCGACACAGTTGATGTCGACATGCCATATTCTTTGCATAGCGCATTTGTTCTAATGCCTTGTCCACGTTTTTTTTATAATTTCCTGCTTGGTTTGGATTGAAATCGCTTTTCTTGATCTCTTAGGCCCCATGCTGGATTCAAACAATGTCAACACGTGATTTTTTTAAGTTTAAGCTAGCTGTAAATGAAGAATATTTTCTTTAAAACAACACTGCACTGCACTATATATTGTCAATATGTAAAATAAATTTCAAAATGACCAATAAGTTGCTTGGAAACACAGAAAAAAAGCATTTAGTTGAAGAGAGTCTCAAGCAAGATGTTACCTCCACTGAAAACAGAGAGAGACTAACGCTTGTTTGGTGTGTTAAGAGGCCGGATGGCGCGCATAAAACTAGTGACTTTACCTTCAATTATGTTCAATAATTGTTAAAATTACTAAAAAATTTAATATTAAACTTTTAAAATTATTGAACAGTATAAACTTCTTCATATTTACTAAAATAGTAAGGAATTTAAGCCCTAGAACCAATTACTGTATTGGCAGACTAATACTACAGCTGGTTGACCGCCAAGTGCGAGCGAAAACATGTTGAGGTCGGCTCGTAAGAAACTCATTAACCGAGGGATTGCTCGTTAACCGAAGTTAAGAATCTTATGGGAGGTGTTACGAACCCCTCCACCCCGCACTACGAACCACGCCATCTATTGTCTTGATCTACCTACCCAGCACCACGAGCAACGTCATCTAGGGACGAGACACGAGTATGACTCGTCTTGGTTACCACTCCGGGGTTTCTCTTCTCCATATCCTGGTTGTTGCGTCACTTCCTCCTAGTCTTCTTTGTGAGCTCCAATTCGAGGAGAGAGACTTGGCTCTGGGAAGTGACCACAGGATCATCTATCCTCTAAACCTACGTGCAGTGACTACCTACCGTCTTCTACAATACTCAGCCTTACTCGTCAGCCATCTCAGCTCCTCACTTAAGTACTAGTATTTTGTATTAACTCCCCCACGTCCACTTGCTTCAAAATTGTTTATGTTGTATTAATATGTATATACTGTTAATGTTTAGGTTAAGTTTGGTTAAGGGTAATTTATAAGCTGAATATTTTGTTAAGGGATTTATGGTACTCTATTATATACAACGAAAACTCGCATCCTTTGTCTACCCTTTTATAGTCCGATTGTCTGTTTTTTTTTATTGTTGTTACCTGTTGGGATCTGGGTAGACGTATAACTATATTCTAAATCCCCAACTCGTAACAAATGGCGACTGTGACAGGACTCGACCTCAAGTACCATATTCCTTCCTCCCTTGTTACTCAGTGTTAATTATTCCTCCCAGTCACTTCTGTTCACAATTGCTTTACGGTGGTTTAAAGTTTCCTTCATATGTGTGTGCATATATTGGTATTATCGTACAGTAAGAGTGACAGACGTAGGATATTAGGTTCCAAGTGTCATAAGGCTTACCTGTTATTACACGTGGCAGTTGTGTAGTAAGTCTTATCGAGTGTAGGGAAGAATCCGGATCTGTTTAATGCCGTACCCTCACTCCAGAGTAGGCTGTTCCATAGTCACTAGTTTACGGTGAAGTGATATCTTGGGACGCCACGCTCTACCAGGACCCCATAATTATAAAGCCTCAATTATTGTTCTTCTCATTATCTCATTCAGGGTCAATCATACCATTTATCAGGGTTGTTTATCCGGATCTTTATATTAATGCCGTAATACGCCCTTCCTCTTTAAAGTATCTCAGGGTTGTTAATCCGGATCTTTATATTAATGCCGTAATACGCCCTTCCTCTTTAAAGTATCTCAGGGTTGTTAATCCGGATCTTTATATGAATGCCGTAATACGCCCTTCCTCTTTAAAGTATCTCGGTTGTTAATCCGGATCTTTATATTAATGCCGTAATACGCCCTTCCTCTTTCAAGTATATCAGGGTTGTTAATCCGGATCTTTATATTAATGCCGTAATACGCCCTACCTCTTTCAAGTCTCTTATCCTTATCTAAGGATCTTCTCAGAAGAACAATAATCATAAGTGTAATTTCCCTAGGTATAACTTGGTTAGTTTCCGGGACTCTCTGGTTATCCACTGCCGTGATATTTTCTAGGGTTATCCACTTATCTTATCTTTTGACCATTAGTTAATTTATCCTATTTTTCTTAACAATGGCCACCTCAGGTTTTGATCTCCAGGATTTTATTGAAAATCCTTCCGTAGCTAAATTACGTGTTAATATCCTGAAGAAAGAATGGAAAGAAATAGCCAACTATTACAATATCCCATTTTCACAGCAACTGACTAAGGAAATGTTAAAAATCATGTGATTGAAGTGTTGGTTCAACAAGAAGTTTTAAAAGAATCCGCTGTTGACAGATTAACGCCCATGTCCAAGAAACTTCAACCACTATCCACCACCCCTCCTCACTCAGAAGTTGCCTCAGGTCTGGCTAGCCCTCAAGAAGAAACACAACGAATAGACGCCTTAGAACTAGAACGAGCTAGGTTCGAGTTCCAAATCAAAATGAAAGAACTCGAGTTGGAACATGAGGGAAGGTCGGAACAGGCCAAGTTGGAGCATGAGGAAATGATGGAATGGGCCAAGTTGGAGAAGGAGGTTAGACTGAAAGAACTACAGGTAAGAGAGATAGAAGTCACCTTAACATCGGAGTTTAAATCAAAAGAAGTGGCATTAAGAGAGAAACTAGCTGCTTTTAACCCTGCTACTGCTTCTTCCCTTGTTCCCGGGTTTGATGAATCCGATAATAGAATGGTCATTTAGGACTTTTTGAGAAAATAGCCGGAAGAATGAGTGGCCAAAGGACCAGTGGGTGTCAGTGTTGGTTCTCGATTATAGTGGGCTCGTAGAGTTTATAACTGTTTAGACCAGACGGTGACTATGATAGCATTAAAAAGAATATCCTCACCTCTTATGCTATCACGCCAGATGGATGCGACAGAAGTTTAGTAAACTAACAAACCATTTTCCCACACATTTGTTGAGTTTGCTCAAGAAAAGCTTAGGTTTTTTAAGAAGTGGTTAGAGGCTACAGAGACCTCCACATTTCAGGATTTGTTAAATTTGGTAGTCCTGGAGGAGTGGAAGAGCAAGATACCATTTCACATCTTGAAGCATGTGGAGGAGCGTGGAGAGGTTAATTTAGGGCGTGCTGCTGAGCTGGCTGATGCGTACGCTTTGTTGGTGGAGTCACTGGGCAGTAGAGAGCGTGGTACTTCCCGACATGTTAGGTCCTCCTCTGATGATAACCTTGGGAACGTGAGTGGTAGGTCGAAAGGTCCCACACCTACTCCCCCCGATGCAACCAAGCTTACTTGTTCTTACTGTAAAAACCCAGGCCATACGATCCAGAATTGTAAACACCCAAAGTGTCGAATTGCTAAAAGTAGTTCCCTGGATCCCAAATCCAAACCAATAGCAAACACCAATGTGGAAAGGCCCCATCCGGATCTCTTCTCTTCATTCACCTATGAGGGAAAAATTTCAATCATGGAGGGTCTCGTTCTTTCCCTATTAGTTATACTCATTGATGGGCGCAACCGCAATCTATCCCCTGTTTAACGTCATTCCCGATATATCACGCATTTACTAATGAGGTGTTCTAATTCCAGATCTCTCATCCCATTCTTCTATCCTTTAGCTAAGTGCACCTCCAGCCCTTGATTACTGGGGGTGGTGTAAATAGCCATAAGGAAAAGACCCAATGCCTGTGTACGGCATTCATTTATTATTGGGTAATGACTTGGTAGGAGATCTAGTGGTTCCTAACATAAAGACAGTCGACTCTCCCTTACCTGTCAACTCCACCACTGACCTTAAAGAAACTATTCCTCATCTTTTCCCATCTTGTGCTGTCACCCGGTCACAGAGTGTGCGAAATGGGCCCTCTTCATCTAAAACCACCTCTAATATCTTACTACCCACAGAAGATCTGTACAATAAGACCATTAGTAAGGATGAGCTCATTACAGCCCAACAATCTGATCCATCTTTGTTCAAACAGGTGATGAAAGACCCCAGTGTGGACCATTGTACATCTTCGGCTTACCACCCACAATCCCAAGGTTGCTTGGAACGGTTCCATCAAAACTTTCAAGTCGATGCTAATAAACTATCTCCCCTCCACTATATAGTCCATACTCCTGATCGCAGAAAATATTCACAACTTGTTCACATTAATCTCATGAAACTTTACCATTCCAGGCAGTCAGAGGAAGACATCCCAGAGGCTATAAGTCAACCTGTATTGCATACGGTTTTGTCAGGGCCGGAGCCGGAGACAGATGACACGGACCTATTGGAGAATTTAGACTTCCCTCTACCTAAAGAAAACCCTGCTAACAGTCACATACTCAACAACTTGGATGAGTATTTTTCTGTTCTGAATCCATCTCAAGCAAAATATCTCACTAAGTTATTATCGACATTTCCTAAAGTCACGTCAGACCTCCCAGGTTTTTGCAATATACTTAAACATGATATTAAGCTAATCTCAGATGATGTACAACCCATTAGGCAATCAGCATATCGACTAAATCCACAAAAAACAGAGATTATGAAAAAGGAGGTAGATTTTTTGTTAAAACATAACTTAGCTGAGCCTAGTAACTCCCCCTGGGCTTCACCTTGCCTTCTCATTCC
>NW_024717012.1:0-21667 GCF_018991925.1 Homarus americanus | reverse complement strand
TTGTTATACTCGATGAGGGACCTTTGTTATACCTCGATCAGGGACTTTGTTATACTCGATCAGGGACTTTGTTATACCTCGATCAGTGGACTTTGTTATACTCGATCAGGGACTTTATTATACTCTCGATCAGGGTCTTTGTTATACTCGATCAGTGACTATGTTATACTCGATCAGGGACTTTGTTATACTCGATTAGGGACTTTGTTATACTCGATGAGGGGACTTTGTTATATTCTTTCAGGTGGCTTTTTATACCGATAAGGACTTTGTTATACTCAATGAGGGTACTGTTATACTCGATGAGGGCCTTATTATACACGATCAGGGGACTTTGTTATACTCGATCAGGGGCCTTTGTTATACTCGATCAGGGACTTTTTATACTCGATCAGTGACTATGTTATACCCGATGAGGGGCCTTTGTTATACCTCGATGGGGGGCCTTAGTTACACTCGATCAGGGGACTTTGTTATACTCGATCAGGGCCTTTGTTATACTCGATTAGTGCCTTTGTTATACTCGATGAGGCCTTACTACACTTATCAGGGACTTCGTTATCGACCCGGTGACTTTGTTATACTCGATCAGGTGACTTTGTTATACTCGATCAGGGCCTTTGTTATACTCGATTAGGGCCTTTGTTATAATCGATGAGGGCCTTTGTTATACTCGATCAGGTTCTTTGTTATACTCGATCTTGGGATTTTGTTATACACGATTAGGAGCCTTTGTTATACTCGATGAGGGGCCTTTGTTATACTCGATCAGGGGACTTTGTTATACTCGACCCAACTTTGTTATACTCGATCAGGTGACTTTGTTATACTCGACGAGGGTACTTTTGTTATACTCGAATAGGGACTTTGTTATTCTCGATCATGTTACTTTGTTATACTTGATGAGGGCCTTTTTATACTCGATGAGGGCTTTGGTTACACCTCGATCAGGGACTTTGTTATACTCGATCAGGGCCTTTGTTATACCTGATTAGTACACGATGAGGGGCCTTGTTATACTGATCAGTGACTTTGTTATACCTGTTTAGGGACTTGTTATACCTGGATTAGTGACTATGTTATACCTGATTAGGTACATTTGTTATACTCGATCAGTGACTATGTTGCACTCGATCAGGGACTTTGTTATACCTGATCAGGGACTTTGCTATACTCGATCACGTTCTTGTTATACCGATCTTGGGATTTTGTTATACTCGATACGAGCCTTTGTTATACCTCGATGAGGGGCCGTCGTTATATTCGATCAGGGACTTGTTATACTCAACCCGGGTACTTTGTTATACTCGATCAGGTGACTTTTTATACTGACCAGCCGTACTTTGTTATACCTGATTAGGGACTTTGTTATACTCGATCATGGGACTTTGTTATACTCGATGAGGGCCTTTGTTATACTGATGAAAGGCCTTGGTTACACTCATCAGGGACTTTGCTATACTCGATCAGGTGACTTTTTTATACTCGATCAGGGACTTTGTTATACTCGATCAGGGTTCTTTGTTATACTCGATCTTGGGATTTTGTTATACTCGATAAGGAGCCTTGTTATACCTGATGAGGGGCCTTTGTTATACTCGATCAATGACTATGTTATACTCGATCAGGGACTTGTTATACTCGATCAGTGACTGTGTTTAACTCGATTAGGGGACTTTGTTATACCTGATCATGGACTTTGTTATACTTGATCATGGGACTTTGTTATACTCATCAGGTTCTTTGTTATACTCGATTCGGATTTTGTTATACTCGATAAGGGACTTTGTTATAGTCGATAAGGTGACTTTGTTATACTCGACCAGGGTACTTTGTTATACTCGATTAGGGACTTGTTATACCCGATCATGGGACTTTGTTATACTCTGATGAGGGCCTTTGTTATACTCGATGAAGTGCCTTGGTTACACTCGATCAGGGACTTTGTTATACCCGATCGGGTGCCTTGTTATACTCGATTAGGGCCTTTGTTATAATCGATGAGGCCTTTGTTATACTCGATCAGGGTTCTTGTTATACTCGATCTTGGGATTTTCTTATACTCGATAAGGAGCCTTTGTTATACTCGATGAGGGGCCTTGTTATACTCTCGATCAGGGACTTTGTTATACTCGATCAGTGGACTTTGCTATACTCGATTAGGGTAACTTTATTATACTCGATCAGGGTCTTTGTTATACCGATCAGTGACTATGTTATACTCGATCAGCGGACTTTGTTATACTCGATGAGGGACTTTGTTATACTCAATGAGGGACTTTGTTATATTCTTTCAGGGGCGTTGTTATACTCGAAAAGGGGACTTTGTTAAACTCAATGAGGGTACTGTTATACTCGATGAGGGACTTTGTTTTACTCGATCAGGGGACTTTGTTATACCTTCGTTCAGGTTCTTTTGTTATACTCGATCTTGGTATTTTGTTATACTCGATAAATAGCCTTTGTTATACTCAATGAGGGGCCTTTTGTTATACTCGATCAGGGACTTTGTTATACTCGATCAGTGGCTATGTTATACCCGATCAGGGACTTTGTTATACTCGATCAGTGACTGTGTTATACCTCGATCAGGGACTTTGTTATACTCGATCAGGGTTCTTTGTTATATACTCTATCTTGGGATTTTTGTTATACTCCACCGGGTACTTTGTTATACTCGATCAGGGGCCTCTGTTATACTCGATGAGGGGCCTTTGTTATACTCGATCAGGGACTGTTACTCGATGAGGACTGTTATACTCGATCAGGTGACTTTGTTATACTCGACCAGGGTACTTTGTTATACTCGATCAGGGGCCTTTGTTATACTCGATGATGGGCCCTAGTTACACTCGATCAGGGACTTTGTTATACTCGATCAGGGTCCTGTTATACTCGATTAGGGGCCGTTGTTTACTCGATGAGGGGCCTTTGTTATACTCGATAAGTGGACTTTGTTATACTCGATTACAGGACTTTGTTATACTCGATCAGCGACTTTGCTTTACTCGATCAGTGACTATGTTATACTCCTTGTTATAATCGATGAGGGCCTTTGTTATACTCGATCAGGGGCCTTGTTATACCAATAAGGACTTTTGTTATTCTCGATTAGGTACTTTTGTTATACCTCGACAGAGGACTTTGTTATACTCGACAAGTGGGCTTATATACTCGATCAGGGGGCTTTGTTATACCTGATGAGGGCCTTTGTTATACCTGATTAGGTGCCTTTTGCATACTGATGAGGGCCTTTGTTATACCTCGCTGATCAGTGGACTTTGCTATGCGCGATTAGGGACTTATATATACTCGATCAGGCCTTTGTTTTTCGATCAGTGACTATGTTATACTCGACCGACTTTTGTTATACCTCGATTAGGGGGCTTTGTTATACTCGGTAAGGACTTTGTTATATAATCGATCAGGTTACTGCTATACTCTATCTAGGGACTTTGTTATACTCGATGAGGGGCCTTGTAATACTCGACAGGGACTTTGTTATACTCGATCATAGGAATTTATTATACTCGATGAGGGCCTTGTTATACTCGATCATTGGCCTTGTTACACCTCGATCAGGGACTTTGTTATACTCGATGAGGCCTTTGTTATACTCGATTAGGGGCCTGTGTTATACTCGATGAGGGGCTTTGTTGTACTCGACCAGGGACTTGTTATACTCGATCAGGGACTTTGTTATACTCGATCAGGGGACTTTGTTATACTTAATCAAAGGACTTTGTTATACTCGATCAGGGGGCTTTGTTATACTTGATCATGGGCCTTTGTTATACTCGATTAGGGGACTCTGTTATACTCAATCAGGGGACTCTGTTATACTCGATCAGGGGACTTTGTTATACTCGACAAGGGGGCTTTGTTATACTTGATGAGGGGCTTTGTTATATTCGATGAGGGGCTTTTATACTCGACCAGGGGACTTTGTTATACCTGATTAGGGGACCTTGTTATACTCGATGAGGGGACTTTGTTATACCTAATCAAAGGACTTTGTTATACTCGATCAAGGGGCTTTCCTATACTCGATCAGGGGGCTTTGTTATACTCGATCAGGGGTTTTTGTTATACTCGATCAGGGGACTTTGTTATACTTGATGAGTGGCCTTTGTTAAACTCGATCAGGGGCCTTTTTTATACTCGTTCTGGGGACTTTGTTATACTCGACCAGAGGACTTTGTTATACTCGACTAGGGGCTTTGTTATACTCGATCAGGGGGCTTTGTTGTACTCGATCAGGGGACTTTGTTATTCTCGATCAGGGGACTTTGTTATATTCGATCAGGGGCCTTTGTTATACTCGACCAGGGGACTTTGTTATACTCGATCAGAGGCTTTTGTCAAACTCGATCAGGCGCCTTTGTTATACTCAATCAGGTGACTTTGTAATACTCGATCAGGGGACTTTGTTATACTCGTTTAGGGGGCTTTGTTTTACTCGATCAGGAAACTTTGTTATATTCGATGAGGGGACTTTGTTATACTCGATCATGGGACTTTGTTTTACTCGATCAGGGGCCTTTGTTATACTCGATCAGGGCCTTTGTTTTACTCGATCCAGAACTTTGTTATATTCGATCAGGGGACTTTGTTATATTCGATGAGGGGACTTTGTTATACTCGTTAAGGGGACTTTGTTCTACTCGATCAGGGGACTTTGTTATACTCGATCAGGGGACTTTGTTATATTCGATTTGGGGACTTTGTTATACTCGCTTATGGGAATTTGTTATACTCAATCAGGGGCCTTTGTTATACTCGATCAGGGGCCTTTGTTATACTCGATCAGGGAACTTTGTTATATTCGATCAGGGGACTTTGTTATATTCGATGAGGGGACTTTGTTATACTCGATCATGGGAATTTGTTATACTCGATCAGGGGGCTTTGTTATACTCGATCAGGGGCCTTTGTTATACTCGATCAGGGAACTTTGTTATACTCGATCAGAGGACTTTTTTATACTCGATCAGGGGACTTTCTTATACTCGTTCAGGGGACTTTGTTATATTCGATGAGGGGGCTTTGTTATACTCGATCAGGCGAATTTGTTATACTGGATCATGGGACTTTGTTATACTCGATGAGTGGCCTTTGTTATACTCGATGAGGGGACTCTGTTACCCTCGATCAGCGGACTCTGTAATACTCGATCTGGGGACTTTGTTATAATCGAAAAGTGGCTTTTGTTATACTCTTTTAGAGGCCTTTGTTATATTCGAACAGGGGCCTTTGTTAAACTCGATCAAAGGCCTTTGTTATTCCCGATTAGAAGACTTTGTTAAACTCGATGAGGAGACTTTGTTATACTCGATCAGGGGCCCTTGTTATACTCGATCAGGGGCCTTTGTTATACTCGATCAAGGGCCTTTGTTATTCTCGATTTGAGGACTTTGTTAAACTCGATGAGGAGACTTTTGTTATACTCGATCAGGGGACTATGTTATATTCGATGAGGGGACTTTGTTATGCTACGATCAGGACTTTGTTATACTCGATCAGGGGGCTTTGTTATCCTCGATCAGGGAACTTTATTATACTCGGTGAGGGGACTTTGTTATACTGGATCAAGGGACTTTGTTTTACGCGATGAGGGGGCTTTGTTATACTCGATCAGGGGACTTTGTTATACTCGACCAGGGACTTTGTTATACTCGATTTGGAGCCTTTGTTATACTTGATCAGGGGGCTTTGTTATACTCGATCAGGGGACTTTGTTATTGTCGATAAGGGGGACTTTGTTATACTTGATGAGGGGACTTTGTTATATTGATGAGGGACATTTATCGATCATGGGACTTTGTTATACTCGATGGGGGCTGTTATACTCTCGATGAGGGACTCTGTTATATCAGTCAGGGTATTTGGTATACTCGATCAGGGACTTTGTTATATATTCGATGGGGGGACTTTGTTATACTCGATCATGGGACTGGTATACTTTCGATGAGGCCTTTTATCTTTCGATGAGGGGACTTTGTTCTACTCGATCAAGGGACTTTGTTATACTCGATCAGGGGACTTTCTTATACTCCATCAGGGGCCTTTGTTATACTCGTTCAGGGGACTTTGTTTTCCTCGACCAGGGGAGTTTGTTATACTCGATCAGGGGACTTTGTTGTACTCGATCAGGGGACTTTGTTATACTCGGTGAGGGGACTTTGTTATACTCGATCAGGGGACTTTGTTAACCTCGATCAGAGGCCTATGTTACTCGATCAGGGGACTTTGTTATACTCGATCATGGGACTTTGTTATACTCGATGAGGGCCTTTGTTGCTTATACTCGATGAGGGGACTTTGTTCTACTCGATCAGGGGACTTTGTTATATTCGATCAGGGTAACTATATTATTTTCGATGAGGGGACTTTGTTATACTCGATCATGGAACTTTGTTACACTCGATCAGGGGCCTTTGTTATACTCGATCAGGGGACTTTGTTACACTCGATGAGGGTCCTTTGTTATACTCGATGAGGAGACTTTGTTATACTCGATCATTGGACTTTGTTATACTCGATCAGAGGCCTTTGTTATACTCGATCAGGGGCCTTTGTAATACTCGATCAGGGAACTTTGTTATACTCGATCAGGGGACTTTGTTATACTCGATGAGGGGGCTCTGTTATACTCGATCAGGCGAATTTGTTATACTCGATCAGGGGACTTTGTTATTCTCGATGAGGGGGCTTTGTTATACTCGACCAGGGGACTTTTTTATACTCGATCAGGGGCCTTTGTTAAACTCGATCAGGGGCCTTTGTTATACTCAACCAGGGGACTTTGTTATACTCGATGAGGGGCCTTTGTTAAACTCGATCAGAGGCCTTTGTTATACTCGATCAGGGGACTTTGTTATACTCGATCAGTGGACTTTGTTACATTCGATTAGGGCAGTCTGTAATACTCGAGGAGGGGACTCTGTTATACTCGATCAGGGGACTCTGTTATACTCGATCAGGGGCCTTTTTTATACTCGATCAGGGGACTTTGTTGTGCTCGAAAAGTGGCCTTTGTTATACTCTTTTAGAGGCCTTTGTTATACTCGAACAGGGGCCTTTGTTAAACTCGATCACAGGCCTTTGTTATTCTCGATTAGAGGACTTTGTTAAACTCGATGAGGAGACTTTGTTATACTCGATCAGGGGAGTTTGTTATATTCGATCAGGGGACATTGTTATACTTGATGAGGGGACTTTGTTATACTCGATCAGGGGCTTTTGTTGTACTCGATTAGGGGACTTTGTTATACTCGACCAGGTGTCTTTGTTTTACTCGATCAGGGGTCTTTGTTATACTTGATGAGGGAGCTTTGTTATACTCGATCAGGGGCCTTTGTTATATTTGATGAGGGGGCTTTGTTATATTCGATCAGGGGACTTTATTATTCTCGATCAGGGGGACTTTGTTATACTCGATCAGGAGGTTTTGTTATACTTGATCAGGGAACTTTGTTATACTCGATCAGGGGCCTTTGCTATACTCGTTCAGGGGCCTTTGTTATACCCGATCAGGGGACTTTGTTATACTCGATCAGGGGACTTTGTTATACTCTATGAGGGGCCTTTGTTATACTCGATGAGGGGACTTTGTTATACTCAACCAGGGGACTTTGTTATACTCGATCAGGGGCCTTTGTTATACTTGATCAGAGGGTTTTGTTATACTCGATCAGGGAACTTTGTTATACCTTTTAGGCCTTTGTTATACTCGATCAGGGGCTTTTGTTATACTCGTTCAGTGGACTTTTTATACTCGATCAGGGGCCTTTGTTAAACCCGATGAGGTGGCCTTTTTTTTTCTCGATAAGGGTCCTTTGTTATACTCAATGAGGGACTTTGTTATACTCGATTAGGGTACTTTGTTATACTTGACCAGGGACTTTGTTATACTCGACAATGGGGCTTTGTTATACTCGATGAGGGGGCTTTGTTATACTCAATCAGGGGCTTTGTTATACTCGACCAGGGACCTTTGTTATACTCGATCAGGGACTTTTTATACTGATCAGGGACTTTGTTATACTTAATCAAAGGACTTTGTTATACTCCATCAGGGGCTTTTTATACTTGATCATGGGCCTTTGTTATACTGGATGAGGGGACTTGTTATACCTGTTCAAGGGCTTTCTTATACTCAATCAGGGGCTTTGTTATACTCGATCAGGGGGTTTGTTATTCTCGATCAGGGACTTTGTTATACTCGATGAGAGGCCTTTGTTATACTCGATTAGGGACTCTGTTATACCCAATCAGGGGACTCTGTTATACTCGATCAGGGACTTTGTTATACTCGACAAGGGGCTTTGTTATACTCGATGAGCTATACTCGATAAGGACTTTGTTATACTCGATCAGGGACTTTCTTATACTCGATGAGGGGCTTGTTATACTCGATGAGGGGACTTTGTTATACTCGATCAGGAGACCTCGATATACTCGATGAGTGGCCTTTGTTAAACCCGATGAGGGGCCTCCTTTGTTTTTCTTGATATGGGCCTTTTGTTATACTCTCTGTGAGGGACTTGTTATACTCGATGAGGGACTTGTTTATACTCGATGAGGGACCTTTGTTAGCTCTGATTAGGTACTTTCTTATTCTCGACCAGGAGCTTTGTTATACCAATGAAGGCTCTGTGAGGAGTTTGTTATACCAATGAGGGGGATTTGTTATACTGATCAGGGACTTTGTTATACCTTAATCAGGACTTTGTTATACTCTGACAATGGGCTTTGTTACACCTGATGAGGAGGCTTTGTTATACTCGATGAGGGGTCTTTGTTATAATGAATTAGGACTTTGAGGGCTTGTTATACTCGATCAGGGGCTTTGTTATACTCGAGCAGGGACTTTGTTATACTCGAATAGGCCCTTTGTTATACCCGATGAAGGGCCTTGTTATACTCGATCAGTGGACTTTGTTATGCCTCGATTAGGGACTTTGTTATACTCGATCAGGGGCCTTTGTTATACTCGATCAGAGACAATGTTATACTCGATTAGGGACTTTGTTATACTCGATCAGTGACTTTGTTATACTCCATGAGGGCCTTTGTTATACCTCATGAGCTTTGTTATACTCGATCAGGGGCCTTGTTATACTTGATCATGAGCCTTGTTATACTCGATCAATTGACTTTCTTATACTCGATCAGGTGGCTTTGTTATACCTCGACAAGGCTTTATATACTCGATGAGAGGGCTTTGTTATACTCGATCAGGGGACTTTGTTTTACACGACCAAGGGACATTGTTATACTCGAACAGTCTTTGTTATACTCGATCAGGGCCTTTGTTATACTTGGATCATGGGCCTTGTTATACTGGATGAGGGACTTTTACATCGATCAAGGGACTTTCTTATACTCGATGAGGGGGCTTTGTTATGCTCGATCAGGGACTTTGTTATACTCGATGAGGGGCCTTTGTTATACTCGATTAGGGACTCTGTTATACTTGATCAGGGACTCTGCTATCCTCGATCAGGGACTTTGTTATACTCGATTAGTGGCCTTTGTTGTGAACTCGAACATCGGGCTTTGTTATACTCGATGAGTAGGCTTTGTTATACTCGATCAGGGGCCTGTTATACTCGACCAGGGACTTTGTTATACTCAATCAAAGGACTTTGTTGTACTCGATCAGGGACTTTGTTATACTCGATCAGAGGACTTTGTTTTACTCGATCTGGGGAATATGTTATACTCGGTGAAGGGCCTTGTTACACCTCGAACAGGGAGTTTTGTTATACTCGATCAGGTGACTACTTTATACTCAACCAGGGGACTTTGTTATACTCGATGAGGTGGCCTTTTGTTTTTCTATATAGCCTTTGTTATACTCAATGAGGGTCTTTGTTATACTCGATTAGGGTACTTTGTTATACTCGACCAGGGACTTTGTTATACCTCGACAAGGCTTTGTTATACTCTTTGTTATACTTAATCAAAGGACTTTGTTATACTCCATCAGGGCCCTTTGTTATACTTGATCATGGGCCTTGTTATACTGGATGAGGGACTTTGTTATACTCGATCAAGGGGCTTTCATACTCAATCAGGGGGCTTTGTTATACTCGATGAGAAGGGTTTGTTATACTCGATCAGGGGACTTTTCTATACTGATGAGAGGCCTTCGTTATACTCGATTAGGGAACTCTGTTATACTCAATCAGGGACCTCTGTTATACTTGATCAGGGACTTTGTTATACTCGACAAGGAGGCTTTGTTATACTCGATGAGGGCGCTTTGTTATACCTCAGAGGGGGCTTTGTTATACTCACCAGTGAAATTTGTTATACTCGATTAGGGGACTTTGTTATACTCGATGAGGGACTTTGTTTTACTCGATCAGGGACTTTATTATACTCGAGCAGGGAATTTGTTATACTCAATGAAAGGACTGTTATACTCGATCAGGGGCTTTGTTATACTCGATCAGGAGGTTTGTTATACTCGATCAGGGCCTTTGTTATACTCGATTAGGGGCCTTTGTTAAACCTCGATCAGGGCCTTTTTATTCTCGTTCTGGGGACTTTGTTATACTCGATCAGGGACTTTGTTATACTCTATCAGGGAATTTGTTATACTCAATCAAATGACTTTGTTATACTCGATCAGGGGCTTTGTTTTACTCGATCAGGGACATTTGTTATACTCGATGAGGGCCTTTGTTATACTCGATAAGGGGACTTTGTTATACCTATAGGGGACTTTGTTTACACGACCATGGGACATTGTCCACGGTGTAGACCTCATATACCTGGATCAGGGACCTTTCTTATACTCGATGAGGTGGGGCTTTTATTATACTCCGGATGAGGACTTGGTTATACTCGATCAGAATTGCATCCTGGATGAGGCCCTTCAAGCGTCCTGAAGGAGGGCCTTGTTTTTCTGGATATGGGGCCTTTGTTACGAGGGGATCATATACTCTGGATGAGGGAATTTGTTGCAGTCGATGAGGGTGTACTTTTTATACTCAACCAGGGCCCCTGTGAGGGGACTTTGGTCATACTCAATGAGGGGATTTGTTATACCTAATAGAGGAGACTTTGTTATACTGATTAGGGGCCTTTCACAACCTGGAGCAGGGGCCTTTTTGCCTCCTGTTCTGGGGACTTTGTTATACTGATCAGGGGCTTTTGTTATACTCTGATCAGGGGCTTTGTTATACCTGGGACCAGGACTTACACTGGATCAGGGAATTTGTTATACCCATAATCAAATGACTTTGTTACACTCTGGATCAGGTGTAGCTTTGTTTTACCTTAGGGATCAGGACCTTGTTGTTCTCGATGAGCCTTTGCTATACTCTGGCGCGACTTTTGGTTATACTTGGATCAGGGGACTTTCTTATACTCGATGAGGGGATTTGCTATACTGATGAGGGGACTTTTGTTATATTTCGATCAGGAGACCTCGACATACTCGATGAGGGCCTCATGTCCTTATTTGAGGGCCTTTTGTTTTTCTCGATATGGGGCTCTTGTTATACCCGTGAGAGATTCTCCCATATACTCTGGATGAAGGACCGTTAGTCATCAGGGTACTTTTCTGCACCGACCAGGAGCTTTGTTATACCTATGTAGAAGGGCTCTGTGAGGGGACTTTGTTATACCCAATGAGGGGGATTTGTTATACTCGATCAGGGATTCTTTGTTATACTTCCGGATCAGAGGACTTTGCTCCTACCTGGATCTAAAATATGCATACCCTAATAAAGGCCTCATACCTGAACAGGGGGCCGAAGATACTCGGATCAGTGACTACTTTTTATATACCTGCCAAATCCAGGGACTTGTTATACCTTGATGATATATTTTGTTTTCCTTTGATAAGGGCCTGCTATACTCAACAGGGGACTTTGTTATACCCACGAAATGTTATACTCTTGACCGTGGACTTTGCTATACTCGGGACAAGGGGGGTTGTTTACTCGATGAGGAGGGTTTGTTATACTCGATGAGGGGACTTTGCTATACTCGATGAGAGGCCTTTGTTATACCTCGATTAGGGACTCTGTTATACTCGATCAGGACTTGTTATACCGACAAGGGGGCTTTGTTATACTCGATGAGGGGGCTTTGTTATACTCGATGAGGGGGCTTTGTTATACTCGACCAGGGAACTTTGTTATACTCGATTAGGGGACTTTGTTATACTCGATAGGGGACTTTGTTTTACTCGATCAGGGGACTTTGTTATACTCGAGCCGGGGAATTTGTTATACTCAATCAAAGGACTTTGTTATACTCGATCAGGGGGCTTTGTTATACTCGATCAGGGAGGTTTGTTATACTCGATCAGGGGCCTTTGTTATACTCGATTAGGGGCCTTTGTTAAACTCGATGAGGGGCCTTTTTATTCTCGTTCTGGGGACTTTGTTATACTCGATCAGGGGGCTTTGTTATACTCGATCAGGGGGCTTTGTTATACTCGATGAGGGGCCTTTGTTATACTCGATAAGGGGACTTTGTTATACTCGATCAGGAGACCTCGATATACTCGATGAGGGGCCTTTGTTAACCCCGATGAGGGGCCATTGTTTTTCTCGATATGGGGCCTTTGTTATACTCTGTGAGGGGACTTTGTTATACTCGATGCGGGGACTTTGTTATAGTCGATTAGGGTACTTTCTTATACTCGACCAGGGAGCTTTGTTATACTCAATGAAGGGGCTCTGTGAGGGGACTTTGTTATACTCAATGAGGGGTATTTGTTATACTCGATCAGGGGACTTTGTTATACTCGACCAGGGGACTTTGTTATACTCGACAATGGGGCTTTGTTACCCTCGATGAGGAGGCTTTGTTATACTTGATGAGGGGTCTTTGTTATACTCGACCAGGGGACTTTCTTATACTCGAGCAGGGTTATTTGTTATACTCAATCAAAGGACTTTGTTATACTCGATCAGGGGGCTTTGTTATACTCGATCAGGGGCCTTTGTTATACTTGATCATGGGCCTTTGTTATACTGGATGAGGGGACTTTGTTATACTCGATCAAGGGGGTTTCTTATACACGATCAGGGGGCTTTGTTATACTCGATTATGGGTGTTTGTTATACTCGATCAAGGGACTTTGTTATACTCGATGAGGGGCCTTTGTTATACTCGATTAGGGGACTCTGTTATACTCGATCAGGGGACTCTGTTATACTCGATCAGGGGACTTTGTTATACTCGACAAGGGGGCTTTGTTATACTCGATGAGAGGGCTTTGTTATACTCGACCAGGGGACATTGTTATACTCGATGAGGGGACTTTGTTATACTCGATGAGGGGACTTTGTTATACTTAATGAAAGGACTTTGTTATACTCGAACAGGGGTCTTTGTTATACTCGATTAGGGGCCTTTGTTATACTTGATCATGGGCCTTTGTTATACTGGATGAGGGGACTTTGCTATACTCGATCAAGGGACTTTCTTATACTCGATCAGGGGGCTTTGTTATACTCGATCAGGGGGGTTTGTTATACTCGATCAGGGGACTTTGTTATACTCGATGAGGGGCCTTTGTTATACTCGATTAGGGGACTCCGTTATACTCGATCAGGGGACTCTGCTATACTCGATCAGGGGACTTTGTTATACTCGATTAGTGGCCTTTGTTATACTCGAACATCGGGCTTTGTTATACTCGATGAGTAGGCTTTGTTATACTCGATCAGGGGGCTTTGTTATACTCTACCAGGGGACTTTGTTATGCTCAATCAAAGGACTTTGTTATACTCGATCAGGGGACTTTGTTATACTCGATCAGAGGACTTTGTTTTACTCGATCTGGGGAATATGTTATACTCGACGAAGGGCCTTTGTTACACTCGAACAGGGGGTTTTGTTATACTCGATCAGGTGACTACTTTATACTCAACCAGGGGACTTTGTTATACTCGATGAGGTGGCCTTTGTTTTTCTCGATAAGGGGCCTTTGTTAGACTCAATGAGGGGACTTTGTTATACTCGATTAGGGTACTTTGTTATTCTCGACCAGAGGACTTTGTTATACTCGACAAGGGGGCTTTGTTATACTCGATGAGGGGGCTTTGTTATACTCGATCGGGGGACTTTGTTATACTCGATCAGGGGACTTTGTTATACTTAATCAAAGGACTTTGTTATACTCCATCAGGGGCCTTTGTTATACTTGATCATGGGCCTTTGTTATACTGGATGAGGGGACTTTGTTATACTCGATCAAGGGGCTTTCTTATACTCAATCAGGGGGCTTTGTTATAATCGATGAGGAGGGTTTGTTATACTCGATCAGGGGACTTTGCTATACTCGATGAGAGGCCTTCGTTATACTCGATTTGGGAACTCTGTTATACTCAATCAGGGGACTCTGTTATACTCGATCAGGGAACTTTGTTATACTCGACAAGGGGGATTTGTTATACTCGATGAGGGCGCTTTGTTATACTCGATGAGGGGGCTTTGTTATACTCGACCAGGGAATTTTGTTATACTCGATTAGGGGACTTTGTTATACTCGATAAGGGGACTTTGTCTTACTCGATCAGGGGACTTTGTTATACTCGAGCAGGGGAATTTGTTATACTCAATCAAAGGACTTTGTTATACTCGATCAGGGGGCTTTGTTATAATCGATCAGGGAGGTTTGTTATACTCGATCAGGGGCCTTTGTTATACTCGATTAGGGGCGTTTGTTAAACTCGATCAGGAGCCTTTTTTATTCTCGTTCTGGGGACTTTGTTATACTCGATCAGGGGGCTTTGTTATACTCGATCAGGGAGGCTTTGTTATACTCGATCAGGGGACTTTGTTTTACTCGATCAGGGGACTTTGTTATACTCGATCAGGGGAATTTGTTATACTCAATCAAATGACTTTGTTATACTCGATCAGGGGTTTTTGTTTTACTCGATTAGGGACCTTTGTTATACTCGATGAGGGGCTTTGTTATACTCGATAAGGGGACTTTGTTATACTCGATCAGGGGACTTTCTTATACTCGATGAGGGGGCTTTGTTATACTCGATGAGGGGACTTTGTTATACTCGATCAGGAGACCTCGATAACCTCGATGAGGGGCCTTTGTTAAACCCGATGAAGGGCCTTTGTTTTTCTCGATATGGGGCCTTTGTTATACTCTGTGAGGGGGACTTTGTTATACTCGATGCGGGGACTTTGTTATAGTCGATTAGGGTACTTTCTTATACTCAACCAGGGGCTCTGTGAGGGGACTTTGTCATACTCAATGAGGGGGATTTGTTATACTCGATCAGGGGACTTTGTTATACTCGATTAGGGGCCTTTGTTAAACTCGAGCAGGGGCCTTTTTATTCTCGTTCTGGGGACTTTGTTATACTCGATCAGGGGGCTTTGTTATACTCGACCAGGGGACTTTGTTATACTCGATCAGGGGAATTTGTTATACTCAATCAAATGACTTTGTTATACTCGATCAGGTGGCTTTGTTTTACTCGATCAGGGACCTTTGTTATACTCGATGAGGGGCCTTTGTTATACTCGATAAAAGGACTTTGTTATACTTGGTCAGGGGACTTTCTTATACTCGATGAGGGGGATTTGTTATACTCGATGAGGGGACTTTGTTATACTCGATCAGGAGACCTCGATATACTCGATGAGGGGCCTTTGTTAAACCCGATGAGGGGCCTTTGTTTTTCTCGATATGGGGCCTTTGTTATACTCTGTGAGGAGACTTTGTTATACTCGATGAGGGGACTTTGTTATAGTCGATTAGGGTACTTTCTTATACTCGACCAGGGAGCTTTGTTATACTCCATGAAGGGGCTCTGTGAGGGGACCTTGTTATAATCAATGAGGGGGATTTGTTATACTCCATCAGGGGACTTTGTTATACTCGACCAGGGGACTTTGTTATACTCGACAATGGGGCTTTGTTACACTCGATGAGGAGGCTTTGTTATACTCGATGAGGGGTCTTTGTTATACTCGACCAGGGGACTTTCTTATACTCGAGTAGGAGAATTTGTTATACTCAATCAAAGGGCTTTGTTATACTCGATCAGGGGCCTTTGTTATACTTGATCATGGGCCTTTGTTATACTGGATGAGGGGACTTTGTTATACTCGATCAAGGGGCTTTCTTATACACGATCAGGGGGCTTTGTTATACTCGATTATGGGGGTTTGTTATACTCGATCAGGGGACTTTGTTATACTCGATGAGGGGCCTTTGTTATACTCGATTAGGGGACTCTGTTATACTCGATCAGGGGACTCTGTTATACTCGATCAGGGGTCTTTGTTATACTCGACAAGGGGGCTTTGTTATACTCGATGAGAGGGCTTTGTTATACTTGACCAGGGGACATTGTTATACTCGATCATGGGAGTTTGTTATACTCGATGAGGGGACTTTGTTATACTTAATCAAAGGACTTTGTTATACTCGAACAGGTGTCTTTGTTATACTCGATCAGGGGCCTTTGTTATACTTGATCATGGGCCTTTGTTATACTGGATGAGGGGACTTTGCTATACTCGATCAAGGGACTTTCTTATACTCGATCAGGGGGCTTTGTTATACTCGATCAGGGGGGTTTGTTATACTCGATCTGGGGACTTTGTTATACTCGATGAGGGGCCTTTGTTATACTCGATTAGGGGACTCCGTTATACTCGATCAGGGGACTCTGCTATACTCGATCAGGGAACTTTGTTATACTCGATTAGTGGCCTTTGTTATACTCGAACATCGGGCTTTGTTATACTCGATGAGTAGGCTTTGTTATACTCGATCAGGGGGCTTTGTTATACTCGACCAGGGGACTTTGTTATACTCATTCAAAGGACTTTGTTATACTCGATCAGGGGACTTTGTTATACTCGATCAGAGGACTTTGTTCTACTCGATCTGGGGAATATGTTATACTCGATGAAGGGCCTTTGTTACACTCGAACAGGGGGTTTTGTTATACTCGATCAGGTGACTACTTTATACTCAACCAGGGGACTTTGTTATACTCGATGAGGTGGCCTTTGTTTTTCTCGATAAGGGGCCTTTGTTATACTCAATGAGGGGACTTTGTTATACCCGATTAGGGTACTTTGTTATACTCGACCAGGGGACTTTGTTATACTCGACAAGGGGGCTTTGTTATACTCGATGAGGAGGGTTTGTTATACTCGATGAGGGGACTTTGCTATACTCGATGAGAGGCCTTTGTTATACTCGATTAGGGGACTCTGTTATACTCGATCAGGGGACTTTGTTATACTCGACAAGGGGGCTTTGTTATACTCGATGAGGGGGCTTTGTTATACTCGATGAGGTGCTGTTATACTCGACCAGGGAACTTTGTTATATACTCGATTAGGGGACTTTGTTATACTCGATGAGGGACTTTGTTTTACTCGATCAGGGGACTTTGTTATACTCGAGCGAGAATTTGTTATACTCAATCAAAGGACTTTGTTATACTCGATCAGGGGACTTTGTTATACTCGATCAGGGAGGTTTGTTATACTCGATGAGGGGGCTTTGTTATACTCGATGAGGGGGCTTTGTTATACTCGACCAGGGAACTTTGTTATACTCGATTAGGGGACTTTGTTATACTCGATAGGGGACTTTGTTTTACTCGATCAGGGGACTTTGTTATACTCGAGCCGGGGAATTTGTTATACTCAATCAAAGGACTTTGTTATACTCGATCAGGGGGCTTTGTTATACTCGATCAGGGAGGTTTGTTATACTCGATCAGGGGCCTTTGTTATACTCGATTAGGGGCCTTTGTTAAACTCGATGAGGGGCCTTTTTATTCTCGTTCTGGGGACTTTGTTATACTCGATCAGGGGGCTTTGTTATACTCGATCAGGGGGCTTTGTTATACTCGATGAGGGGCCTTTGTTATACTCGATAAGGGGACTTTGTTATACTCGATCAGGAGACCTCGATATACTCGATGAGGGGCCTTTGTTAACCCCGATGAGGGGCCATTGTTTTTCTCGATATGGGGCCTTTGTTATACTCTGTGAGGGGACTTTGTTATACTCGATGCGGGGACTTTGTTATAGTCGATTAGGGTACTTTCTTATACTCGACCAGGGAGCTTTGTTATACTCAATGAAGGGGCTCTGTGAGGGGACTTTGTTATACTCAATGAGGGGTATTTGTTATACTCGATCAGGGGACTTTGTTATACTCGACCAGGGGACTTTGTTATACTCGACAATGGGGCTTTGTTACCCTCGATGAGGAGGCTTTGTTATACTTGATGAGGGGTCTTTGTTATACTCGACCAGGGGACTTTCTTATACTCGAGCAGGGTTATTTGTTATACTCAATCATTTGTTATACTCAATCAAAGGTCTTTGTTATACTCGATCAGGGGGCTTTGTTATACTCGATCAGGGGCCTTTGTTATACTTGATCATGGGCCTTTGTTATACTGGATGAGGGGACTTTGTTATACTCGATCAAGGGGGTTTCTTATACACGATCAGGGGGCTTTGTTATACTCGATTATGGGTGTTTGTTATACTCGATCAAGGGACTTTGTTATACTCGATGAGGGGCCTTTGTTATACTCGATTAGGGGACTCTGTTATACTCGATCAGGGGACTCTGTTATACTGTATCAGGGGACTTTGTTATACTCGACAAGGGGGCTTTGTTATACTCGATGAGAGGGCTTTGTTATACTCGATCAGGGGACTTTGTTTTACTCGACCAGGGGACATTGTTATACTCGATCAGGGGACTTTGTTATACTCGATGAGGGGACTTTGATATACTTAATCAAAGGACTTTCTTATACTCGAACAGGGGTCTTTGTTATACTCAATCAGGGGCCTTTGTTATACTTGATCATGGGCCTCTGTTATACTGGATGAGGGGACTTTGCTATTCTCGATCAAGGGACTTTCTTATACTCGATGAGGGGCCTTTGTTATACTCGATTAGGGGACTCTGTTATACTCGATCAGGGGACTCTGCTATACTCGATCAGGGGACTTTCTTATACTCGATTAGTGGCCTTTGTTATACTCGAACATCGGGCTTTGTTATACTCGATGAGTAGGCTTTGTTATACTCGATCAGGGGGCTTTGTTATACTCGACCAGGGGACTTTGTTATACTCAATCAAAGGACTTTGTTATACTCGATCAGGGGACTTTGTTATACTCGATCAGAGGACTTTGTTTTACTCGATCTGGGGAATATGTTATAGTCGATGAAGGGCCTTTGTTACACTCGAACAGGGGGTTTTGTTATACTCGATCAGGTGACTACTTTATACTCAACCAGGGGAGTTTGTTATACTCGATGAGGTGGCCTTTGTTTTTCTCGATAAGAGGCCTTTGTTATACTCAATGAGGGGACTTTGTTATACTCGAATAGGGTACTTTGTTATACTCGACCAGGGGACTTTGTTATACTCGACAAGGGGGTTTTGTTATACTCGATGAGAGGGCTTTGTTATACTCGATCAGGGGAATTTGTTATACTCGATCAGGGGACTTTGTTATACTTAATCAAAGGACTTTGTTATACTCCATCAGGGGCCTTTGTTATACTTGATCATGGGCCTTTGTTATACTGGATGAGGGGACTTTGTTATACTCGATCAAGGGGCTTTCTTATACTCAATCAGGGGGCTTTGTTATAATCGATGAGGAGGGTTTGTTATACTCGATCAGGGGACTTTGCTATACTCGATGAGAGGCCTTCGTTATACTCGATTTGGGAACTCTGTTATACTCAATCAGGGGACTCTGTTATACTCGATCAGGGAACTTTGTTATACTCGACAAGGGGGATTTGTTATACTCGATGAGGGCGCTTTGTTATACTCGATGAGGGGGCTTTGTTATACTCGACCAGGGAATTTTGTTATACTCGATTAGGGGACTTTGTTATACTCGATAAGGGGACTTTGTCTTACTCGATCAGGGGACTTTGTTATACTCGAGCAGGGGAATTTGTTATACTCAATCAAAGGACTTTGTTATACTCGATCATGGGGCTTTGTTATAATCGATCAGGGAGGTTTGTTATACTCGATCAGGGGCCTTTGTTATACTCGATTAGGGGCCTTTGTTAAACTCGATCAAGAGCCTTTTTTATTCTCGTTCTGGGGACTTTGTTATACTCGATCAGGGGGCTTTGTTATACTCGATCAGGGCTTTTGTAACCTCGACTGGGGACTTTGTTTTACTCGATCAGGGGACTTTGTTATACTCGATCAGGGGAATTTGTTATACTCAATCAAATGACTTTGTTATACTCGATCAGGGGTTTTTGTTTTACTCGATTAGGGACCTTTGTTATACTCGATGAGGGGCTTTGTTATACTCGATAAGGGGACTTTGTTATACTCGATCAGGGGACTTTCTTATACTCGATGAGGGGGCTTTGTTATACTCGATGAGGTGACTTTGTTATACTCGATCAGGAGACCTCGATAACCTCGATGAGGGGCCTTTGTTAAACCCGATGAAGGGCCTTTGTTTTTCTCGATATGGGGCCTTTGTTATACTCTGTGAGGGGGACTTTGTTATACTCGATGAGGGGACTTTGTTATAGTCGATTAGGGTACTTTCTTATACTCAACCAGGGGCTCTGTGAGGGGACTTTGTCATACTCAATGAGGTTGTTATACTCGATCAGGGGACTTTGTTATACTCGATTAGGGGCCTTTGTTAAGCTCGAGCAGGGGGCCTTTTTTATTCTCGTTCTGGGGACTTTGTTATACTCGATCAGGGGCTTTGTTATACTCGACCAGGGACTTTTGTTAGCATACTCGATCAGAATTTGTTATACTCCAATCAAATGACTTTGTTATACTCGATCCGTTAACATTTTTACTCGATCAGGGACCTTTGTTATACTCGATGAGGGGCCTTTGTTATACTCGATAAAAAGGACTTTTGTTATACTTGGTCAGGGACTTTCTTATACTCGATGAGGATTTGTTATACTCGATGAGGGACTTTGTTATACTCGATCAGGAGACCTCGATATACTCGATGGGGGCCTTTGTTAAACCCGATGAGGGCCTTTGTTTCTCGATATGGGGCTGTTGCTCTCTGTGAGGAGACTTTGTTATACTCGATGAGGACTTTGTTATAGTCGATTAGAATTGCTTTCTTATACTCGACCAGGAGCTGTTATACTCCATGAAGGGCTCTGTGGGGACCTTGTTACATAATGAGGTTGTTATACTCCATCAGGGCTGTTATATACTCGACAGGGACTGTTATACTCGACAATGGGGCTTTGTTACACGTGAGAGCTTTGTTATATATACTCGATGAGAGTCTTTTGTTGCCTCTCGACCAGGGGACTTTCTTATACTCTGATAGGAGAATTTGTTATACTCAATCAAAGGGCTTTATTGTTATACTCGATCAGGGGCCTTTGTTATATACTTGATCATGGGCCTTTGTTTATATACTGGATGAGGGACTTTGTTATATACTCGATCAAGGGACTTTCCTTGCCACGATCAGGGGGGCTTTGTTATACTCGATTATGGGGTTTTGTTATACTCGATCAGGGGACTTTGTTATACTCGATGAGGACGCTGCTATACTCGATAGGGGACTCTGTTATATACTCGATCAGGGGACTCTGTTATACTCGATCGAGGGGACTTTTATACTCGACAAGGGGCTTTGT
>NW_024717011.1:0-5092 GCF_018991925.1 Homarus americanus | reverse complement strand
TGTCACTAAAGGGATGCCCGGCCCTCACACCCCAGGGCATGGTGCTGAAGGGGTGCCCGGCTTTCACACCCGGACTCATGGCACTGAAAGGGTGCCCGGCTCTCACACCCCTGGTCATGGTGGCTGAGGGGTGCCCGGCCCTCACACCCCGGGTCATGGGGTTGAAGCGGTTCCCGGCCATCACACCCCGGGTCATGCTGCTGATGGGGTGCCCGGACCCTCACACCCCTGGTCATAGACCTAAACGAGTGCCCGGCCCTCACACCCCTGGTCATAGACCTAAACGAGTGCCCGGCCTTTACACCCCGGGTCATGGGGCTGAAGGTGTGCCCCTCCATCACACCCCGGGTCATGGCAGTGAAGGAGTGACAGGCCCTCACACTCCGGGTTATGGCACTGAAAGTGTGCCCTGCCCACACACCCTGGGTCATGTCATTGAAAGGGTGCCCGAACCTCACACCCCGGTGTCATGTCACTGAAAAGGTGCCCGGCCCTCACACCACGGGTCATAGCACTGAAGGGGTGCCCGGCCCTCATACCCAGGATCATGGTGCTGGAGGGGTGCCCGGGCCTCACACCCCGATTCATGGCACTGAAAAGGTGCCCGGCCCTCACACCCCGTGTCATATGAAGGGCTGCCCGGCCCTCACACCCCGTGTCATGTGAAGTGGTGCCCGGCCCTCACACCCCGATTCATAGCTCTGTAGGGTTGCCCGGCCCTCACACCCCGTTTCATGGCACTAAAGGGGTGCCCGGCCCTCACACCCCGGCTCATGGCACTAAAGGGGTGCCCGGCCCTCACACACCTGAGACCCAAACGGGTGTTTCACCACACCCCAGCCAGACGTAAGTCTGGGCCTCAGGACCCCGGTTCATAGTTCTGTAGTTGTGCCCGGCCCTCACACCCCGTTTCATGGCACTCAAGGGGTGCCCGGCCCTCACACCCCGGCTCATGGAACTGAAGGGGTGCCCGTAACTGACGCCCCGGGTCATGTCACTGAAGGGGTGGCCAGCCCTCACACCCCGGGTCATGTCACTGAAGGGGTGCCCAGCCGTCACACCCCTGGCCATGGCACTGAAGGTGTGCCCGGCCCTCACACCTCGGGACATGGGGCTGAAGGGGTGCCCGGCCGTCACACTTCAGGTCATGGCACTGAAGGAGTGGCTGCCTCTCACACCCCGGCTCATGGCACTGAAAGGGTGCTCGGCCCTCACACCCCAGGTCATAGCACTGAAGGGGTGCCCGGCCCTCACACCCCTGACCATAGACCTAAACGAGTGCCCGGTCTTCACACCCCGGGTCATGTCACTGAAGCGGTGCCCAGCCGTCACACCCCTGGCCATGGCACTGAAGGTGTGCCCAGCCCTCACACACCTGGTTATTGACCTAAATGGGTGACCGGCCCTCACACCTCGGGACATGGGGCTGAAGGGGTGCCCGGCCGTCACACCCCGGGTCATGGCACTGAAGGAGTGGCTGGCTCTCACACCCCGGGTCATGGCACTGAAAGGGTGATCGGCCCTGAAACCCCGGGTCATAGCACTGAAGGGGTGCTCGGCCCTCATACCCTGCGTCATGGTGCTGGAGGGGTGCACGGGCCTCACACCCCAGTTCACAGCACTGTAGCGGTGCCCGGCCCTCACACCCCGGGTCATGGTGCTGAAAGGGTGCCTGGCCCTCACACCCAGATTCATGGCACTGAAGGGGTGGTTGGCCCTCACACCCCGGGTCATGGTGCTGAAGGGGTGCCCGGCCCTCACATCCCGATTCATGGCACTGAAAGGGTGCCCGGCCTTCACACCCCAGTTCATGGCACTGAAGGGGTGCCCGTCCGTCACACCCCGGTTCATGACACTGAAGGGGTGCCCGGCCATCACACTCCGGGTCATGGTGCTGGAAGGGTGCCCGGCTGTCACACCCAAAGTTATGTCACTAAAGGGGTGCCCGCCCCTCACACCCCGGGTCATGTCACAGAAGGGGTGCACGGCCATCACACCCCGGGAATGGACCTAAAGGGGTGCCCGGCCCTCACACCCAGGGTCATGGGGTTGAAGCGGTTCCCGGTCCTCACACCACGGGTCATGGAGCTGAAGGGGTGCCCGGTCATCACACCCCGATTCATGGCACTGAAAGGGTGCCCGGCGCTCACACCCTTGTTCATGGCACTGAAAAGGTGCCCGACCCTCACACCCGTGTCACGTGAAGGGGTGTCCGGCCCTCACACCGCGGTTCATAGCTCTGTAGGGGTGCCCTGCCCTCACACCCCGTTTCATTGCATTAAAGGGGTGCACGGCCCTCACACTCCGGGTCATGGCACTGAATCGGTACCCGGCCGTCACACCCCTGGCTATGGCACTGAAGGTATGCCCGGCCCTCACACCCCTGGTCATAGATCTAAACGAGTGCCCGGCCCTCACATCCCGGGTCATGGGGCTGAAGGGGTGCCCAGCCCTCACACCCCGGGTCATGGCACTGAAGGAGTGACCGGCTCTCACACCCCGGTTCATGGCACTGAAAGGGTGCCCAGCCCACACACCCCGGGTCATGTCATTGAAGGGGTGCCCGGCCCTCACACCCTGGATCATGTCACTGAAAGGGTGCCCGGCCCTCATACCCCGGGTCATGGTGCTGGAGGAGTGCCCGGCCCTCACACCCCAATTCATGGCACTGAAATCGAGCCCGGCACTCACACCCCGGGTCGTGGCACTGGAAAGGTGCTCGGCCCTCACACCCCGTGTCATGTGAAGGGGTGCCCGGCCCTCACACCCCGGTTCATAGCTCTGTAGGGGTGCCTGGCCCTCACACCCCGTTTCATGGTACTAAATGGGTGCCCGGCCCTCAAACCCGGGCTCATGGCACTAAAGCTGTGCCCGGCCCTCACACCTTGCGCCATGGCACTGAAGAGGTGCCCGGCCGTCACACCCCTGGCCATGGCACTGAAGGTGTGCCCGGCCCTCACACAGCTGGTTATAGACCTAAACGGGTGGCCCTGCCCTCACACCTCGGGTCATGGGCTGAAGGGGTGCCCGGCCCTCACACCCCGGGTCATGGCACTGAAGGGAGTGATCGGCCTCACGCCCCCGGTTCATGGCACTGAAAGGGTGTCTGGCCCACACACCTGGGTCATGTCATTGAAGGGGTACCCGCCCCTTCACACCCCTGGGTCATGCCACTTAAAGGGCGCCCGGCCGTCACACCCGGGTCATAGCACTGAAGGTGCCTGGCTCCTCATACCCCGGGTTATGCTGGAGGATGCCCAGCCTCACACCCCCGATTCATGGCACTGGAAATCGAGCCCGGCCCTCACATCCCGGGTCATATTGCTGAAGGGGGTGCCCGGCGCCACACCTGATTCATGGCACTGAAGGGGTGCCTGGCCCTCAAACCCCGGGTCATGGCACTGAAAAGGTGCCAGGCCCTACACCCCCTGTGTCATATGGAAGGGTGCCTGGCCCTCACACCCCTGTGCTTCATGTGAGTGGTGCCTGGCCCTCACACCCCTGCTTCCTTCATGTGGCACTAAAGGGGTGCCCGTCTCTCACACCCCGGCTCATGGCACTAAAGGGGTGCCCGGACCTCACACCGCGGTTCATAGCTCTGTAGGGGTGACCTGCCCTCACACCCCGTTTCATTGCACTAAAGGGGTGCCCGGCCCTCACACCCCGGGTCATGGCACTGAATCGGTGCCCGGCCGTCACACCCCTGGCCATGGCACTGAAGGTATGCTCGGCCCTCACACCCCTGGTCATAGACCTAAACGTGTGCCCGGCCCTCACATCCCGGGTCATGGGGCTGAAGGGGTGTCCAGCCCTCACACCCCGGTTCATGGCACTGAAAGGGTGCCCAGCCCACACACCCCGGGTCATGTCATTGAAGGGGTGCCCGGCCCTCACAAGCTGGATCATGTCACTGAAAGGGTTCCCGGCCCTCACACCCCGGGTCATAGCACTGAAGGGGTGCCCGGCCCTCATACCCCGGGTCATGGTGCTGGAGGGGTGCCCGGCCCTCACACCCCGATTCATGGCACTGAAATCGAGCCCGGCCCTCACACCCCGGTTCATGACACTGAAGGGATGAATGGCCCTCACACCCCGGGTCATAGCACTGAAGGGGTGCAAGGCCCTCACTCCCCGGGTCATGGACCTAAAGGGGTGCCCGGCCCTCACACCACGGGTCATGGGGTTGAAGCGGTTCCCGGCCCTCACACCCCGGGTCATGATGCTGGAGGGGTGCCCGGCCCTCACACCCCAGGTCATGTCACTGGAGGGGTGCCCGACCCTCACACCCCGATTCTTGGCACTGAAATCGAGCCCGGCCCTAACACTCTGGGTCATGGTGCTGAAGGGGTGCCCCCTCACACCCCAGGTCATGTCACTGAAGGGGTTCCTGGCCCTCACACCCCGGGTCATGGCACTGAAGGGGTGCCTGTCCCTCACACCCCGATTCATTTCACTGAAGGGGTGCCTAATCCTCACACCCCGGGTCATGTGAAGGGGTGCCCGGCCCTCACACCCCGGTTTGCAGCACTCTAGGGGTGCCCGGCCCTCACACCCCGTTTCATGGCACTGAAAGGGTGCCCGGCCCTCACACTCCGGTTCATGACAGTGAAGGGGTGCCCAGCCCTAACACCGCGGATCATGGCACTGAAGGGGTGCCCGGCCCTCACACCACGGGTCATGGGGTTGAAGCGGTTCCCGGCCCTCACACCCCGGGTCATGGTGCTGGAGGGGTGCCCGGCCCTCACACCCCGGGTCATGTCACTGAAGGTGTGCCCGGCCCTCACACCCCGATTCATGGCACTGAAAGGATGCCTGGCCCTCACACCCCGGGTTATGTCACTAAAGGGATGCCCGGCCCTCACACCCCGGGGCATGGTGCTGAAGCGGTGCCCGGATTTCACACCCCGATTCATGTCACTGAAAGGGTGCCCGGCCCTCACACCCCGTGTCATGTGAAGTGGTGCCCGGCCCTCACACCCCGATTCATAGCTCTGTTGGGTTGCCCGGCCCTCACACCCCGTTTCATGGCACTAAAGGGGTGCCCGTCTCACACCCCGGCTCATGGCACTAAATGGGTGCCCAGCCCTCACAC
>NW_024717010.1:0-3995 GCF_018991925.1 Homarus americanus | reverse complement strand
CGCGCAGTACTTTAGGGTGTGTTTGTTAGTCCGCGCAGTACTTTAGGGTGTGTTTGTTAGTCCGCGCAGTACTTTAGGGTGTGTTTGTCTGTCTGTTTATGTGTTTGGGTTGTTGTGTTTGTGTGTGTTTTAGGTATTTTGTGTACGTATGTTTAAGTTATTGCTGTTGTTAGATGTGTGTGTGTGTGTGCTGCCATTTTACGTACATGTGTATGCATATGAGTCATTTTGTGTGTGTGTGTGTGTGTGTGTGTGTAGTGGGCGTGGTCAGATCGATGTGTCGGCGTGGGCGTGAGGTAAACGTGTCAGTGTGGGCGTGAGATTGGCATGGGTGTAGTAGTGTGGGCGTGAGATAAGCGTGGCAGTGTAGGCGTGAGATAGGAATGGGCGTAGCAGTGTGGGTGTGAGATAAGAATGGGCGTGGCAGTGTGGGCGTGAGATAGGAATGGGCGTGGCAGTGTGGGCGTGAGATAGGAATGGGCGTGGCAGTTTGGGCGTGTCTGGGCGATTTTTATAACCATGACCTGTGGCCAGAAATGCAACGCTACCACTTCTGAGTTTACGATCATATAAGTGAAATTGGAATGGAATGGGAACAGGGCTGGAATGGGAACTGGGAATGGAATTGGAAAGGAATGGGCTGGAATGGAAATCGATCTGGAATGGGAATTAAGCTGGGATGGAAGTAGGGGTGGAATGAAAACAAAAACTTGAATGAAAACCGAACTGGAATGGGAACTAGGCTGAAATGGGAACAGGACTGGAATGGGAACAGGGCTGGAATGGGAACGAGACTGGAATGGGAATTGGGCTGGAATGGTCGAGAAGGTTTGGCGAGGAGACTGTAATGGGAATTTGGTGCTTGTGGGGGATTATCCTTTTGGAGTGGGAGAGGGAGAGGGAGAGTGAGCAGGAGAGAGGGAGAGGGGGAAGGGTGAGGGAAGGGGATGAAGAGAGGAGTGAGGGAGAGTGGGCAGGAGAGAGAGTGAGGGAGAGGTGAGAGAATAGACAGACAGACAGACAGACAGACAGGCAATAGATGGACAGGTAGATTTGTAGACAGGTAGACAGGTATCTTTAGGTGGTTAGGTAGAATTGGACAGGTAGACAGACAGGTGATTAATGATTATCCCTTGAAGACAGCCCAACACCTCCCCATCACCACCTCCCTCCTCCTCCCATCCTTCCTCCCCATTCCCTTCCTCCCCATCTCTCCCCATCTAAGCTCCCCATCCTCCACCTTCCCCCACCATAACCTACTACTACTTCTCCAACCATTTCCTATCCCCTACCACCCCCTCCCATCCCCTATCACCCATCCCACCTCCCACCTCCCACCCCTTTCCATCATTTCCCCCCCACCTCTTATTAGCGTAAAAATACACACAGGAGAAAGATTCGGTTTACCATTCATTTATTAACCAATCACGATTACCGGCCGCCGGATTACATTTATCTGATAACCGAATCCATGACCCACTTAAACGAATTATCAACTATCAGTATCTCGATCGGATTAATTAATTGGTTTAGGTTTTTTTTTAATTACTAGTGTTAAGTGATTATGTGGAACGGTTCTTTAAACCCCAGGGAAATGTTTTAAAACTGTGTGTGTTACCTGATGATTACCCACCCCCTCCCAACCCGGATTATTTAACCTATGATTAAACCTAACCTAACCTAACCTAAACTAACCGAATTTACCATAACTTAACCTAATCTAACCTAACCTAACCGAATTTAGCATAACTTAACCTAACCTAACCTAACCTAATCTATCCTAACTCAACCTAACTCCACGATGATAGATGAATCATTTAATCGTGTGTGTGTGTGTGTGTGTGTGTGTGTGTGTGTGTGTGTGTGTGTGTGTGTGTGTGTGAAGGAGGTTAGGTTAGACGCCCCTAGAGAGGTCCATTATTGTCCTCCTCCTCCTCCTCCTCTGTCTTCCCCTCCTCCTCTGTCTTCCCTTCCCTCCTCTGTCCTCTTCCTCCCTCCTCCTCACCTTCATCCATCCACATCCCCTTGTCAATCAAAGTCTTATCCATTTATTCATCCCCCACCATCCACCCATATCCTCCCACCATCCACCTATCCTCCACCATCCACCTATCCTCCTCCTCCCACCATCCGCCCATCCTCCTCCCACCATCCACCTATCCTCTCCTCCACCATCCACTATCCCTCTCTCATCCACTCCATCCCTCCCACCATCCACCTATCCCTCCCAATCCACCTATCCCCCCCACCATCCACCCGGTCCTCCCACCATCCACCCATCCTCCCACCATCCACCCATCCTTCTCCCACCATCCACCCCATCCTTCCCACCATCCACCCATCCTCACCACCCTCTGGATGTATAACTATCCAGGGGATTAGAGACCAACAGCGTGGTCGCCTGCAAGTGTCTGTTCCCACCCTCTAGCCCTCAGGTCCTCACCCCCCCCTAGCCCACCCCGAGACCCTCATTATGGGCTGAGGATTGTACCCAGCCCTTTACTGCCTGCTGGGGAGATCTTGGGGAGAGGAGGTGGGGAGAAGAGGGTGGGGTGGATTCAGGAGGTAGGGAGCTAAGTTGGATTTGGTTAGGTTAGGTTAGGTTAGGTTAAGTGGCACTTGAGTTTCACCCGAGTCTCTAATCCTTCACCACATCGCTCAAGGTCCACCTCCATCACTCCTTGACGACTTGATAACATGAATAAGTGGCTCCTTAACGACCGCTTGTGGTAGTTCGTGTTAAGGTCGTTCCTGGAAGGTGGTAGTTACTCTTATGTTGATTCCTCGCTCGAGTACTTGCGTGTGTGTGTGCGTGTGTTTGCCTCTATGTATGCTTTGTTCGTATGCTTGGAGGCAGGATAATTTGGTGGCGGGCGCGGTGTGTATGTATATGTGTGCAGTATGTATGTATGTATGTATTTTACGGCTCCATAAGAGGTGATTAATAATGCCACCTGCTGGACTGAAACATATCGCCAGGAAGATGTTGTTACCACTCTCTCATCACTTCACACTCCTTCCTCTCTTCACCATACTCCTCCCCCTCCCACCACATTACCTCCTTCACCATTAATTTCCCCTCACCATACTCCTCTCTCTTCACCACACTCTTTTCCCTTACTATATCCCTCCCCACCATCACCACCACCACCAACCCCCTCACTACCTCTACGGGATCGAGTAATTAGTTAGGGATTAACCGCCTGTCTCCAGTATACTAAATAGGATCAGGTGATTACTGTCGCCAATTAATTAATAACGTGACGGGAAGTAGAGGCAGGTAGCTTACGATACCTTAGTTTACTCCATAGAGAGAGAGAGAGAGAGAGAGAGAGAGAGAGAGAGAGAGAGAGAGAGAGAGAGAGAACAAAATGCGAAACAGACAAACACAGACAAATGAGAGATAGAGCAGTAGATAGACAGACAGACAGACAGACAGACAGACAAAAATGCGAAAGGGAGAGTAGATGGACAGACAGACTTAAACAGACAGAATTTTAATGAGAGAGAGACAGATGGGGGGGGAGGCTGTGGATTATAATATATGTGCCACAAAACTCAGACCTTGTAGTTAAGACTAGGACCGAAAAAGACACTATAAAACCGTCATTATCACAGACCAGTATATAGGGAAAACCGACCTTTAAGAGATAAAAATGACTGGTAATACATGTCATCAGGGGGCCAAAGGTCATCAGAAGTTCACTTTAGCAAAAAAAGACGTTTAAAATGCCCTTATGTGGAGGGGTGTCAGGTGTAGTTCATCGTTGGCCCGGTAGATGGTGTCAGGTCTCAGGTGTAGTTCATCGTTGGCCCGGTAGATGGTGTCAGGTGTCAGGTGTAGTTCATCGTTGGCCCGGTAGATGGTGTCAGGTCTCAGGTGTAGTTCATCGTTGGCCCGGTAGATGGTGTCAGGTGTCAGGTGTAGTTCATCGTTGGCCCGGTAGATGGTGTCAGGTGTCAGGTGTAGTTCATCGTTGGCCCGGTAGATGGTG
>NW_024717009.1:0-63541 GCF_018991925.1 Homarus americanus | reverse complement strand
ACACCAAACCATCTGGTCTAGAGCCAGATGTGCCTGAGGCCAAATGGGGGTTTCCTGGATAGCAGAGGAAAGAGACCACTGTAATGGCCCCTGTTTCATCAACAGAAAGATTACACAAATGGGTTAATTACATATTGTTTTATATACATAATCATCCCCTGTAACTTTCCACTAGCTATGAGGAGTCATCTTGATGGCATCTGGTCGGCACCCTTCCTTATAAGGTGTGGCCAGAGACAGCTTAGGTCAGCATTTGAAAGGGCCGGGCGATCGGGGCACTGACGCCCTGAGGCCAGACTCTCCCTCAGGGCCTCACATAGAAAGGACGTCTTTAAGCAGGTCTATTTACATAGCCTCCGTCCTTCTCTTAACACTCATAGTTTCAGTGATAAGTTACGGTTGATTTACACTTTGGAATTGTCTTAGTTGTTCCTGAATAAATGGATAACAGACAACTTGGGTTTTGCTACTAATACCCAATAAAATATAAACATTCCAGCCTAGTTAACTTCGACAGAACCCTACAGTTAACAGGCTATGACATGGTGGCAGCAGTGGTTATGAAAATAAAATTCTGGTGTGAATACACATTCTACATAACAAGTCATCATTGTTTTCCGAAACAAGAAAAACAAAGAAACAGTGACTTGTTACATAAAAGTTTCAAGTGTAGTGATATATCCCGTAGTGAGACGATTATAGTTGAGTGACTCATTCTGTCGCCCAAAGACGGTGCAGAATTATTCCCAATAACCGATTCTGAGTTATTGAAGACTTTCTATCTTATGGAAAGTTGGCAACACCCCTATCTGGCAACAAGCAGTGGCACAAAGAACTTCCTTAGTCAGCACTGGGCATTCTGAGTACCAGCGTACAGTGGTGCCACATACCTACAAGTTTCAAGGTTTGGCACCACAGGATCTTTCACCATTGTTTAAGAAGACTGTTTTGGGCTGTCGTGATTGAAGATTGTACAACTATCTGAGTGCTCTCAGTGAGTCCTTTTATATGCATGGCTTCAGAAGGTTTGGGCACTCAGAACAAGATTCATCTCATCAGTGAGCAGGTGACCGAAGACATCAAAACCCAGCACCCAACACTTTGGTGAATGAACTCCCCCTCGTGTAGTGGACTCGCCCGTCGCCATCTGGGAGCATCATTGGTCGCTAAGCAACCAGGCGGAGGCAGTACCCACACACACCCACCCTGACCTTGAAGGGCTGGCGGAGGCAACCACCCCACCACACCCCACCTGCGATCAGCTGTGAGGAGACAAGCGGGACGGATCACGTTTTCTATGAAGACATCCGACTAAGTCGATAGGTATTTAGTGTTCATTAAATATATACACACATTTACATATTCGACGACATATCTCCACAGTGATAGGACACTGCAATTTATATCAATTTTTATAAGTGCCTTACATGTTTTAATACGTACTGACTTAATATATTTCTCAGTATTTAATATCAGTTACTGTAAATGAGAGGCAAGTGTGTTGTCATTTATGTAAGTCTTAGTATGACCCGATAGACGTTTAATGGAGGAATTTTTAAAGTCATCGTCTTGGGCCATTGATGAATTGACGGAGCATTATAGTGACGATTCATGTGTAGATGCCCCAGTTCAAATTTCTACTGAAGAGACTGAGTTAGTAGGTGAGCCAGAAACACAGGTGCAAACGCAATTAGACAGTTCTGTTAAAAGCAGTGAGGATATAAGAGAACATTCATCTGACGAATTAAACCGTCATACCCTACGGTCAGGTAAACAATATAGTCCCTCGCCTGATCATACACAGGTTGTTCCTTCTCCTCTTTCGGGTTGCCGTGTGTCTTATACGATTCCATGACAAAAAACCCAGTGGACAAAATCCCAGTGGACAAAATCCCAGCGGACAAAATCCCAGCGGACAAAATCCCAGCCTCTTATCCCAAAAGTGGACAAAAACCCACTCTCATATAAGATTAATTAATAAGATTAGGTGTAAAGACCATTCGCCTGTTATAATATTAATAATATGATATTATATTATATTGTATTAAGGTATCGTATACAATTTTTATGTGTGGCAAAATAAAAAAAAAACACGACAAAATAATAACACCTATGATTGTTGTTCCATAACAGCATAAGAACGTAAGTTGCTTAATCCTACTGTTCATCCATTTTGGTTCGTTCTTGGTTGACCTAAATTGTTTCATCGGGATGTAATCTCTTTGAATTTCCTTAAGGGTGTCTACAAAATAATTATACTCTTCATCTAAATTTGTACTAATTTCTGGGAGACCTTGAGAACTGTTACCTGTTTGGAATTTATGCGGACCTCATCTTGAGTTAATCTGACCTCAGAGTAGCCACCTGGACTGACCTGACCTGTCAGATGAACTCGATTAACTCTAACCTTTGTGACAGGCTAAGTTGGCATGACAGCTTAAGGGGGTATATAAAAGTTTGTCGTATGCTCTTCTTATCAGTATTACTTTTCATTCACCCATGGAACTCATCAAGAGCAACTCTGCTATGAAGGATATATGTACACCAAGAAAACCAAGACGAAGAATACAATTCGCTGGGAATGTGCCAATCGTGCATCACTCTCTTGCAAAGGAGCTATCAGCACTGATCATGATATATCAGTTCCACTGAGTGTCAAAGAGCACAGCCATGATCCAGATGCAGTCCGTGTTGCAGTTGTCAAACTACGCCATCAGATCAAGGATGATTCTCGAACAAAGAAAGCCAAAACTACTCAGATTTTTGCGGATGCCATGTTGGAGGCCACTGATGAAGTGCGTGCCAGAGCTGGGAAGCCGGATACCATACGCCGTGACATTAAGCGGGTGAGGCGTGGTTGTAGACCCAAGGAACCCTCCTCTCTTGCAGAACTTCACTTGGATGAAGAGTGGAGTGAAACAGGAGGTAACAATCCGAGGCCATTTCTGATACATGATAGTGGTGCTGATACTAATGACCGAGTCATCATATTCGCTACTGAAGCATCTCTTCGTCTCCTTTCAAGAAGTAGCCAATGGCAC
This sequence comes from Homarus americanus, assembly GCF_018991925.1. NCBI lineage: Eukaryota > Metazoa > Arthropoda > Malacostraca > Decapoda > Nephropidae > Homarus > Homarus americanus. Next base: position 60,500 of record NW_024717009.1, on the reverse strand, counting down.
ATGGATGGTACTTTTGCCATGTCACCCAAAATCTTCAAGCAAGTGTATGTCATCCGGGTACTTCTAGGTGAGACTTCTGTGTCCTGTGTCTATGCTCTGCTGCTAGGCAAAACCCAATCCATCTACGAGGAGCTGCTCCAGGCAGTAATAACCCAATGTGAACATCTTGGCTGCTACCCAGACCCCAGCACCATTATAACAGACTTCGAACAGGCTACAATCAAAGCTGTGAGTAGTGTCTCTGGGGAGCACACAACAGTTCAAGGGTGTTTCTACCATCTAACTCAGAGCACATGGCGCAAAATTCAAGATCTAGGACTTGTCCCACTTTACAAATCTAATGAAAATGTAAAGAAGTTCTGTGGCATGCTGGATGGACTGGCTCTGCTTCCACTGGATGATGTCATTGCTGGTATGGAGTACCTGAAAGAAAACACACCTGATGGACTCAAGGAGCTTGTAGACGAGTTCAAGCCCCACCTGCAAACCCCAACAATCCACTTCCACCTGTTCGCCTGCGACATCGTCCTCCTGTCTTCCCCCCTGCTGTATGGAATGTCTTTGAATCCACCATAACTCGAGGTGATAGGACCAACAACATCTGCGAAGGTTGGAGCAATTCCTTCCGTTCTCTCATCGGTCACCAGCATCCAAGCATATGGACTGTGATCGAGGCCTTCAGAAAGGATCAGGCACTAGCTGCAACAACAATGCTTCAAGACCAGATTGGTGAACGACCACAGAAACGTGTCCGCAGAGCTCAGAAAACCTTTGAAGAACGCCTTGTCAACTTGTGTTCAGATCGCCAATCCTCATCTAAAAGTGTTGATCTGGTAATCTGTGGATCTTGTTTCAAATATCAACGTAGACGTACTTTAGATCGAGATTATTGCCTTGGACGATTGCATGACGCTCAAAGAATAATGATGTTTATTTTTGTATCAAGGAAAATATCTATGTGTATTTCTACCCTCCATAATACCGCCTGTGGGCTGAGTACAGTATTATGGAAACTACATGAAAAATCGGTATTAAAAAACATACAGGAAGTTAATAAATATATATATAAATATATGATAGCTGACACTAGGTTCGGAAACATCATACACACACAATCAATTAATATATATCCCAAATATTATATCAGTAAAAGAGAAAGAAGGCAATTGATATCAATATATAAAGTACAATTGAACGTTGCCGTTCTAAAGTTACTCTCTGTAAAGTAATAAGTAGTAAGTAGATAGTATTATACATCTTCATGTTACAGTCTATGATTTAGCTAAAGGGGTGTAACCAACTGATTTCTCTGGGCTGTCTGTTGGCTACTTCACATGATATCAGCACAAAAAAAGTAACCAAATACTGACTAGAAGAGACATCAGCAAGTCAATCAGTCAGGGGTGGTATTCATAGTGCTGACTAACACAGATAAGAAGAGTATAGTCACATTTTCTGTCAGAAACTATTCACAAAAGCACTGCCTGACTGGAGACGCGCACCTCATGCATCACAACTTCAAGGGGTGTATCAGTCAACGTTAATCATGATAACGCTAGCCTTGGTAAGGACACTCTTCTTCCAACTCCTCTCAGTACACTTTTCTTCCTGACTAACAACAACGACAGACAGGAAACAGAGAGTCAGCATTATTGGTACAAAAACCGACTGGAGTAACGTCACAAAAGGTGTACCTTAAGGCTAATTACTTGAACCGCTACTATTAATTATACACATTAATGATCTAAATATAAAGGTAGGCATCAACATGAGTATAGTTGGTGACAACACAAAGTTAGGGCGTGTAATTAAATCGGATGAAGACTGAGAAATTTAAGAGAAAACAATTTTAAGATTAGGAAATGGATATAGAAAACTAGGATTGTGACTATACACTTATACAGTATGGCTAATAGGGTTTATATCTAGGAGCGTTAGTAACAGGAACAGTAGTGTCATTTTACAAAAATATCTAGTGTTAGTGAGACCACACTTGGATTATGAGGTTCAGTTTTGGTCATTGTAATAGGGAATGGATTTTAATTACCTAAGAGAGCATTCAGAAGACGATGACCTAAAATAAATATTATATATTCCCTTGAGAGACTTAAAGTGAGGCGATAAGATCCAAGTGTATAAATGGAAGATGGGGCTAAGGGTGATATCACTAAAGTTCTTAAACTATCAAATCAGGAGCGAACACGTAGCAATGGTTCTAAATTAGAGGAAATTAGATTTAGGAAGGAATTAGTAAGTAGAATTATGTTACCAAATACCATCATTAACTCGAACTTGCCGGGAAGTTTCAAATATAGAGTTGACAGATATAGGAGTGATTGAGGTTGGATGTAAACAGAAGCTGATATTTATGGACCAATAGACCATTTGTAGTGTTCTTTATGTTTATCTTCTGATCACCAGCCGAGTCAAAGTGTTTACCATTCAATATCACAGTGAACAGAGTACATGTGCTGGCTGTGTGTCCATCTCCAAAGATAAACTAACCTAACCTAACCTAATCCTAACCAAATGTAACCTAACAAAAAATAATTTTACCTAACCAAAGGTAAACTAACCAAACCGTTTAATGTAACCTAACCAAATATAATCTAACCTAACCAAAGGTAAACTAACCAAACCTAGCCTAATGTAACCTAACCAAAGATAAACTAACCAAACATAACCTAACCTAACCAAACCAAAAATAATTTAACCTAAGCAAAAATAAACTAACCGAACCAAAAATAATCTAACCTAACCAAAGATAAACTAACCAAACCTAACCTAATCGTATTCAGCCCATCAATTTACAACTAAACAAACTCTTTTTTTCTACCAAATTGTCAGCCAAACCAAAGATCAAACTCAACTCTGTATGGTACAGTGAGTCAGGTGGGAGGATCTGTGTATGTGTTCACCAAAGTGGCCGTAAACAACAACACGCTGAAGGAGAGGTGTTAGACATTATTAAGGCCGATTTATAACACTTGAAGACCTGAAGATGAACCGCCATGATTGTACTTGGGGCCCCTTAGGTTAGGTTATGTTAGGTTACGTTACGTTACTTTATGGTAGATCAAGTTAGGTTAGGTTAGGTTAACTTTGGTTTGGTTACGTTACGTTATGTTACGTTACAGGGTAGTTAATCTTTAAGTGGAATGAGCAGGTGATACCATTATCATCCTTTTCTGACACATATGTCTCACCAGTATGGATCAAACACTAATAAATTAATTATAGATCTAATCAACAAATTACATCATGACACAGAGGACTTTCAGCTGGGGAGCCTCAGAGACGTACCACAATAACCTTCACTACACGCCCCAAACACTTCACACCCATCTATGTTGCCCTCAGTGATTTAAATACCAATAATATCCCAGCCTCTCTGTCACCACCACACAACACACCACGAGAGACCAGAATGTAACACAGTACTGCATCTAGGAAACAGTTACAGGAGAATATTAAATGAAAGAAACGAAATTACACGTAGAGGATACACATAGGGTTGACGAAGGCAAAGGTGAGATAGTTTTTATGTGGTACGAGAGGAGGAGGGGAGACGGGGGAATAGGAAGCAAGTGGTCGAGGGGAAGTTAGAAAGGGAGGGGGAAGTTAGAGGAGCAAGGGGAAGCAAGAGGAGGGGATGAAATAGGGGGAGGGGAAGCAAGAGGGAGGGGGAAGCAAGAGGTGGAGGAGGAAGCAAGAGGAGGAGAGGGAAGCAAGAGTAGGAGGGGAAGCAAGAGGAAGAGGAGGAAGTTAGAGGGGAGGAGGAAGCAAGAGGAGGAGGGTGAAGTTAGAGAGGGAGGGGAGCAAGAGTGAGGGGAAGCAAGAGGCGGAGGGAGAAGCAAGAGGCAGAGGCAGAAGCAAGAGGCAGAGGAAGAAAAGGGAGGGGGAAGCAACAAAGGGAGGGGGAAGCAAGAAGGGGAAGCAAGAGGGTGAAGCAGGAAGGAGGGGCAAGCAAGAGGGGGAGAAGGGAGCAGGAAGGGGAGGGGGAAGAAATAGGGGGAGGGGGAAGCAAGAGGGATTGGGAAGCAAGAGGGAAGGTGAAGCAAAAGGGGGAAGTGAGACGCGAATCCTGGAATGAGCGGTTGAGAGAGAAGTGGCTGAGTGGAGCAGAGAAGCAACTCCCTTACCTTTGTGAATGATTAAAAGAAGAAATAAAAATAATGAGAGAAATAAAAGAGAAAATGAAGAAAGAAGAAAAGAAAACGAAAAAGAATAACATTAAAAGGCACAAGACCATTCAATAACTATTACTAAGACGTTAGGGCATGGAAGGAACAACACTCCTCTCTGCCCCGAAGGTATCGAAAGTCCCCAGTGATGGAAAAATAATAATCAACAGTTGCACCGGACAATTGAGATAAAGGCTGGCTTCTGGGCCAGTACAGCCGGGAGGAGATAAAGCCAGTGTGTCATCATGTCACGTCACGTCACTGATAAAAATTTATTGTTTATTTCTCCCTCCTCGTAAGTACATCTAAGATAAGCGTTTCTCGGTATTATTTACACAGTTGGTATACGAAATTTATTAATGATGATGAACTATATATATATTTTAATATTTCTATTTACGGGTTTTTGATGATGATGATGATGATGATGATGATGATGATGATGATGATGATGATGATGACGATGATGATGATGATGATAAAACATCTGGGAGAGCCTCTGTTCTATCCTACACTTGTTCTCACAGCATGACAGTCATATTGGTAACTACCTGCCCGGAACATTTTCAGCGAGGTACAATGACAAGTACTGGGCATGTATACTGGCTCCAGAATGTATCTCCAATGTTGGTCACAACACTCTGGCGAATTATTCCAAGAGTTTTCATTTCTCACTCTGAAAAAGTTTGCCCTCACAATTCCTGGACTTGTGGCCTCTTCAACCATGAGCTATTGACCCCTTGTTTGGCGGGCGTCCTCCAGCTCCACTGCAGGTATGGACACTCGACTGAGTAGTGCCCTCTGAGATGTTTATAAACTTCAATTAGGTCGCCCCTTGCCCGTCTATAGCATAAGCTAGGCAGTTACGGGAGTTCTAATCTCTCTGGGTAACTGAGGTGCCGTAGTGCAGGCACCATTCTAGTGGCCCTCCTTTGGACATTTTCGGAGACCAAACGAGGTGACAGTACTCCAGACGGGGAAGCACATCACTCTTGAAGAGCGTTACGAGGGACGGACCGTCTAAATATGTGAACGATCTTCTTATAAGAAATACTAGTTTAGTTGATTGATTCACCTTACAATGGCCCAAGAACTAGTTCGGTGTCAACATACAGTAACTCAGCGGTACAGCGGTACCCCTTTGCTACACTCTATGCAGCTTTATGTGGGATCAAATTGACAGGACTGACATACTGCATGCAGGTAGAACCAGAAAATACTCACATTATAACATCTCATCATTCAAGAACAGAAAAACTATAAAAAATCTGAAAATTTAATTTCAGTTTGGGTTTCTGTATCACAATATATTGTTCATAACTCCAAGAATACACAACCCACGGAAACATTTGATACACCAGAATCATCCCTATTTATTCCCCTTCAATACCTACCCAACCAATCATACACTATATACAATTAACATTCTCTAACACGTTCAAACCTAAGGTGTCCCCTTTAATTTTTAATCAAACCGACATGTTCAAGCCACACACATATTGCAACAATATAGCTGTGGCATGGCAATTTATTCCCAGTGAACAAAATGTTTTTTACGATATACTACCAATATGTAGTGCAAAAATTGTTAACCAAACATATGTGGAATCATTTATGGCACAAGATTTGATTTAGTCGTCATCGGATTCGTCCTCGTACTGCAAATGATGGCTATTGAGGTACTCTTGTCGGCATCCACAGGAGGCACTGCACTGTAATAAACGGAACGCCAACGCCCACGTCCATGCTCGCCAACACCCACGATAGCCAAGGGGAACTTTAAAATTGACTAGTGGGGCCCTACGTGTTCATAGTGCCTGCCAAGCGACGATTACCCCAATTCGTCACCATTCGTTATCTTCTCAAGGGTAACCAGATGCCTATACCATAGTGTGAATTAGCCAATTAGTGAAAAAGTACCTAAAGAAACTTCGGAAAACAGACTTTGATTGGACACTCAGAATCTACTCTCTACACCAAAGGAGATAATGTTAGATGTAGAGTCAGTTTAGCGTTGGGTGTGGTGTGGTTTGGTAGGGCATCTAGCGTAGGCTGACGACAACAATACTGGGCATGGTAAGGTTGATGGATGTTTCTCTGTAATCGTATAGGTATTATTGGAAATTTCCTCCCACGGGTTATCTAGTTCGAAATAGGGATAAGACATATAACTTCAGATCACGTTTTTTGTTGAATAAATTTAATTAGCCAGATATCTCTCTCCGTTTCCCCCAACTAATATAATAGCAATAATGGGTCCCCAGCAGAGCCGGATTAAGGGGTTGGGGGGCCCTGGGCGACACCTAGCAGTGGGGGGGCCCCCTGCTGACAACTGAAAATAAATATAGGTCATATCCAAGGTCAATAGAAACACTAATATCTAGTAATAATGACACATTTACAAATTATTTATTCCATTCAAAGAAAGCGTATACATTCATTTACAAGTGCACTTTTCGTGATTTTTTTTCTAGCAAATAAACGTATCACATTGTCAAATGGAAGTTCTCTTGAAATGTCTGACTCGGTGCTTAATAGCATCAGATTGTTGAGTCTCTCCTGGCGCATCGTGGTCCTCAGCCTGTTTTTTGATCAGTTTCATTTTCGAGAAGGAACGCTCCCCGGTAGAATTGGAGAACATTAATACCAGATATATCCTTAAAACCGTTTATACATTTGGAAATGCTGATTGTAAGTATTTTGTTTATAGTTTTTCTGTTCTTGAAACATGAGATGTTACGGGTTGTGTATTTTCTGGTTCTACCTGCATGCAGTATGTAATTCCTGTCAATTTGATCCCACATAAACTACTTAGGGTGTATATTAGTGTCTGTAGCTGAATTATAGTGAATTTGAAAATATTGCGAATCGCGAAAACACGAACTAGTTAAAATGCTCATAAGTCGGTAATACAAAATCTTTCGAGAATGAAAACCGGCCATTTCTACTCCCCATTGGACCGGTCTACCCACTTATATAGGATTTAGGTATATACACTGATCCGTGAACGGAACTGATAAAATGGATTTCTGGTTCCAGGACTATTACTGTTTATATTTGCTGTTTCCCCATACTTGCTCGGCATACAGGAAATTGTATACTACCACGGCCCACGTAGTAGGAAGTAGGCAGCTATCAAACAGGGAGATACTACGCCCGGGAAGATATTGGAAGCATAATGTGTTGTCTAATGGTTGACCCTGCTGCCATATGGCATCACGAAAATTATGACTAGGTCCCAGGGTGCTGATCTGACATTCTGCCTCATTTACACTTACTATGTTTTCCGGCGTCTTCACGGTGTAGATTAATATAACATTTTCCTTTTCTATTTTTAGTTTCTCTAGTCTTTTTTTTTTGCCCCCTCGGCCTCGATGTGGGTCGTTGACCTGTGCCCGGGTGAGCCAATCCCCGTGAAAAAAAAAACATACAGTAAACGTTTCTGGTTGTTTACATTGAGTTGTTTAGGAGTTTGTGAAGGATGGCTTACCGGTATGAGTCCTTCACCTGTCTTGTAGTTGTGATTGTCTATATTACGAACTGATTCTGTTACCTTTATTATTATATTTTTTACTACCTTACAAGAGAGAGCTCGTGAGCTTACAGAATAGTTACCCTTTCAGAGCAACATTTTCTTCTATTCCTCTTTAAAGTCGTTTTCTGTCCAGTTAGTAAGGTCAACTTTATCATGCTCCTCACTATTTTGTATCATTGTTAATTTATGGATGAATTTCAACGTGACTTCACCACCAAATTGAAAATAACTCAATAATGGAAGATTTTATCAAGCCAGTTTGTCCCCAGAAAGGAAGTTTGGCGAAAACGGTCGGTCGGTGATACGGAGAGAAGAGAGCATTAGCTCTGAGGGTGCAAGAAGGGTACAGATTTCAGATTTGCCCCCGAGGGGGCTAGTTTATTGGGCACCCTCTTACATCCTGTGCAAGGTGAAGCGCAGAAGCGTTTACAGCGCCCAACAGGGAAGTATGAAAAGTTCATACTTGCCTTTATGATTCGTACATTAAGGGCGTAAAAGCCTGAAGGGCTTTGTCAAGTTAAATAAAGTGAGAGAATAATGAGTGTGTGGGGGGAAAGTTCCCGGTACATTTTATCTGTTTATGGCAAAGAGTGGCAGGTCCCTAATAATGTCAAATGCCAGGCCTGTCACTAGTAGGAGGGATATCTGGTCTGGGAGGGAAGAGGTGTTGGTAACGGCTGGGGACCTGTAGGAGGTGGTCATAGGGCAAGTGAGGATGTAGTGAGAGAGGGTGTGAGAGTCGGGTTGGCCACAAAGTTTACAAACAGTGCGGTGAGGCTCAGGGTTGCCAATGTACTCCCATAGGTACCTGTACCCTAGGTGCAGTCTCATGTATATAAGCTGTTGAGATCGAGTCAGGGATTGATATTCTTTGTAGTGGCGGTTGTCGTCACCGGTTACAGCGTCATAGTGGCACAGTGTGACGCTACCCCGTTGTTTCAGGTGTATCCAATTTTCGTTGAATGCCTCTCGTTGTGTGGCGTGTATGCGAGATTTGAGATGACTCAGGGAGAGGGCGAGAGCGGCTTCAATATCTTCTTCTTGTGTAGCTTCTTTGGCAAGCCGATCAACAGTGTCACAGGCAGTTATTCCTATATGTGACGGGATCCAAAGAAACTTGACACGGATGTCATCAGTTTGTTCTAGCCTGGCAACGGCGGCTAGGGTGTGTTGGGCGGCAGGGGAGGAGGGGGAGGGTAATTTAAGCCTCGCTAGCGCAGAAGTGCTGTCACTGATTATAAGGAGGTTCCGGCGTTCAGTGCGAGCATAGGTCGCCCCCTCATGAATGCCTGCGAGGATGGCTATGCTTTCAGCATCAGTGGAGGAGACCCAGTCGTGGACCCTGATTTTCTGGCAGGCCTGGCGCTCAGGAATCCACACAGCTGCCCCAGCGCTGCCCAGCGTGGTAACAGACCTATCACAGTAGACGAGGATAGGAGGGTGGGAGGTCTTTAGAGAGGAAGCGACATCATTAATCTGCTCAAGGCAGTTAAGTTTGAGCATATACCTCAGTTGGGTGGATTTACGACCAGGGAAGGTGTGGACGATAACATCAACACACGGGGAGGTCCACGGTGGTAGAGGCGGATTAGTGTACTCGGGAGGGAGAGAGGTCGAGGGGGTGTAGAGGTGATAACGCAGGATGTCAGCAGCAGTGTGGACGGGCCAGAGTTGAGAGGGAGGGGGGAAAGTAGTGGTGTACTGCGCACATCATTGTCATTCCTAAAAATCCCATTTAATTCATATTACGCTACATAACATTCAAATGCACCGCGCTTGTAGAACCTCAGAAAACGGGAAACATTGATAAAGGACAACTCACCTACTCAATGTTCCTAGACCATGTGTTGTATTGTACCCAGGTACAGTTATATCATATTAAGTGTATGTATTCATAGCATTAAGGATAACTCAGGGTATGCATAAGATGAATGTTAAAGTCCAGTTGAGCCGGACTAGTGTACTGTAAGACTAAGTGTGGATCAGGGTTTGAAGGTCATACTATTTACGTCTGTGAGCGTGTAGCGAACATAACTCCAACAGATATCATATGAAAATACATGAGAACAATGATCTGGAAAAAGGATAAATGTATCAGAACTATGTGAGGTGTTGACAGTGATCCAGAAACTATACTTGAAAGGAAATATCTTGTATGCGTCGGTATGAATTTAATACACCTCGTATCCTCACGTGACATATACCCACGACAGGTACAGTGATCAGAGAATCTTATGTCTGTGTTCAAATAGTGCAATGTGTGAGAGGAGGATCCCTCATTACAGTTTTAAGTGAAGTTGATACACCCCCGCCATGAACATTCAGCCTTTGTTTCAAGGCGCGTCATGTACCCGCCTCAGATGCCACGTTGATATTATAACCCCATGAATTTACCCAAGAACTAGCAAACCAAGACCTTACCTTAGTGTGTAATTTAGGATTACAATATGTGTTTATAAGGCATGAGTGACAATATACCGAAAAGTGTTCAGGTGAGAACCATAAGAAACAAAAGTGTAAATTGAGGATTGGAAACTGTAGGCCTATGTGACGAGGAGTGGCGGGGCACTGCCCTCAGTCTTCCTCGTTCTACCGTCACCTCAGGTTCCATGCGGTCGGAGTACCTTGCCGCCTGGCCGCCATTGTCCCTTTGAGCGTCACCACAGGTGGGGACTACTCCCCGCTATGCCAGTCCACTGTGAACCTGTGGATTTCCAGCGCACCACCCCAAATGAATAGTCACAAATAAGGAGACCGTGAGAAACTCTGCGGTCGTCACTTGGAGCGACCTATGATACCAGGCGTAGAAATAGTGCTGGTATGTCTCTAGGTGAAGCCCTCGTCTTTACCCACTCGAGGGCGGTGTGCGAACGAGGTGCCTGTTGCGTATACCTAAAAGTCACAAGGAGTCCCATACTTGCAGGTATGGAGTGTAACATGTGTGTTGAGATGGTGCTACTATGTATGATAACCGACGGTGCTATATTCCATACAGGTGGAGCAGTCTGATGTGTTAAGGGATATTGTAAGAAGGGACGACCGAGGTAAGGTGGTCACAGATTGTTATGCAATAAGTAGGTGGGTAACACGCCATCAATGTAAGAGTCTGGGGCCCATCTGGGTAACCACATTTCCGTTGTTCTTCTGAGGAAGGCCAATTCATGTATATGTCTTTTACCAGTATGTTTTATAAGGAATAAATCAATTAAGACATGTTATGGTTTCACCCTTCTTTCCCCTTATCGATCTGGTCAATGGAAAACCTAACCCAATGCCTAGTCCACTCTGCCCGCTACCTAACGTGCTACATGCTGTCCAGAGGGGGTCTGGTGGCAGCGACCCTTAGAAATTAAGATTAGAGTTAAGTATTTACCCTTAGACTTAGTGACCCCAGAATCTGGCAGTATAGTGGGGATAGGCCGGCGCAGGAGGGTGTTAAGATGTGAGTTCAGTGAGCGCGACAGGGTAGTCGGTTGCTCACTGCGAAGAAGTTTAACACCAAGGATGGCATTGAGAGCAGTAATTCGATCGCAGACGGGAAGCAGGATTAGTTCGCGCTGCATGACTTCTATTCTGGTGGTCATAGGGCAGCCGAGGATGAGTCTCATCGCTCTGTTTTGGATTTTCTCGATGCATTGTTTCTCGCGCTGGGAGGCAACTACAAGGACAGGAGAGGCATAATCTATGACAGCTCTGACGATAGCAATGTACATGAGGTGTAGGACCCTGACAGAGGCTCCTTTGAGGCAGTGAGTGAGGGACTGGAGGGGCCTCGTTCGTTGGCGGCACTGGGAGATGACGTGGGTGGCGACAGCGGAGGTCGTGGCTCTGGTAGTGGCTCGCACAGGTAGACCAAGGTACCTGTAGGTGCGTACTTGATCGATGTCTTGTCCTTGCAGAATCAGTAGTGTCTGACGCCGGAAGCGTGAGATGAACTTGGTTTTAGTGTGTGAGATGACTAGCCCGAGTGTTTGACAGGTCCGGGCAAACGTGGAGAGTATAGGTTGTTCATGTTGCACTGTAGTAATTTGCAGGAGAATATCATCAGCGTAGCTTATGATGTGACCGTATAGGGCGCACTCAGCAAAGATGACTTTGAGACGGCAGATGGAGTTCATGAGAACATTGAAGAGTGTAGGGCTGAGTACACCTCCCTGAGGCGTGCCAAGATCAAGGTCCCTGATCTTAGAGTAGTGGCCCTGAAAACGGACACGGGCCTGTCGATGGGAGAGGTAGTCAGCAATCCACGTGAGGAGTTTGCCCTTCACTTCCATGTGAGTGAGGCCCTCAAGGATCACTTCACTGTTGGCTTTATCAAAAGCACCCTTGAAGTCGACGAAGAGGGAGGTTTTGGCGGAGGTATTTGCCATGTAGTGAGCGATGCAGTGAGCAGTACTCTTTCCGGGGCGAAAACCATAGAGGTCAGGGTGCAGGTGGGCTTCAATTTTCCAGTGGAGGCGGTGGAGTATCATGCGCTCCATCATCTTTGAGAAACAGGAGATGAGGGATATTGGACGATATTCATCTTGTCTGCCTGGTTTAGGGACTGGGATGGTGGTGGCAGTCTTCCATAAGTGAGGCAGCTGACCAGTATCAAAAGAGAGGTTAAATAGACAGAGGAGGGGGTTACCAGGGGTGGCAATAAGGGCATTTAACACATCATATGTGACGCCGTCATCGCCTGGGGCGGTGGACCGACCACGCTTAACAGCATTTAGTAGTTCACACTGTGGGAAAGGCACGTCAGTGTCTGCAAATAGGTCTTGGTACTCGAAGATGCGCTGTCGGCGTTGTGGTTGCAGTGCGAGGGTGAGGTCTCGTACAGCGGGTGGTAGGGCATCAATGGAGGCGGCCTCCTGCCACGTCTGGGAGAGTGCCTCAGCTCGGGCAGCTGGTCTGGGGTGGAGCGCGGGTCTAGCATTGGTGCCCCGGGCACGGTTAATGGTGCGCCATATATCACCTATAGATGTAGACTGGTCAATAGAAGAAGCAAAATCAAACCACTGCTTCTCTCGTGCAGAGTGATGGCAGATTGGAGCTCTTTATTTGTGCGCATCAGGAAGCGTAGAGAGTCAGGGGAGCTGGGAGATTTCTTCCACTGGTCGACTGCTATTCGGTGCCATACTCGGATAGACTTAACATGAGGGTCACGGTTAACATTCCACTGACTCCTGGGCTGGCGGTTAGGGCGGTGGTGTTTTGGGACAGGGCGGAGGAGGTCAGTGCATTGTTTGGACAGATCAAGGTAGAGTTGGTCTGCGGTGGTGACAGTGTAACCCTGAAACCATTCAGCAATGGAAGTGATGAAGGCAGGTATGTTGGCAGGGGGTAGGCTGAGCCTAGGGCCCTTGGGTGGAGCGGGTATTCTCACATACTGGAGGGTAGTGTGGATAGGGAAATGGTCACTGTGGGGGGAGTGGAGGATGCGGGTGGAGTGTGGGCGGTGAGGGTCAGAGTAGAGAGCTATGTAGTTAAGTTTCCCTCCCCCGATGTGGGTGGGTGATGGAGGGCAGAGAAGACGTACAGGGTCATCAGTGGTTTGTAGGTAGGAGAGCCAGGAGTTACCCCGGGAGCTTGAGTGGGGCCCCTGGGAGCCGAGACTAGGGTGACGGGCATTGAGGTCCCCCACAAGGAGGGTGGGGGTGGAGGTGATATGGTGTGGTAGGACAGGTACAGTAGGGGTGGAGGTAGGCACATAGACATTGACAATATTGAGGGACATACCTTTTAGTGTGATTGTGATGGCATGTGCGTCGGTGGTGTCGTCATCAAGGGGGACGTCGAGAGGTTGGTAGGGGACATCCTTCTTGACGTAGATCCGTAGTCCACGTGCATGGCTTCGTGGTAGTCCGTCGATGCGGAGAACAGGAGTGGATGGGCTCTCAACACATGTGTAGCCACTGAGCACATAGGTACCAGCAGCACACCGCGTTTCTTGGAGGCACAGCACGTCGACGTCTTCAGTGTAGACGTAGGTTTTGAGGGCACCAAACTTGCTTTGCAAGCCGTTTATGTTCCAGGTGAGTACCTGCAGTCCTGTAGCGTTGCTATCCATTGTGGTGTATTAGACTGATTACCCCTGACGTGGACGGATGGGCCTTAGGTGCCGGCATGTCGGTGGAGTATGGGTAGCCGGGGGTGGAGTCCTCAGGTCCAATAGGTAGCCCTGGTGGAGACAGCACAGACACAGGAGCAGGCGAGGCTTGAGGTGGGTAGACAGGTTGAGGCACCACGTGACGTAAAGATGAGGCAGGGCTTGGCTCGGGGGCCCCAGTACACACAACCTGTGAGCAGGGGGGGCTCACAGGGGGACTACCAGCTTGTGTCAAACCAAAAGAGGGGAGTGACTGGGTGGCAGCAAAGGGCAGGAGTTGGCGGTGTAGGTCGGAGATGGCGGTACAGAGTGTAACCAAGAGTTTCTCAACATGACTGGTAAATTCTTGGAAGAGGGACATGATCTGTGTCATGTCACTGGAGACGGGTTGTGGGGGGGCACTGGTGGCGGCACAAGGCTTGACAGCGTCAGGGTAGAGACGGGGTTGTGGGGGTGCACTGGTGGCGGCACAAGGCTTGACAGCGTCAGGGTAGAGACGGGGTTGTGGGGGGGCACTGGTGGCGGCACAAGGCTTGACTGCGTCAGAGTAGCGACGGGGTTGTGGGGGGGAACTGGTGGGAACACGAGGCTTGATAGCGTCAGAGTAGAGACGGGGAGGAGGCTCAGTAGTGGTTGAGTTAGGGAATGGTAGGTGCTGTTGTGGTGCAGCCTGGTGAAGCCAGGCAGGGGCAGGTGACCCAGTAGACTGAGGGGGGCGTTGTGGTAGACGCAGCCCTTGGGGAGGCCTCTCCCCTGGGACAGAAGGGCGACTGGGGCACTGCCGTGAGTCAGCATTGTGCCGGCCGCCACAGTTACAGCACCTGGGCTCAACTACATAGCCCACACCACCCCTATTAAGGTGGTCTTTGATTTTCTGGGCACAGGCGGCGGAGTTGTGGTTACGTGAGCAGAAGCGACATCTAGGACGATCACGTCGGCAGCAGGCAGTGAAGGTGTGACCCCAATGAGAGCAGATAACACAAAATACAGGCCCAGGATGATAGGGCTCTGCATAAAGTGGTGGAAGGATTGGATGGGCTTCCACAGTGGTTGGACATACCCTTCCCTTCCACTTGACAATAACAGCAGCTTGTGGAGTGTGTCCCCGGTAATGTCGATGTATACTGAGTATATTAGAATTAAAGTCACGTGCATCTTCGATGTCAGCGTATAGGGGGAATCGTTTCACTAGGATGTGGCAACATTCATCAGCGTCTGCTGGAGGGGCCACTAGGACAACCCCGTCAAAGCCAACAGTACTAAGGGTTTTATAGACTTCAGGAGTCTGACACTTGATAAAGTTCCGGTTCTTACCTTGTCGGAATTGAATGTTGGGACCATGCTGTCTGCAGTACTTCATCATCCAATTAAACCGATCCTCGACAGATTTTAATGAGTCCTTGGGAAAGTGGAGATTCAGCTTACTTGTTTGTTTGGCAGAGGGCAGGGTGATAGGGTCCATGGCATTGCTGTTTCCACTGTGGCTAGTGTTTCCCATAGAAACATTACCGTCACTGTCATAATCACTGGGGTCTGACTCTTGAAGGGTGTTGGATTCAGTCAAGACCTGCTGTGTTTTATTCCCAGTTGAATTCTTTCTGCTTCCTTCTGTGTGTGTCGTCCTTTTCTTCCTATCATTCATGATCTCATCACTGTCGCTTCCTTCACTTTTCTTCGCCTCCTCTCGCCTCCTCTTCTTTTCTTTCTTACTAATCACTTCTTGAAAATTGTCTATCACTTCTATTGTTGTTGGCCGCGGATTGTCTGCTTCTGATTCACTACTTGAAAGCCTCAGGTCGTCTTCTAAGTTGTTCAGTAGGGCAATCTTTTCTTCTTTAGCCAAAGCCTTCATAGGTTTCTGCCCACCACTCTCCCCAGGCATTGTGCAATGCTTGTGTTCGGTCACAGGCGAGATGGAGAGGCAACGACGTCACTACCACGTCATTCAACGTCACGCTCTTCGCACTGCGCATGCGCAGATACGAAAATAACCGACCAGAGGGTCCAGGCAGGAAGTCCAGATATTTTATCTAAAATATTGTCTAAGTCCAGCAACTATAAATTTCACAAGCGACACTGTGCTTACAACTGGGCTCCACTTTAGTTCTCTAAACAGACTGAAGGTAGTCGTCTCACTAAATTCATGAGAATTGGGAATTGTAGGGAGAGCTCACTCACAGCCTTTGTTGACGTTTCACGGTGCGCATGTCGAATCGCAAGAAGGGTACAGTACAAGGTAAAGTTCACAAGTGGGAAATATAGGAGGAGGGTGACAGCAGGTGGGCTATCCACCTTGCGGAGACGAGGTTTTGTCTTCCGTCAACAGTGCTGCATTAGAGGACTCTTGCGGTTAGGGAAGGCCGGTCTCAGCCAACCTAAACTAAGTTGTTCTACTTGATGTTTCCTTGGGGCATATTATGTTAGGGGAGGGGGGCCCTCTAGGTCCTTGTGGCACTGGAGAGTTGTTCCCATCTTTTGGTTCTTTTTTATTGTGTATATAGAGGCTCTGGTTCTTCGTTATCAGTTTTTATGCTTCTAGGCCACCATCTGTCCGATGTGTTGTTGTTTTCCTCATTTAATTGGTTTAGTATGGGATCCTGTTCTTGGTGGATTTTTTCCCATATTACATTTGCTTGGGTGTGTATTCTGATGTTGAGTGGGTCTATGCCGTGTTCTGTGTGTATGTCTTGTACTGTTTGTGTGTATGGTGGTTGGTGTTTTGCCGCTCTTCTGAGGGCTATATTTTGCACTGCTTGAAATTTAGGTTTGTTTGTTCTTGTGATTGTGTTCAGAGGTATCGCAGGGTATTCTAAGTGTGGTCTGATCAGTGCTTTGTATAGGTGCAGTTATGTGTTGGTGTTTAATTGGCGGAATCTTCTGAGCTTTGTAAGTTGTGATTTTGCTATTGCTATTCTTTCATTGTTGTGGGGATCATTCCGTTTCTGGTTATCTTGAGTCCTAATATTTTTCCGTTGGCAGCATATGGTTTTTGTTGGTTATTGACAATAATAGGGTAGGGATTTGTTTTTGCGATGTGAATTATTTTGAGTTTTTGGACATTGGTTATTATCTTCCATTTTCGTTCATAGTTGTTTATTATCTCTATTTCTCTGCTTGTTCTGATGGCCATCATTTGTTTGGATTTTCCTGGGTACCTGACTATCTGTGTGACATCATCTGCATATGCAATATATTCACTCCTGCACGCTGTTATTGTCCCACCACTTAACCTTGTTATCAATTTCTCTCTCTCTCTCTCTCTCTCTCTCTCTCTCTCTCTCTCTCTCTCTCTCTCTCTCTCTCTCTCTCTCTCTCTGAGTATATTGAGAACCTCTGGGGCACCGTATTTACATGACTACATTTCCTCAGATATTTTATTGATTTTAACATCTTTTAATCCATGACTTCTGTTCACAACTCCTACTGACAGAACTTCACTTTGTCAATACCGACTTGTGTGGGCGAGTGTTGGTCATTTGTCAGTTCACTGTTACAGCAGGTCGTTACACACTGTTGGCGAGTACTGTTCATGTACGGTCTCTCTGTTACACACTGTTGGCGAGTACTGTTCATGTACGGTTTCTCTGTTACACACTGTTGGTGAGTACTGTTCATGTACGGTCTCTCTGTTACACACTGTTGGCGAGTACTGTTCATGTACGGTCTTTGTTACACACTGTTGGCGAGTACTGTTCATGTACAGTCTCTCTCTGTTACACACTGTTGGCAAGTACTGTTCATGTACGCTCTCTCTGTTACACATTGTTGGCGAGTACTGTTCATGTACGGTCTTTCTGTTACACACTATTGGCGAGTACTGTTCATGTGCGGTCTCTCGGTTACGCACTGTTGGCAGGTACTTGCCATGTACCGGCTTCTGAATGTACTTAACAATGTTGGTTAATTCCTCCTCACTGGTTCACTACGGTCTACCACAACTATAAACATTTCCCCGCTGGTTCACTACGGTCTACCACAACTATAAACATTTCCCCGCTGGTTCACTACGGTCTACCACAACTATAAACATTTCCCCGCTGGTTCACTACGGTCTACCACAACAATAAACATTTCCCCGCTGGTTCACTACGGTCTACTACAACTATAAACATTTCCCCGCTGATTCACTACGGTCTACCACAACTATAAACATTCCCTCGCTGGTTCACTACAGTCTACCACAACTACAAACATCCTGATGCTGCTCCATTACAGTCTACCACAACTACTAACATTTCCCCGTTGGTCCACTATTACACAAACATATATTTTCTAACACTGAGAATAAATGAATGACAATGACTGAAGAGAAAATGTGTGAGTGCATTTGGTCTTGTTTCCTGCCACCCTGCAGCCACTAGGAAGAGCTGTATATATAGATATATATATATATATATATATATATATATATATATATATATATATATATATATATATATATATATATATATATATATATATATATATATATATATATATATATATATATAGTGTGTGTGTGTGTGTTCTTAATGCACACTCACAATGACGTCTCGGTTCACATGTCTCATTCATTGTTATGCCTCGCTCACAAGCTCACAAAGCCTCTGATGTAAAAAACAAACACGCTTATCTTTCCACGGGTGTTTGTCTTGCATTTCTTATTCCTTCTGAAAAAAATCCTCTCAATGCTACCTCATACCTTTAATCTATTGTGGTGAATTTTTCTCTTTTTTTTTTTCTTTCTTACCCTTTTTTCTGTTTTAGTGGAAGGATGAAAGACAACATTCAAACAATTCTCGACGACAATTTGTGAAGCTTATGGTGAATGAACGTGAATGGATTATAAGATTTAAGACGCTATATTAACCAAAATGACGAAAGTCGAAACCGACTGCAAAATTTACTTTATAGAAATGTCTTACCTCACTAGAACAAAGGTCACGGCAGGCTTAGCTCCCGGGATCAGTTGTTAGTAATGGTTAGAGAGGGCCAAGGAAGAAATCTTGAAATTAAAGGAAGTGACAGCGAGGATGAAGGAAGAAACGAGACAAGGAAAGCCCGTGTCTGACGAAAACTCAGGAGAATGGAAGGTTGTGAGGAGAGGAACGACCAAACTGGTGGTGAAAAAAAAACACCAAGGATACAACAACAACAGCTAAGTGTACCAACTGTTTCAGTCCTTTGATAGACGAATTGGACGTTAGCATAGTCAGGGACAAGGCTGACAAGGAAAGTACGAAAACCTTAATTGTTGGCGAGTCCCATGTACGGCACCTGGACAGAGCTTTTCGTGGTAAAAATAAAAATAGGAAGAGGGTGTGTTTGCCAGGAGGTGGGGTGGGGGATATAGATGACAGAATGAACAATATCTTGTCTGGTAATGGGAACAAACCCATTATCTGCCTCAGTGCAGGAGGCAATGATATTGGCCGGTGCAAGAGTGAGGAGCTTCTTGAACTTTGAACGTATTAGGTCGAAGGGAGGGATCCCCATCATATGTGGTGTCCTGCCTAGAAGGACAGTTGGCAATGAATGGTTTTCAGGGGCAGTTGGTGTCAACAGCCGTCTTGACAGATATTGCAAGTCAATATCAGTCCCATTCATTAACAACTGGGACAACTTTTACAGCAGAAGGGACCTTTATGCTAGGGATGGGGTGCATCTGTCTAGGGTTGGGGTGGCAACCGTGACTGGCACTCTCAAGAGGGCAGTTCAAAAGATGTCGAAGTCTTTAAACTGCTAGGAGAACATATGAGCACGGGGGTGGAGGAGAATGCAGTGGGAGCGGGTGAACAAAATGAAAGGTTACATGGAAATAGTGCTAGGAATGATGACAAAACTAAATCAGGCAGGGAGTTAAAACCTAAATGCCACAAAGAGAGGACTCAAAACACGACTAACTTAAATGTCTACTCTGCAAACAGTAGAAGTATGAGAAACAAAATGGATGAAATCAGGGCGTTGGTATGAACCGAAAAATCGATATAATAGCATTCACTGAAACATGCATAAACCAAGACTAACGTGAGTTACCTGTCGAATATCAAATTGCAGGTTACAAATTATTCCATACCTATAGGCAGACTAGGAAAGGAGGCGGAGTAGCAATCTATGTCAGGGATAATCTGAACTGTGAAATAAATAAGGAAATAAAAATTGAGCAGAATACAGAAACAATTTGGATAGAATTAATCAATGGTAGGGAAAATTAATCACAGGAGTAATATATAGACCTCCTAATCTTGATAGAGTTAATGAGCGACTTATTTGGGATGAAATGAGCAGGGCCTCCATACACAGCAAACCTGTATGGTAAGCGACTTTAACTTTAGCCAAATAGATTGGATTGACCTTATGGGTAACTCAGAATCAGAGGATTTTCTTGAAACAACCCAGGACTGTTTCCTAAGCCAACATATTTCGAACCCACCCGGGGTAATTATATACTCGCTTGGGGGTGAATTACGTGACCTCTCATGAGGTGATCTCACACAATGTACCCACAGAGGGCGACCTCACTTTACCTGGAGACCTGACGGTTGAGGATGACCTGATCACGAAATCTGAGGTTGGCGAGTTCCACAACAATTTAAATAATGAGTTACTTAATGCACAAAGGCAGAACATACCATACAGAAAACTCAGATCAAACAACAATGACCCGAAATGGATAAATAATTATTTAAAAAATATTATTGGACAAAGGAAGGCTATAGGTAGGAGAAGAAATCGTGGTGAAGTTTACCTCCGAGATTATTATAAGGTATTAGCCGGTAGGGTTATGACCGAGATAAGAAAAGCAAAGAGGAATAATGAACTGAAGGTCATCCTAAAATTATATCTTGCATTTGTGAGACCTCACTTGGATTACGCAGTTCAATTCTGGTCACCGTATTACAGAATGGATATAGACTCCTTGGAAGGAATTCAGAGGAGAATGACAAGACTACTCCTGGGCATTAGGAACCTTGAGTAAAGAGACAGGTTAAAGCATCTTAATTTGCACTCCCTCGAGAGACGTAGAGTGAGGGGCGACATGATAGAGGTGTATAAATGGAAGTCAGGGCTAAGCAAAGGGGACATTACAAAGGTACTCAAACTATCCAACCAGGAGCGAACTAGTAACAATGGTTTTAAATAAGACAAATTTAGATTTAGGCGAGAAATAGGTAAACACTGGTTTGGAAACAGAGTAGTGGATGAGTGGAACAAGTTACCAAATATCATCATTAACTCGAATACGCTGGATAGCTTCAAACATTAGTTGGATGGATATATGAGAGATAGGGGTTGGGTGTAAATGGGACTGTCCAGTATGGGCCAATAGGCCCGCTGCAGTTTCTTCCATTATTATGTTCTTATGTTCTCTCTCTCTCTCTCTCTCTCTCTCTCTCTCTCTCTCTAGCCTGCTGTGTGTAGTGATGGGGCAATGATGGGGCTCTGGTGTAATGATGGGACAATGATGGGGCTCTGGTGTAGTGATGGGACAATGATGGGGAACTCCTCTGTGTATAGACAACAATGAGTGCCGTGTCTCCCCTGTAAACAAGGTAAGATAATCAGTAGTGCCCGAGCCACACGCCGCGGGGGCACTCGCTCTCGCTAGAATGTCAATTAGGTGATATGAAAGGGAGTGGCACAGTGACTCGCCCCGGGTGCCTCTCAGGGCGAATTATTTTTTCGCGTAAAAGTAAATAATGAATATCTTCAGACAAAATTCTGGAGATTTTGATTACAAAGTTAATTGATTATAAACACAGGTTAAAAAATATACATTACAACAATACATAACAGTATTGTATAATTTTTCCTCTGACTTATAATGAAGGGCGCGCATTGTATATAATTATTATGTGCTTGTGTGAGGTTAATGAACACAGGTAGAAAAGTATTACAGTAAATGTGCTGTACACCACACCAAGTATTGTTGTACATAACCTGTTGCCAAGAATATACATAACACGTATCATGTATGTATGTATGTATGTATGTATGTATTATGTATGTATGTATGTACAATAAAAGACAAAAGTCGTGTCGCAGTTTTGTCCGAAGATTGAATATAACTCGTGAAACATTATGAGTGCCCCCTACCACAAGGCAGAGTGCACCAAAAGTTTTAGCCCTTCGGCATATGTTTTCACCAAATTTCATGACACGACTTTTGTCTTTTGTTGTACACACGGTGGTGAAATGCGTCTAGTTAGGCAGCATTATATTAGTGTTAAGGTGCAAACACTGCTTGCCACCTCTCGCTTTCAGGTAACGCCGCTAGCTAGCCATCGTGGAGAACAAGTAAGAAACTTGCATAAGTCTTCCCCTGCCAGTAAACAGCCTCTTCACCATCAAGATTCCTGCTGTGCCTCTTCGTGTCAACACTTGATAACTGGGTGCCTCGTGGGCCCATGGCTAGACCAGCAGGGGGATCTTGGAATAGCAATGGCCCCAGAGGGATGGCGCATAGGCCCACTGGCATGTGGACACGTCTCGGCATCTACCTACCATTGCCTCGCTGCCTTGCGGATTAACCTTGGCAGGTATAACGCTACGGGAGTAAACCCCCAAACGAAAAATCTGCGATGGAGCCCCGCATCAGGCAGACATACTTACAGAGCTCCAACAAGACCCTAACGGCGGTATCGACACAAGAGGTGACCACCATGGGAACCCAACGACTACACTGGCGGACGAAGGCAATGCATAATGGACAGGCTACTAAGGCAAAACCCAACAAACTGGGCTATCGGCAGTCCATAGCAACCTTCACTCTCCCCAGCCATTGCAGCACTTGCACCACTGGATCAGGAAAAGGGAAAGCCAAGATGTGTGGTTGCAGCCTGCGCTCCTGCCTCACCACATAAATCAACTGCATAACGAGGCAGACAAGCGCCAACGCCGAAAAGACGCTGCCGCCGCCCCTCCCGCACTAGATGTAACCCCACATATGTGCAATATCTGTGATTGACCCTGCCGGTCCCGTATCGGCCTCTATAGGCACCTCAGAACTCACCAACCTAGTTGACATCCTCAATAACTCATATCATTGTAGCATAGCTAGATGATCGTCTTACTCGATTCATAGTGACAGCAAAGTAGTAGTAGTAAGGCTTATTGTCAGTTATGGCTAAGGTTTCTGTCTCTCTGTGGTGGTAAAAGGTTATGTCAGTGATGGTAAATGTTTTTGTCTTTCTGTGGTGGTTGAGGTTTCTGTTAGTGACGGCTTACGTTTCTGTCTGTGTGGCGGTTAAGGCTTTTCTGTTTATTGTGGTTACAGTTTCTATTAGTGATGGTTTATGTTTGTCAATTTGTGATAGTAGAGGCTTTTGATAGTTATTGATGATCTCTGTAAATCTATATTCTCTTTCTTTACTCCTATGATGTAATTTGTTTTTCTATTTATCTCCTTTTTATTATACCCTTTTTATTATACCTCCTTTCAGACTCTACCAATCATTCATTCTTCTAAACCCTTCTTTATGTCAACCATTTATTACATGATAATGAAAGAACACTAACACACGTACTGTAAGCCATTGAGACGTTATTGTATATCTATAGTTGTTTATATAAGGTAAATGTGTGAGTTTTTTTTTTTTATGTTATTGAGTAAACAAGGTTGAGGATTTAACCAGTAATGCCCTCAGAAACTTTTGAAATCCTAAGACCTTACAAACTTTTGGAGGACGTATCAAAATTTGTAGAGTTTCGAGGAATTTCAGGTTACAGTCGTACAATTATTATTTTTTAAGACTCACAGAATATCAAGTTTTGTAAACTAGACTCTTGCGCATTTTGTAAAAGCGGGAGTACAATAACCCACAAACTAGTTATTGACGGTGGAAAAAACTTTGGATGGACCAGCATCCTACCAAGGTGGTGGAGTAACCCACTAGCTGCTGAATGATGGTGGAACAACCCTTGGGTGAACCAGCATCCTGTCAAGGTGGAGGAGTAACCCAATAGCTGCTGAATGCTAGATATCACCCTGTACCATAACAAGCTAATTTTTGCATGTATTGAAAAAAATGCATATCCACCTGTATACGTATGCAATGATGTGCATATACATACACGATACATACTGATTGTAGTGAAGGAGAACATTCCCCCCCAAAAAATGAATATTAATGAACATTTGAATCAGCAAAAGATGTAACAAAAATAGCGAGAACGCGCTGAACAAAATATAGGTGATAAAAATTCGGAAAAAAATGTTAGTCCACGAGAAACAAAGTTATGTTAATAAAAAGTGGATGAAGAGATTATAGATTCGGAAAACAGGGAGGCAAGCAGACAGGCATGTAAGCAGCGAGACAAGCAGACAGGTATGTAAACAGTGAGGAAAGCAGACAGGTATGTAAGCAGCGAGACACGCAGACAGGTATGCAAACAGCGAGACAAGCAGACAGGTATGTAAGCAGCGAGACAAGCAGACAGGTATGTAAATAGTGAGGAAAGCAGACAGGTATGTAAGCAGCGAGACAAGCAGACAGGTATGTAAGCAGCGAGACACGCAGACAGGTATGTAAGCAGCGAGACAAGCAGACAGGTATGTAAACAGTGAGGAAAGCAGACAGGTATGTAAGCAGCGAGACACGCAGACAGGTATGCAAACAGCGAGACAAGCAGACAGGTATGTAAGCAGCGAGACAAGCAGACAGGTATGTAAGCAGCGAGACAAGCAGACAGGTATGTAAGCAGAGAGGCAGGCAGACAGTTATGTAAAAAGTCAGGCAAGCAGACAGGTATGTAAACAGTGAGGCAGGCAGACAGTTATGTAAAAAGTCAGGCAAGCAGGCAGGTAGGCAAACAGTGAGGCAAGCAGACAGGTAGGTAAACAGTGAGGTGAGCAGACAGGTAGGTAAACAGTGAGGCAAGCAGACAGGGAGGTAAACAGTGAGGTGAGCAGACAGGGAGGTAAACAGTGAGGCAAGCAGACAGGTAGGTAAACAGTGAGGTGAGCAGACAGTAGGTAAACAGCAACAGCAGAGGCAAGCAGACAGGTAGGTAAACAGGAGGCAAGCAGACAGGTAGGTAAACAGTGAGCAAGCAGCAGACAGGTAGGTAAACAGTGAGGCAAGCAGACAGGTAGGTAAACAGTGAGGCAAGCAGACAGGTAGGTAAACAGTGAGGTGAACAGACAGGTAGGTAAACAGTGAGGTGAGCAGACAGGTAGGTAAACAGTGAGGCAAGCAGACAGGTAGGTAAACAGTGGTAGGAAAGCAGACAGGTATGTAAGCAGCAGGTATAGGTAAACAGTGAGACAAGCAGACAGGTAAACAGAGAGGTGAGCAGACAGGTAGGTAAAGTGAGGGAGGCAAGCAGACAGGTAGGGTAAACAGGAGGTGGGAGAGTAGACAGGTAGGTAAACAGTGAGGCAAGCAGACAGGGAGGTAAAACAGTGAGGCAAGCAGACAGGTAGGTAAACAGGAGGCAAGCAGACAGGTAGGTAAATGTGAGGAAAGTAAGACAGGTATGTAAGTAAAGCGAGATACAGACAGGTATGTACAGCGAGACAAGCAGACAGGTATGTAACAGGAGGCAGACAAGTAGGTAAACAGTAAGGCAGCAGCAGGTAGGTAAACAGTGAGGCAAGCAGACAGGTAGGTAAACAGTGAGGTGAGCAGACAGGTAGGTAAACAGTGAGGCAAGCAGACAGGTAGGTAAACAGTGAGGCAAGCAGACAGGTAGGTAAACAGTGAGGCAAGCAGAAACAGTGAGGTAAACAGTGAGGTGAGCAGACAGGTAGGTAAACAGTGAGGTGAGCAGACAGGGAGGTAAACAGTGAGGCAAGCAGACAGGTAGGTAAACAGTGAGGCAAGCAGACAGGGAGGTAAACAGTGAGGTGAGCAGACAGGGAGGTAAACAGTGAGGTGAGCAGACAGGTAGGTAAACAGTGAGATGAGCAGACAGGTAAGTAAACAGTGAGCCAAACATGCAGGTAATTAAACAGAGAGGCAAGCAGACAGGTAGGTAAACAGTGAGATGAGCAGACAGGTAAGTAAACAGTCAGGCAAGCAGACAGGTAGGTAAACAGTGAGGTGAGCAGACAGGTAAGAAAACAGTCAGGCAAGCAGACAGGTAGGTAAACAGTGAGGCAAGCAGACAGGTAAGTAAACAGTGAGGCAAGCAGACAGGGAGGTAAACAGTCAGATACACTGAACACTACTCAAAGCTTTCATTTTGCGTTTACTATTCTCATCTCTCACCTGAAAGTGTTCCTAAGTTCACCTCATTCCCGCAAAATATTACCTTAAGTTTAGATCACTGAGGCAACTATCTTCCACCTGCTTCTGTGAGTTAATGATACACATATTCTCTCTCTTATGTGCACAAGGAGACGTGTTCATGTGCACAAGGAGACGTTTTCATGTGTACAAGGCAGCGCCTATTTAGCTACCTTGTATTAACCTAACCTAACCATACTAAAACTAAATTAACCCCATCTTAAACTAGCCGAATTTAAACTAACTCATCTTTACCTAAGTTTATCTAAATTAAAATATAACTTTACCTAATTTATTGTAACTAAACCTAACCTAACCTAACCTAAACTGACGCGAGTAAATGTTGTGTAAGCGGTGTTCAACCTGGCCTGACTCCCCCGCCCATAACATTGTTTTAACACAACCTCTACATGGAAATAATCTAGGCCATGTTGCGAATCATATATGCTGACGTTGTGTTGTGAATCATAAATAATGACAGTTTTAATTGAATGATTTTCTGAGAGAGAGAGAGAGAGAGAGAGAGAGAGAGAGAGAGAGAGTATCCTACGTGTGACTATTGTTCTCAGAACATTATACACTAATTCAGAATTTAATTGTAACTTTGTTATTCAGGGAATCATATATACTGTACTGTATACAGTATGCTAAAGTTGTTCTCAACTTCAGCTCCCGCGTGGCCAGGAATGAACTTGCTGTAAACATTTAATTCACCAGATTAATTTTACCTTCACTACACCAACATAATATCCTCTTCATATAAACCGTCTATAATTCTATATAATAAATCGGTCTTCGAGTATATCTTTAGCTTTCCTGTAGTACCCAAAAAGAGAGCAAATAATCCTGAATCAAAGAGAGAGAGAGAGAGAGAGAGAGAGAGAGAGAGAGAGAGAGAGAGAGAGAACTTGCTTAGTGTTACATAAGAACCCTATTCATAAAAAGAAGAAGTATATATGTCAAATAACTGTTCCGTGCTACTTGTTTTCTTTATCACTATACGAATCACTAAAGTGACCCCAGTTCTATTTGGTATTGAGGTGACCACTCTGAGCTGCGACAGAATCAAAGGGATATTATGATTTTCTTTTTTTCCCCGTAACACCCCCATCCGTCTCGTCACGTCTCCATTATACTCCACGTTGTAGCCTGGTAATGGGTGGATTGTACACTTTAAGAGCAGATTATTGTACCATCTGATAGTATTGTGCATTTCATCAACATCTCCTGGTGGCTGTGGGCAGAATTAAGTTTCATCGACTGTTTTACGAGTTTAATATATGTGTACATTCCCTCAACAGCCGATGATGAGTAAAAAAAACTGTTGTATTTACCAGTTCTTTGTTCAACACTCAAGACGGGTTTAATTGATAGATACTGCCCTCTGACTCAATATTCGCCTCCAACTTTATAAACACATTCTTAAACGCAGCAAATGCTACTTGTCAACCATGTATACAGACAGCGCCTAGTGTTGCGGCAATCAGTAAAACTCTGCCTGAAACATATTATAGAACGAGCTAAAACTTAACGTGAGAATGACAAAGACATCTTGTGTGTAAAACGAAGTGAAAAACCTCAGAAAATTTGGTCAAAGTCAACTAACAAACTTTTACAAACTACTTTCAATCATTTGCAGTGTACTGTTTTGTAACTGTTATTCTATTTATTATGATGTGTAAGTTGAAGTAATATGAGATTTAACAGTGTTTATATACTGAGGACACCCTGCTCTTTCACAAGAAGTTTACTCCCAACAACCACAACAAATGAGTTCCGTTATTAGCGGGGCTCTGTTATGGTTAGTGAAGAACAGAACAATGTAGATATACTGTAAGTAACGATAAGGGGGAAAGAAGATATGTATATAAAACCCAAACATTAAACTTAAGTAAATAGAATACGCAGCACCTACACAGAACGAAATAATGAATCCCAACTCATTAGTAGCCTAGCATAAGGAAAAAATTGTGAAGTCAATTCAGATAATCCATAAAAAATTTCTTTGACGATAAAAATACCACAAAGTTATTATGAAACGCATTAAAATATATAAAACACCTATGTAACACCTGGACATCAGTGGAAATAATCATATTGCCTGAATTATACAGTACATACTGTAATAAAACTACCTGGGTGACGTTAAGATGAACTCGAGTCGGCAAGCTGTTGTATGTGCAAAAGTAATCCTGTAGAGACGTAGCAGAACCATCACAATAGTCCATAGCGTAAGGAAACACACACCAGGATCACACCAGCCAAGAATACACCGACCCGCAGAAGGAGGGAGGAATGTTGGGAAAGGCCAGCCACCACCCGACCCCCGCCACTGAGCACACGAAAACACCCCATCAACTGGATGATGGTTAATGAGTAGTAACCGAAAAGCGGTAGAAGTGAAGAAAAGTGATGAGGTCGTCCCTTATAATTCTGAAGATGTATGAGAGTGTAAAGAAGGTAAACTCTTCAGTAGCTTCAGCTGGGTGACTGTAGAGACGTAAGGAAGTAGAATCGGTTATAAACGCGTATGCGTGCCGTGGGTGTCAACAAAGGCTGTAAGAGGCTGCTCCTTAGAAGTCGTATTTCTGACGAATTCAGCTCGTCTACTAATCCCAGTCTGTGCAGAGAACTATAGTAAGACCCAGTTATCAGCACAGTGTCATCTTTTTTTTCTTTTTTTTAAAGTTATGATCTTTGTCATTTTTGTTTGATAAGAACATCTGGTCCTACCACCCGGTCCCTCTGGTCGAAGATTTTCAAGTGTGACGTAGCAGTTACGTCTTTACCACTCCACCTCAAACAAGCCAAGCTATCTACCTGACTGCAGTGTTGCCAACATGCCCTATGCCCGCCGTTAAACGCTCCCGTTTGTTGGAGACGGCGGCAGTAGGTGACAGTGATGCTGACGACTTTCATCTTGAAGACAAGTCTAAGAAGCAGAAACCTCAGAAGTCAGGGTCTCCAGCAGGGGCTACGGCTCCCCCTCGCACCTGGTCTGGGGCTGTAGAGGGTGACCTCCTTCTACCGTCGGGGTCTCCAAGTGAGCTTACATGTGGCTCAATGACCGACCCTCCGCCGACGATGGACATAGGGGGATTCTCTTCGTCTCCCTGCCCCGTCGCGTCTTCGTCATCTCTCCTTTCCTCGGGACTTGCCTCTGAGCACACGGACGACTTGGTTCTTCCGTCACTGCTCTCCACTTCAGGACTCATCAAAAAAGTGAGTAAATACATTTACCATTAGTACCACGTCCATCACCACCTGTTACACATTGGTTAAAGATTACTCATCATAGTTCAGCTTCTATTAAATAATAGTTAGTATTGCTTCTGCTAAGGAACACTGACACCTGAGCAGTGATTGCCCACTATGCACAAGGTTGAAAAAGATTAAACTGTGTTTGGGTTCCATACTTATACCCAGAAATAAGTCTGGTTCAAAAAACAGAGCGTGTATAAAAATGTTGCAACAACCATTTCCCATGATGATGGAAACGAGATAAAATTAATACTGTATAGCAATAGAGTTAAGAGAAAGATAACATAATTATCAACATGTTATTGGAAGTGAAACGTTTTAGTCTTCAGAAAGGCTATATTGGGGTATCTCAGCATCAATTATATCGATGTCTGAGGAAATTAAGTTGGACATAAGAATAATTACTGGTACTTTTGTCAATAAATTGTGTTATAATATTCACAAGATATATTAAAGATGGTTACAACATTAGTTTTTTGCTTTTAATCTAAGTTCCAGACGATAGTACAGGAATGGGTAACGATGGAGTACACAGCAAACACCTCAACACCTTATTGATTTGGTTCATTTTTGCACAATTGTTTGAAAGGTGATTTACTTAACCAACCTAACCCAACCCGGTTTTATTTACCATTTCCAAATACAGTATGAGAATAAAATAGTGAGAAACAAATAGGAAAATATTACAGCGAATTTAATTGTGTTCAAAGTATGTGCCGGGTTTGTATACTTTTTCACAGGGTAGGTTAGGTACGGTTAGGTAATGTTAGGTAAGGTTAGGTTAGTTTAGGTTAGGATAGGTTAGGTTAGGACAGGTTAGGTTAGGTCAGGCTCTAATAGGTTCTGTGTATTTCTTATAAAGCATCTGAACAACATCTGAAAATTTGGCGAAATTCCATAAAGTCGCCATGGTGTCTGACTGTCTCGTATAACATTACCATATTGGGTACTTTAGAAAATGAGCCTTGGTTCATGTGTTTTACTCACATCTTCTCTGTTTGCTTTTCAAAATATTCTTTATACTTGTGTCACGCTTACTAAATATATCTACTTACTTTTTTTTGTCCTTTGAGAAGTAACGAAACCTCAGGTCTTTATTGTTGTTTTTATTTGTGCCGCATACAACACATTAGTGAAGCTCTTTCCTTTTCGCCTTGTTTGTGTCACTGTCAATTCTTCATATCACCATGCCCAGCGTCCAAGAGTCAAACCAAACAAGTGACGCAACTTTTCCCGCCATTTAATCAGTTCCATCTAGTAGCCAGGCGTGCGCACTATGCGGATCTACATTAAGTAGCTTTAAGACGAGCTTCCTCCTAAATACTTTCCTTGATACTGCACCTCCACTTGTATAACGATTTTATTGAACGGAAATCTCTCTCTCTCTCTCTCTCTCTCTCTCTCTCTCTCTCTCTCTCTCTCTTTCTCTCTTTCCAACCATCACATGCATGCGGATATTGTGTCAGCCAGTAAGACACCCGAGACGACTACACACTCTACCTGGAACACAACAACTGCACTTTACCAACAGCCAAAACTGTGAAATCTGATGCGTTTACCAAGTCAGGCGGCAACGCGTAGCACTGGCAAGACTCACCCCCAATTAACTTCAACCTTTCAACATCATTCCTCACATAATACTTGTCACTAAGTTCTTAAGTGATACTATATTGAGTGAGAAATTCTATTCGATGCCTAGATATTGAGGAAAGAAAAGAAATATCTACAGATATATTATTTACGCTGTGAGAGAACATAGAAAATGGAAATTAGTACAAGGAAGAATGGATCAATTTTTATGGTGACAAGCATAAACAAGTATTTCATATAAAACCCTTCGAGAACTCATTATATTTTATTCTAATGGCAATATATCAAAGAATTATTGGTAAAATAGTTTTTACTCACATATCATATAAGTAAATCAATAAATAAAATTATCTTTGCTCTAGTAGAGGCCCCGTGCATAGAGCATGCCACAACTAAATTAATGACGAAGTCGATGATGTACCTAATGAGGTACTTTAATATGTTTAAACGTTTGTATTCAACGTTTGTGTTGATTAATTCTTGCTTTTCCAATTAATTATATGTTTAAACGTTTGTGTTATTCAACGTACCAATTAATTAAATGCTTAATTTTACTGAAAGTTTTAGTTTTCATTTGAGTGGGTGAGTGGGTAGAGTGTAAGACAAAAGCCCCCTAGGACAAAAGCCCCTAGGACAAAAGCCCCTAGGACAAAAGCCCCTAGGACAAAAGCCCCTAGGACAAAAGCCCCCTAGGACAAAAGCCCCTAGGACAAATGCCCCTAGGACAAATGCCCCCTAGGACAAAGCCCTGGACAAAAGCCCCTGGGACAAAGCCCCGAGGACAAAGTCCCCTAGGACAAAAAGCCCCTGGGACAAATGCCCCTGGGACAAAGCCCTTGGACAAAAGCCCCTGGGACAAAGGCCCCGGGACAAAGCCCCTGGACAAAGCCCCTGGGACAAATGCCCCTGGGACAAAAGCCCCTAGGACAAAGCCCCAGGGACAAAAGCCCTGGGAGGGGACAAAGCCCCTGGGACCCCTTGGGACAAAGCCCACACAAAGCCCCCTGGGACAAATGCCCCCTACAAAACAAAAGCCCTTGGACAAAGCCCCTGGGACAAGGCCCCCGGGGACAAAAGCCCCCTAGGACAAAAGCCCCTGGGACAAATGCCCCTGGGACAAAAGCCCCTGGGACAAAAAGCCCCCTAGGACAAAGCCCCCGAGGACAAAGCCCTGGGACAAAAGCCGGGACAAGCCCCTGGGACAAAAGCCCCTGGGACAAAGCCCCTGGGACAAAAGCCCCTGGGACAAAAGCCCCCTGGGACAAAAGCCCCCGGGACAAAGCCCCAACAAAGCCCCTGGGACAAAGCCCCTGGGACAAAAGCCCTGGGACAAATGCAGGACAAAAGCCCCTGGGACAAAGCCCCTGGGACAAAGACACATGGACAAAGCCCCTGGGACAAAACAAAGCCCCTGGGACAAAAGCCCCTGGGACAAAGCCCCTAGGGACAAATGCCCCCCAAAAGCCCTGGGACACAAAAGCCCTAGGACAAAGCCCCTGGGACAAAAAGCCCCTGGGACAAAAGCCCTACAAAAAGGACAAAGCCCCTGGGACAAAAAGCCCCTACAAATGTACAAAAGCCCTAGGACAAAAAGCCCCTAGGACAAAGCTAACAAAAGCCCCCCGCCCCTAGGACAAAGCCCCCATGACAAAGCCCCCAGGACAAAAGCCCCTAGGACAAAAGCCCCTAGGACAAAAGCCCCTAGGACAAAAGCCCCCGAGGACAAAAGCCCCCTAGGACCAAAGCCCCTTGGACAAAAGCCTAAAATGCTGTTAAGACCGCCCTGAGAATGCCCGTAAGAGTAATTGTGTGTGTGTGTGTGTGTGTGTGTGTGTGTGTGTGTGTGTGTGTATGTGTGCCATATGAACACACACCAGCAGCAGGACCTCTTCCTTCACCCCTCACAAGAAACTCACTATTTCTTCTCATTTTTCACACTCCACTGACAACGATAACATTCTCCTCAAACAATAAACATCGCCTTATCAGAGAATGTCATGTCCCTCTGTTGTGTGAACGATATTGACCCGTACTGAGGCCGTATCCCTCTAAGTTGTGAATTTGATATAATCTTGAACTGTGTTTTGTATGGGGATATTTGTCATATATACACACAGACACACAACAACCATACAAATACACATAGTCATTATACATAGATACAGAAAACAACTATATACAAACACATACACTATCTATCTATCTATCTATCTATCGTCAATATGGTTTGGGTTGCCGACCAATGGCAGTGGAAGCGGAAACAGACACGTTGGAGGGGAGACTCAAAGAGATGGTGTTTACCTTCGATTCTGTTGCAGATCAGAGTCACCGTTTGAATGACAGGTCCAGAAGGGTCTGTTCCAGTGAACTATGATGAAATACTTAAAAAAAATGTGTTAAAGTATTAGCATTTTGATACCAATGTAATGTAGCACAAGCGAGTTTGTTCCAATGATATAATGGTATAATTGAACACTCGTTTTGGTAAAAGGAAAATTTGATGTTTTTAATGACAAGTGAATAACATTTTTTATGCACACAAAAAAGAGTAATACGAACAAAGGTACAGAAATGAACACGTTTTCTTTTGAGTGAACTGATATGAGCACGTTTCCCAGCACTCACATGAAAGAACTAAACCGGCAGTAAGTCTTATAAGTACACTACACTGGAGCGTGTTTATTAATATTTTCATCTCATAACCGCAACTAAGAGAGAGAAAGAGACAGACAAATAGACACGGATCGAGATAAAAGTATTAGAAGAAAATACATACATACTGTACTGTACAGCCCTGTAAATGTTTTGAAAGCTTATCATTATGTCTAAATCACATGTAAGTTTGTATATTTTCAGCCACTGACTGCAACTCTATTAATAAACCGTTTATTATGATTATTATTATTTTACATACTACATACAAAAAGGGTAGATTGTAACGCCGTACAAAGAGGCAGTTAGGATATTTGTGTGAGTGGCTAGGGAGGTGCTGTGAGGTGATGGGTTCGAAACAATAAGGCATGAAGCACCTTACCCAAAACTGGTTTGTTCCAAGCTGATGAATTTTGAATCCTTGTTCCCTAAACGACACTTTTCTCCAACACCTCGCTGTGGTTAACTCCTACCTCGTGTTGTCTGTTGTTGTGCTGTTGTTGTGCTGTTGTTGTGCTGTTGTTGTGTTGTGCTGTTGTTGTGCTGTTGTTGTGTTGTGCTGTTGTTGTGCTGTTGTGTTGTGCTGTTGTTGTGCTGTTGTTGTGTTGTGCTGTTGTTGTGCTGTTGTGTTGTGCTGTTGTTGTGCTGTTGTTGTGTTGTGCTGTTGTTGTGCTGTTGTTGTCTGCTGTTGTTGTGTTGTGCTGTTGTTGTGCTGTTGTTGTGTTGTGCTGTTGTTGTGCTGTTGTTGCTGTTGTGCTGCTGTTGTGTTGTGCTGTTGTTGTTGTTGTTGTGTTGTGCTGTTGTTGTGCTGTTGTTGTGTTGTGCTGTTGTTGTGCTGTTGTGTTGTGCTGTTGTTGTGCTGTTGTTGTGTTGTGCTGTTGTTGTGCTGTTGTTGTTGTGCTGTTGTTGTGCTGTTGTTGTGTTGTGCTGTTGTTGTGCTGTTGTTGTGCTGTTGTACTGTTGTTGTGTTGTGCTGTTGTTGTGCTGTTGTTGTGTTGTGCTGTTGTTGTGCTGTTGTTGTTGTGTTGTTGTGTTGTGCTGTTGTTGTGTTGCTGTTGTTGTGCTTGTTGTGTTATGCTGTTGTTGTATGTTGTTGTATTTGTGCTGTTGTTGTACTGTTGTTGTGTTGTGCTGTTGTTGTGTGTGTTGCTGTTGCTGTGCTGTTGTTGTGTTGTGCTGTTGTTGTACTGTTGTTGTGTTATTACTGTTGTTGTGCTGTTGTTTGTCTGCTTTCATTTGTGTTGTGCTGTTGTTGTGTTGTGCTGTTGTTGTGCTGTTGTTGTGCTGTTGTTGTATTGTTGTGCTGTTGTTGTGCTGTTGTGCTGTGCTGTTGTTGTTGTGTTGTGCTGTTGTTGTGTTTGTTGCTTGTGTTTGTGCTGTTGTTGTGTGTTGTGTTGTGTTGTGCTGTTGTTGTGCTGTTGTTGTCTGCTTTGTGCTGTTGTGCTGTTGTTGTATGTTGTTGTTGTGCTGTTGTGTGTTGTTGTGCTGTTGTTGTGCTGTTGTTGTGTTGTACTGTTGTTGTACTGTTGTTGTGTTGTGCTGTGTTGTACTGTTGTTGTGTTGTGCTGTTGTTGTGTTGTTGTGCTGTTGTTGTCTGCTGTTGTGTTGTGCTGTTGTTGTGTTGTGCTGTTGTTGTGCTGTTGTTGTGCTGTTGTTGTGTTGTGCTGTTGTTGTGCTGTTGTTGTGTTGTGCTGTTGTTGTGCTGTTGTTGTGTTGTGCTGTTGTTGTGCTGTTGTTGTCTGCTGTTGTGTTGTGCTGTTGTGGTCTGTTGTGTATATATTTTTTTGTAAATTCCTTTAAAAAGTAGACCAAAACTATATTTTTCAGCACAAATTACACTGTTTTTAATCTTTGGTGTTTAAATTATAAACTTTTTACAAAAGTATTAAACTATCGAACTATATCCCGCCCACAAAAGTATAAGATTATCTCTCCGGTAAATTACACACGGTGATAATTTCTCATTTATTTCCACTCCGAGAGAAATTATTTAGTTAATGTGGCTGGAAGTTTTCATTTCCTTTTGAGATGAGTTATGGGGAAGGAGACTCTCTCTCTTTACCAACCATTACTAACCTACCAAAGTTTCACACTAAAACTCAATATATTTTTATATCCAAGATGATCTATTATGATACTCTGGCTCCGTTCCCAGCTGACAATACGACCTGCAGACACTACGACCAGCTGACAACACGACATGTTGGCACAACGACCAGCTGACAACACGACCTGTTGGCACAGCGACCTTCTGACAATACGAGCTGCTGACAACACGACCTGTTGACAACACGACTTGCTGACAACACGGCCTGCTGACACTACGACCTGCTAACAACACAACCTGCTAGCACTACGACCTGTTGACACTACAACCTGCTGACAAGTGACAACACGACTTGCTGACATTACGTCCTACTAACAATATTACCTGCTGACACTACGTCTATTAACAATATTACCTGCTGACACTATGACCTGCTGACACTACGACATGTTGACAACACGACCTGCTGACACTACGTCCCACTAACAATATTACCTGCTGACACTACGACCTGCTAACACTACGACGTGCTGATAACACGACCTGCTTACACTACGACCTACTAACAACACTACCTGCTGATACTACGATGTGCTGACAACACGACCTGCTGACACCACGACCTACTAACAACACGACCTGCTGACACTACAACTTGCTGACACCACGACTTGTTTTATAATGGTGGTCACTGTGGCGGTGATGGTAGTGGTGATGCTCCCCGCCATGGCAACACTACCATGAACCATGAAGAACCATTACCCTCATCGGCAGCTATGGCAAGTCACGTCAGGTCTTTGCAAACTGTAGGGCGTGGAGTGACGACAGTGCTCTAACCTAACCTAAGCTGACTTAGCCAAATCTACCCTAACCTAACCTAATCTAGCCAAACCTGACTTGTCTTAACCTAACCTAATCTAACGTAACCAAACCAAACCAAACCAAACCAAACCAAACCAAACCTAACTACACCTGACTTAAACCTAATCCTAACCTGTTCGTGTTGACTAAATCTTTAAGATATAGCTTGAGAGAGACTTTATCCTTTACCATTCAACTTTAACTCAGAATCACTGTTTCTTTAGTTGAGAGACATAACCGAATGCAAGAGAGATAAAACTGTCTCTAAGGGGGCCACATAGTCTCGCTGTGAGATACAGTGTGGGTCCTGTTATATACACTATCTCGTATTAGAAGGAGACATTGAGAGAAATATTTATCCAGAGAATTTATATTTATCTATCAAAGTAACTCACGAGATGTAGTAAGTCTCATTATTATGAAGAAACTCATGAAATGGTAAAATATTTATATGCAAATGGAACATAAATAATTCAGCCACATCTAGACCAAGGTAAGTGAGTGATGTAAACTGGAATGTATCAATCACGAGGCGAATTCGTCTGAGAGTCAGTTTAAAGTTGCATTAAATTACACTCAGAGGAGACAAAGGTCAAGAGATTTACTTAACAGAAACTATTGCCTCACGGCTCCTGGTCCACGTTCATCTCTGACAGTTAAGAGAATGTTTGTGAGCAAGTTGGCGAAACTAAACTTTGCTGTTCTAGTTCTCCAGATTAGAACTGGGTGTTGATATACAGAGGTACTGTACGTTGGGTAGGGCAGGGAAGATAAGTGAATGATGCTGGTACAACCCCTGGGTGGACCAGCATCCTGTCAAGGTGGTGAGTAACCCACTAGCTGCTGAATGCCAAGAACCAGGACATCAGCACCGGGCCAGTCTCTCTGCAACATAAAATATAAAAAGTCTGTCAGAGTAAAGAAAAAACAGACAAAGAGAGAGAGTGTGTGAAAGAGAGATAACAAAGAGAAGAGACATTCAGAGGGAGAGAAAGAGAAATAACGGATTGAAAAGGTGAAAGAAATGAGCAGTACATGAACCCTGGCCGAAGTTTGCCAAAGAAACTAAATAATAAATTCTTACTGTGAGAGACAGTGAGAAAAAATCACAGAGATCAAAAAGGAGAGAGAGAGAGAGAGAGAGAGAGAGAGAGAGAGAGAGAGCAGCACATAAAAACAGTAAAAGTAAACGTATCGAGTTAAGTAATTACTTGCCTCTGGCTGCCACTGTACCGTCTGCCTCGACCACACCTGCCATCCTCTAACAC
Source organism: Homarus americanus (assembly GCF_018991925.1). Lineage (NCBI taxonomy): Eukaryota > Metazoa > Arthropoda > Malacostraca > Decapoda > Nephropidae > Homarus > Homarus americanus. The sequence continues at coordinate 22,799 of NW_024717009.1, read as the reverse complement.
ACCTGTCCTCCTCTACCACACCCTTTATCCTATACCACACCTGCCATCCTCTACCACACCTGTCCTCCTCTGCCTCACCCTTTATCCTATACCACACCTGCCATCCTCTACCACACCTGCCCTCCTCTGCCTCACCCTTTATCCTATACCACACCTGCCATCCTCCACACACACCTGTCATCCCTACCACACCTGTCATCCTACCACACCTGTCATCCCTCTACCACACCTGGGCCCTCCCTCTGCCTCACCCTTTATCTATACCACACCTGTCATCCTCTACCACCCCACCACATCTCCGCCCTCCCTCTGCCCCCCACCCTTTATCCTATACCACACCTGTCATCCTCTACACCTGTCATCCCTCTACCACCTGTCATCCCACTATTAATTCCGCCCTCCTCTGCCTCACCCTTTATCCTATACCACCTGCCATCCTCTACCACGCCTATCATCCTCTACCACACCTGTCATCCTCTACCACACACCCTTTATCCTATACCACACCTGTCATCCTCTACCACACCTGCCATCCCCACCACACCTGTCATCCTCTACCACACCTGCCCTCCTCTGCCTCACCCTTTATCCTATACCACACCTGCCAGCCTCTACCACACTGCCATCCTCCACCACACCTGTCCTCCTCTGCCTCACCCCTTTATCCTATACCACACCTGTCATCATCTACCACACTGCCATCCTCTACCACACCTGTCCTCCTCTGCCTCCCCCTTTATCCTATACCACACCTGTCATCCTCTACCACACCTGTCCTCCTCTGCCTCAATTCTTTTATCCTAAACCACACCTGCTGCCCCACACCTGTCATCCCTACCACACCTGTCATCCTCCACCACACCTGTCATCATCTACCTGTCATCCTCCCCACACCTGTCCTCCTCTGCCTCACCCTTTATCCTAAACCACACCTGTCATCCTCTACCACACCTGTCATCTCTACCACACCTGTCATCATCTACCACCACACCTGTCATCCTCCACCACACCTGTCTCCTCTGCCTCACCCTTTTATCTATACCACACACCTGTCATCCCTACCACACACCTGTCTCCTCTGCCTCACCCTTTTATCCTATACCACACCTGTCATCCTCTACCACACCTATCATCCTCTACCCTTTTTACCTGTCATCCTCTACCACACACCCTTTGTCATCCTATACCACACCCTTTTATCCCATCCACACTCCAGTTAATTTCTACTACACCTGTCATCCTCTACCACACCTGTCCTCCTCTGCCTCACCCACCCTTTATCTTATACCACCCTGTCATCCCTCCTACACACCTGTCATCCTCTACCACCTGTCATCCTCTACCACACCCTTTATCCTATACCACACCTGTCATCCCTACCACCTGTCCTCCCTGGCTCACCCTTTATCCCATACCCACACCTGTCATCCCTACCACACCTGTCATCCTCTACCACTCCTGTCATCCTCCTACACCTGTCATCCTCTACCACACCAATTCTGTCATCCCCCACTCTACCCACACTCCTGTCATCCTCTACCACCACCTGTGTCCTCTACCACACATCCCCTTACCACACCTGTCAGTGGTCCCTACCACCTGTCATCATCTCTCCATTGCTTACATAGAGCAAACAAAGCATAGTTCTTTTCTTCATCTGTTAGTGAACACACACACACACACACACACACACACACACACACACACACACACACACACACACACACACACACACACACACCACACACATACATAACCACACACACTAACACACACACACACACACACACACACACACACTTGTCAACCCTCAGTGAGACAAGACGTGCCCCGAAGGCGCTCCTGGTTTTAGCAGCCAGGCCAAGTCTGTTTGGCCCTGCCCACTCCCCCTGCTATACCCCAACGCCCTACCAGCCTTACTACACCGGGATCTATTCAGCAAAACATTCTAGTGATTAGTGAACGATTGATTACGGAGCAGTGTTCCTATAGTGCACTTAAGGAACTTTCTCAGCAAAGCATTCAAGTCATCAGTGCAATAAGTGATTATCATACAGTACTCGATAGTGCACCCCAAGGAAAAGTCAGACAGTGGGCACTTTATCGGTCACCTTTAAAGTGCCAGTGACAAGGACCACCGGGGTGTTTCCATATATCGTGATAACTGTGTCGGCGACCCCAAGCACCAGGGACAAAGACCCACGGTCTTTACGACTGACAAATATTAACAGATGTCTACCAGTGTCAGTGGCCCTCAAAGTGCCGTCAGTGACAAACACTTCCGTCCGCCCACAACAGTTTTCAACAGATGGCCACCAATCACTTACTCCCGACGCACTCTGTACCATCTAAAGCGTGGGAACAGTTATCCTGATGGCAGTGTTATCGCGCGACTCAAGTCACTGAACATATTTCACGCGCGGAGCCGTAGACAAGGCCGTCATAAACATAAGCCCATTAGAACCGTAACCTCCACTAGGAAACCGGAGAAACCCACCCCTGACAGACCATACCACCACACTGAAGTTCCTCGGATATGGTATGATCTCCTGTCTTTACTGCTATCCAACGTCACTTCCCTAGCTAACAAGTTCGACGAGCTGGCAACTACAGTCAGGTCAGCCGCCGCGAACGTCGTTGCCATATGTGAGGCTTGGCAAATTGTGCCTGAAACGTGTCATATTGAGGGATATCAACTCTTTCATCACCTTCGTTCACATAGACGCGGAGGGGGCGTTGCCCTCTTCTGTCAAGATGACCTACGCCCGTCACGCCTGGATGTTCAAGTCCCAGCAGATGTGGAAGCATTATGGGTACATGTCGTGCTACGGGCCCACCCGCGCAACACTGCTTCCATCATAATCTGTGTGGCATACCATCCGCCTCGCTCACCCACCAGAGACACTCTTATCAATCATCTCATCACCACCTCAGACCACCTCAGAGTTAGGTACCCATGTGCCAAGTTAGTATTATGTAGGGATTTTTAATGAAATTGACACCACTGATATCCAGGACCAGCTATCACTATCACAAGTTGTGACCTTCCCCACACACGGTCAAAATACCCTTGACCTTATCTTAACTGACTTAGCGGACCAGTACCAACCACCTCAACCAATGCCTCCTATCGGGTGTAGCACACTTATCAGTGCTCTGGTCCCCAGCTGCCACTCCCACTCAAGTACAGAGACCCTACATCAAGACCTACAGGCCGATTACTGACTCTGCAGTGCGCCTCTTCGGGCAGTGGATAGTTCACCATCCCTGGACTGAAGTACTTAGCGTGGATGACGTGGAAACCAAATGGATAAATTATACCAACACCACCACGGAAGCTCACCACCACTTCTTCCCCGAGAAGTCCGTCAGATCTCACCCAGCTGACTTGCCCTGGATCACACCTCGGATCAAAAGACTTATGCAACAGAGAGACAGAGCCTTTCATCTCAATGACCACACCCGCTACAGGTCACTTCGCAGCCGAGTCATCCGCGAAATACGCACTGCAAAGAAGTCCCACTACCCAACCAAATTACAACACCTGAAGCAGACCAACATCAGTCAATGGTATGGTAAGCTTAAAGAACTCTGTGGACTAAACAATAAGACACATCCCCTCCCCTTCCTTAGCCATCTCACTAATGTTGACGCAGCTGAGCAAACAAATAACCATTTCGCTACTATATGCCAGACGCTCCCCCGGCTTGACACCACCACTCTCCCTTCTTACCTACCAGCCCCCCTTCCCACTGACTTAGTAGAAGAATTTGAAGTAGCAAAACGCCTGGACAAACTAAAATTAAAACGCTCTACCACCCCCATTGACTTACCAATGAAACACTTCAAGGAGTTCTCCCCGGAGCTTGCTAAACCCCTATGCTCCATCATCAATGCTTCTCTCAGTCAAGCCAGATGCCCAGCTGACTGGAAGACCTCTTATGTATTACCAGTGCCCAAGTCAACCAGCCCACAATCCTTAAATCAGCTACGACCTATTGCAATCACCCCAATACCCAGCCTAATCTGTGAAAGGTTTGTGTTCGACTGGGCTTATGCTGATATTGCAGGAGTCGTAGACCCTCAGCAATTTGGCAACATGAAAACTTCCTCCACCACTCACTGTCTTGTCAGCTTTCTCGATTACATATACCGCCATCTCGAGAAACGAAAAAGCATCTAGCTGTCGCCTTCGTGAGATTTCACTAAAGCGTTCGACCTAGTCGACCACAATATAATCATCAACAGCAAGTGGCCTCGGGCTTCGGAGAAAGTCTTATACCATAGCTTACAGACTTCCTTAGTGACCAGCCGACGCCCGGCTGTGTACGCTTCGAGGGGCTCTCCACCTTTTCAGTCACTCACCTGTGGCGTCCCCCCAAAGGCACCAAGATGGGACCACTCTGCTTCCTTATGCTCATCAATGATGCCCTAAGAGAAACCCTGCTCGCTGGAAATATGTCGACGACTCCACCATTGGGATCAGTGTCAACAATTCTGCTCCCGACTATACCGCCCTTCAGGATTTATTGAACAGTCTCCCAAACTGGGCCACCAACAACCATGTCACCATCAACCATACCAAGACCATGGTTATGCACATCAACCTCTCCTCCGACATTGTCCCACCTCCTTCCCGTACTCTAGGTCCGGGCTTACACTCCAGGTTGTAGATTCACAGCTCCTCGGCGTCACCATAGATATAAACTAAATTAAACCACACGTCAGTGAAAGTTATCAAATCCTCCAGTTTCCGTCTCCACCTGCTCCGCCGACTCAAGTCCTCGGAGTTCCTGCACACGAGCTCCTCAGTGTATACACAACATTCATACTTCCCAAGCTCACCTATGCCTCCCCCACCTGGTCTTCCTCCCTAAATGCCACACAACGTAAACACCTAGAAAAAGTGCAAAAGAGGGCATGCAAAATTATTCTCTCCCCTTCCTACTCCACATATCAAGAAGCGCTCAACACACTGACCCTTTCGACTCTCACTGACCATCACCACGACCTTATCTGCAAATTTGGTAAGCTTCTACACCATCCCCGACACCGGCTCCTACTACCACCTGAGATCCCTAGTCCGAGAATTGCTGTTCGACACCACAACCGCATCCAGCCCATACGTGCACGAACTGATCGCTATAAGAACAGCCCAGTCCCAACCATTGTAAAAATTATCAATAACTTGTAATAAATCAGTGTATTCACTCCCAGTAAACACTACTCCTTGCACAATGCACTGTCACTATGTTGAAATGAACTGTAGTTTGAGCTTTTCCCCATCTAGTTATTATATGTCTTATTTGTGTCACTTATGTTACTTTTATATTATTTGTAATTCGTAACCCATTCCCCAAATATGTAACTGTATATTTTCAGCCCCTACTGGCTGCCAAGCTCTTTTCAATAAACCGTTAATTATTATTATTATTATTACACTAACACCACACACACACACACACACACACACACACACACACACACACACACTAACACCACACACACACTAACACACACCACACACACACACACACACACACACACACACCACACACACTCACACCTAGCACCACACACACACACACACACACACACACACACACACACACACACACACACACACACACCTAACACCACACACACACTAACACACACAAACCACACACACACACACACACACACACACACACACCACACACACTCACACACTAACACCACACACACACACACACATACACACACACACACACACACACACACACACACACACACACACACACCTAACACCACACACACTAACACACACACACACACCACACACACACACACACACACACACACACACACACACAAACACACACCCCTTCCTTAGTCACTTCACTAATGGTAACGCAGCTGAGCAATCTAACAATCGTTTCGCAACTACATCTGTACCCGTATAAGCCAGACGCTCCCCCGGCTTGACACAATGCTTACCTACCAGCCTTCTCTCCCACTGACTTAGCAGAACAATTTGAAGTAGCATGACGTTTGAACAACTGACGCTAAAGCGCTCCACCACCCCCATTGACTTACCAAGGAGTTCTCCCCAGGAACTAGCTAGACCCCTCTGCTCCATCAGTCAAGCAAGTTGCCCAGCTGACTGGTAGACTTCATATACCCAGCTTAATCTGCAAGAGCTTAGTGTTTCACTGGGCTTATGCTGATATTGCAGGCGCCATTGATCCTCAGCAATTTTGTAATATGAAAACTTCCTCCAGCTTTCTCGACTACATATAACACTATTTGGAAAAACGAAAGACGTCTGTGGCTGTCGCATTCATTGACCTCACCAAGGCATTCGACCTAATCAACTACAATTTAATCATCAACAAAGCTATCAACCTCGGGTTTCGGAGAAGTCTTGTACCATGGCTTACAGACTTCCTTAGTGACCGACGCCAAGCCGCACGCTTCCGAGGGGTTGTCTCCACCTTTTAGTCACTCACCTGTGGCGTCCCCCAAGGTACCAAGATGAGACCACTCTGCTTCCTCACCCTTATCAATGATGCCCTGTACTGAGAGAAACTCTCGCTCGCTGGAAATATGTAAACGACTCCACAATTAGGATCAGTGTGAAAAACTCGGCTCCCGACTACAGCGCCCTCCAGAATATATTGAACACTCTTCAAAACTGGGCCACCCACAACCATACCAAGACCATGGTTATGCACATCAACCTCTCCTCTGACCTTGTCTCACCTACCTCCATTACTTGGACCCCAACACACTCCAGGTTGTGGACTCCACCAAGCTCCTCAACGTCACTATAGATAAAAAACCAAGTTGGAAAATACAAGTCAGTGTAATTATCAAATCCTCCAGGTTTCGTCTCCACCTTTCCGTCGTCTCAGGTCCCTCAGATGTCCCACGCCCGAGTTCCTCAATGCATACTCAACAGTCTTACTTTTCAAGCTCCCCTATGCCTCCCCTGCCTGGTCTTCCTCCCTAAATGCCACACAACGGAAACACTTAGAAAAAAATGCAAAAGTGGGCGTGCAGGTTACGTTCTCTCCCCCTCCTACTCCACATATCAAAAAGCGCTCAACACACTGACCCTCTCAGCTCTCTCTTATCATCACCATGACCGCATCTGCAAATTTGGGGAGTAGCTGATGCACCATCCTTGACACCAGCTCCTACTTTCACCAAAGATTCCTTGTCCACGAATACCCAATTCAACCATTGCAAGAAAGATCAACAACTCGTAGTTAACCAGTGTATTCACTCCCAGCAAATCTTACTTTTGCCCTGTTACTATGTTGAAATGCCCTGTAGTATGACCTTCTCCCCACCTTGTTATTATATATCATATTTGTATCACTTTTGCTATGTTACTGTATATTTTCAGCCTCTTGGATGCCATGTTCTTTCAATAAGCAGCTTATGTTTTATTATTATTATCATTATCATCATCATTATTACATACATACATACATACATACATACATACATACATACAGTACATACACTTGTATTCCAAAATACTGTATATATATATATATATATATATATATATATATATATATATATATATATATATATATATATATCCCGTGTTGACAAAACTTTGCGCTGTGTTGGGTCTAACCGTGAGTGTCTATTATGAAAACTGCTGCTCAGAACAATCTATGTGACAGTGTTTTTGTCACATACGGGAAAACACGACTGAGAAAGCTAAAAATTCTTATTAAATCCAAGTCAATTTACCTTATCAGAGATACAACACATTTACGCAATATAAAAACAAGAAAAAAACTAACGTTATCTACTATGCAAAAATCAACCCTATGTTATACGTCATTAGAGCTTTGAATTGTTATTTGTCCCTGGATCTTATTTGAGCTTATTTTTGTAAACACAGGGCCAGAATACTTGAGTTTAAAGATACTGATATTAAACCCAGAAATGTTATAGTCTCCGTATTGGCAGCCGTTTTCTATATGGCAGCGCTTGTTGTGTCAGCTGTTGTGAGGGTGTTCATGGTGTTGTTGAGTTAAAGGGTATATCACAACACACAGTCTAAGATATTCTAACTTTTAATTTATAAGTTAAGTCTTTTGTAAATTAAATGTTTTGTAAGTTGGGGTTAATTTAAGTTCCAGTTTATTAGTTGTTTTGTAAGTTTAGTCTACAACCGTAAGTTCGGGTGATTGAAAGTTTCAGTTCGTAAGTAGGTTATTTGTACGTTCACTTTATAATCAAAAGATGCTTCCTCTCTTACGATATGAATTGCCTGTTCTGAGGAAACCAAAAATATATCTCATTATGGCCTTTTCCTCATTCATCAAGGGTTATCTTATCTACTTTATTTATTGCGTTGTTTTATTGTTTTATACGTTTGTATTAACGATTATTTTAATTTATGTGTAGTTACCTAATTTATAATCTTATATAATATCGACAAAGACAAACTAATACATCACAAACAAAACGTAGACAAATGCATTACAAAATGTAAACAAATACTAAAACAAACAAAATGTAAACAAATACTAAAACAAACAAAATGTAAACAAATACATAAGCAAACAAAATGTAAACAAATACATAAACAAACAAAAGGTAAACAAATACATAAACAAACATAACGTAAACAAATACATAAACAAACAAAAGGTAAACAAATACATAAACAAACAAAAGGTAAACAAATACATAAACAAACATAACGTAAACAAATGCATTAGAAACAAACCGCAAACAAATATATCACAAAAATTATTACAATATACATCAGGATACCGAGAATGTGTGTGTGTGTGTGTGTGTGTGTGTGTGTGTGTGTGTGTGTGTGTGTGTGCTCTCTCAGTCAGAACCACACACTCTCACATACCCTCAAGGCACACTTAATTAACCCCTTGAGTACGATGAGATAATCACTTGAGTGCAGTGAGTTAACCCCTAAAGTACGAGGAGTTAAACCCTAGAGTACGATAATTTTACCCCTGGAGTACGATAATTTAACCACTTGAGTAGGATAATTTAAGATATCATACTTGCTAAGTCCAGTCACTGTACTCAAGTGGTTAACTCATCGTACTCAAGGGGTTAACTCATCGTACTCAAGTGGTTAACTCATCGCAATCAAGGGGTTAAGTCATCGTACTCAAGGGTTAACTCATTGTAATCAAGGGGTTAAGTCATCGTACTCAAGAGGTTAACTCATTGTAATCAAGGGGTTTAGTCATCGTACTCAAGAGGTTAACTCATCGCAATCAAGGGGTTAAGTCATCGTACTCAAGAGGTTAACTCATCACAATCAAGGGGTTAAGTCATCGTACTCAAGAGGTTAACTCATCACAACTGTATAGATATGTAAATACCAAGATATGTGAACACGCCTGACGGCAGGACTCTGTTACCATTCATTGTACCATTTATTCACATGTCTGTATTACTACATATTATTATAGCATGTCTGATATCTATGCTTATGTCTAAGGCCTATGTTCACTTACTATGTCCCGATATACTATGTCTGTACCGCGCTAGTCAAGTAACTAGAAGACCTCATTTATTGTCCTAGTAATGTCGAGCAACTCTCCTTGCCTAGCTAGCTAATTTCCCTCAGATCGGCTTCGGCCTGCCTACGACGAGGAGTTCCTTGTGCTGGCTCCTGTTCCTGTACCGGTTGGTTATCCTGCCAAGTCTTGTACCACTTATTGAATATATCTACTGCTCGTGCTATTGAAGTTTGAAGAACCTTGTCCAGGATTTCATCCCACCACAACAACCAAGGGGTTAAGTCATCGTACTCAAGAGGTTAACTCATCGTACTCAAGAGGTTAACTCATCACAATCAAGGGGTTAAGTCATCGTACTCAAGAGGTTAACTCATCGTACTCAAGAGGTTAACTCATCACAATCAAGGGGTTAAGTCATCGTACTCAAGGGGTTAACTCATCGCAATCAAGGGGTTAAGTCATCGTACTCAAGAGGTTAACTCATCACAATCAAGGAGTTAAGTCATCGTACTCAAGAGATTAACTCATCGCAATCAAGGGGTTAAGTCATCGTACTCAAGAGGTTAACTCATCACAATCAAGGGGTTAAGTCATCGTACTCAAGAGGTAAACTCATCACAATCAAGGGGTCAAGTCATCGTACTCAAGAGGTTAACTCATCACAATCAAGGGGTTAAGTCATCGTACTCAAGAGGTTAACTCATCACAATCAAGGGGTTAAGTCATCGTACTCAAGAGGTTAACTCATCACAATCAAGGGGTTAAGTCATCGTACTCAAGAGGTTAACTCATCACAATCAAGGGGTTAAGTCATCGTACTCAAGAGGTTAACTCATCACAATCAAGGGGTTAAGTCATCGTACTCAAGAGGTTAACTCATCACAATCAAGGGGTTAAGTCATCGTACTCAAGAGGTTAACTCATCACAATCAAGGGGTTAAGTCATCGTACTCAAGAGGTTAACTCATCACAATCAAGGGGTTAAGTCATCGTACTCAAGAGGTTAACTCATCACAATCAAGGGGTTGTCATCGTACTCAAGAGGTTAACTCATCACAATCAAGGGGTTAAGTCATCGTACTCAAGAGGTTAACTCATCACAATCAAGGGGTTAAGTCATCGTACTCAAGAGGTAAACTCATCACAATCAAGGGGTTAAGTCATCGTACTCAAGAGGTTAACTCATCACAATCAAGGGGTTAAGTCATCGTACTCAAGAGGTTAACTCATCACAATCAAGGGGTTAAGTCATCGTACTCAAGAGGTTAACTCATCACAATCAAGGGGTTAAGTCATCGTACTCAAGAGGTTAACTCATCACAATCAAGGGGTTAAGTCATCGTACTCAAGAGGTTAACTCATCGCCTCTAATTAAGAAGCTAAACATGAAACTACTGCATGACTGAAAAAACACAATACTCGTATATCAAACACACTCGGATTTACAAAACAGCTGTACCTACTGTATCCATTAACCCAGGGAGAATTAACTGGTATGAGAGCTGTATCCGCCTGTAATCTTTATCCCGATAACCATTTTATGCTTCCACAAATACAATTCCTCGGGAGGATTTAACGGGAGGAACAAACCGGAAAATTCTATTAAGTATTAACACCGCCCTGAGGTAAGCAAGTGTGAAATATTTCTCTAGAGATCTTTGTGTTCTTGTTTACAAATGTGAAGTAAACAGAAGGTTGTATTTGTTTATCTTCATGTGACCTCCCCCCTCCCCCCCCCCACCTCAGTCAATCCACATTCCCTCCCTCACCTACTTTCCTAACCTCTTCTCCCCTCCCTCGTGCCCTCTGCCCACCACCTCTCACTTTCTTCCCTTACCCCCTGTCTCCCCTCCTCTCTCCTCTCCCTTACCTCCTTCCCTTACCTACCTCTCTCCACCTCATAACTTCCTTCCCTTACTCCCTCTTCTTTCTCCCAACCCCTTCTCTCAGACACCGTTATTTTGATCCTCTCTCAGGTAGACGCCAACAGGTGAACGGGAGCTTAATTACCCCAGGCAGGTGAACCACTTTAAACAAACAAACGTCATCGTTAACATGATACCTGTCTATTTGATCGTTAGTTTATTAAAGGTGTGTGTGTATGTGTGTGTGTGTGTGTGTGTGTGTGTGTGTGTGTGTGTGTGTGTGTGTGTGTGTGTGTGGCTTCTTTCTTTCCTCTACCTCACTCTTACCTCTTACCATCAATTGTTGTCATCCACATCTCATTAATTTATCTCCTGACAGATGAGAATAGTTCTCTATCTCTCTCACTATATCCACCATCTCTCTCTCTCTCTCTCTCGTCTTTAAGAAAATATCCTCGGGTTTTTCTTGTGAAGTCATTAACACTTTCCTTAATGTCTTTAATTCCCAAATTAACAAAAATCCAAACTTAACTTAACTCCTTGGCTCCTTGGTTTTTTCACATACATTGTTTATAGTTTTCTGACGCCTTAATTTAATTTATATATATATATATATATATATATATATATATATATATATATATATATATACCTAATAGTAAGTCCGTAAGTCGCACTAATTGGTGACAGGTCAGTGAGAATTATGGAATTGTGTGGCTGCTTTTCCAAACAAAATTTCAAGCTTTTCGAATGCAATAAATACATGTGAGAATAAAATGTACAGTATAAATATTTTATTTATATTTTATAAACTTTCAACAATTATGGTCTTCTTTATTGTGTTGTTGTAAAGTATAGTTATAGTGAAATATAGTTAACCTTACAGTAAACAGTAAACAGTAAACAGTAAACACGATATAAGGAAGGACTGCACGAGAGACGACTGGAAGGAGTGGTGGCAGAAGCGTCGTTCTGTGTTAGTAGAGGACTGTAGACGAACTAGTGGAGTAAGGGGAGTGGGAGACGGGAAGAAGAGAGGGGAAGGAAGAGGGGTGAGGGGAGTGGGAGACGGGAAGAAGAGAGGGGAAGGAAGAGGGGTGAGGGGAGTGGGAGACGGGAAGAAGAGAGGGGAAGGAAGAGGGGTGAGGGGAGTGGGAGACGGGAAGAAGAGAGGGGAAGGAAGAGGAGGTGGGAGGGAGGAAGAGGGGAAGAAGAGGGGGAGGGGAGAGAAGAGAGAAGGAAGAGGGTAGGGAGAGGAGAGGGTGAGGGGAGTGGGAGACGGGAAGGAGAGAGGGAGGGTGAGGGAAGAGGGTGAGGGGTGGGAGACGGGAGGAAGAGAGGGAAGGAAGAGGGGTGAGGAGTGGGAGACGGGAGGAAGAGAGGGAAGGAAGAGGGGTGAGGGGAGGGAGGAAGAAGGGGGAAGGAAGAGGGGTGAGGGGAGGGGAGGGGAAGAGAGGGAAGGAAGAGGTGAGGGGGAGACGGGAGGAAGAGGGGAAGAGGTGAGGGGAGAGGGAGTGAGGGAGTGGAGGTGGGGGATGCATTACTCTCTAAATATTACAGAACTTCACGATCATACTACAGTTAGGTGAGTTTATGAAGTACGTGCGTGTGTGTGTGTGTTGCTTCTTCCTGTTGTAACATTGTCAACCATGGAATAAAACACAATTGCACACACACACACACACACACACACACACACACACACACACACACGTCTGCCAGGTGGTTGATGCCTCCAGTTCACCCCACCAACACACACCACCAACCATCACCACTATCACCACCACCACCACCCCCGCCACCACCACCATCACCCACACACCATCCACCACATCACAGACCACCACCACATCACTCACACCACCACCACCACCACACACCACACCACTCACCACCACCACCATTACACCACCACTGGCACCACCACACCACCACCACACCACTCACCACCACCACCACCACCACCACCATCATCACCATCACCACCAACACCACCACACCACCACATCACCACATCACCGCCACCACCACCACCACCACCACCACCACCACCACCACCACCACCACCACCACCACCACCATCACCACCATCACCACCACCACCATCATCACCATCACCACCACCACCATCACCACACACCACCACCATCACCACCACCACCACCACCACCACCACCATCATCACCATCACCAACCTCACCACCACCACCACCACCACCACCACCACCACCACCACCACCACCACCACCACCACCACCACCACCACCACCACCAAGGTCCTCACCGTCAACACGGACCTGGGCGGTGATATATACCCAACAGTGCTCTCCCCTGACACCCTAGAGAGTCCACCCCTCCCAGAGTGCTCTCCCCTGACACCCTAGAGAGTCCCCCCCCCTCAGTGCTCTCCCCTGACACCCTAGAGAGTCCCCCTCCTCAGTGCTCTCCCTGGACAGAGAGTCCCCTCCTCCAGTGCTCCCTCCTGACACCCCAGCGTCCTCCTCCCTTAGTGCTCTCCCTGACACCTAGAGAGTCCACCCCTCCCTCAGTGGTCTCCCTGACACCCCAGCAGGTCCTCCCTCCCTCAGTGCTCTCCCTGACACCCTAGAGAGTCCCCCCTCCTCAGTGCTCTCCCTGACACCCTAGAGTCCACCCCTCCTCAGTGCTCTCCCTGACACCCCAGCGAGTCCCCCCTCCTCAGTGATCTCCTGACACCCTAGAGAATCCACCCCTCCCTCAGTGCTCTCTGACACCTCAGCGAGTCCCCCTCCCTCAGTGCTCTCCCTGACACCCTAGAGAGTCCACCCCTCCCTCAGAGAGTCCACCCTCCCTCAGTGCTCTCCCCTGACACCCTAGAGTCCACCCCTCCCTCAGTGCTCTCCCTGACACCCCAGCAGTCCCACTCTCAGTCCACCCCTCCTCAGTGCTCTCCTGACACCCTCCCCCTCCCTCAGTGCTCTCCCCACCCCAGGAGTCCCTCCTCCCCAGTGCCTCCCTGACACCCCCTCAGTGCTCTCCCTGACACCCCAGCAGGTCCCCCTCCCTCAGTGCTCTCCCCTGACACCCCAGCCAGAGTCCTCCCTCCTCAGTGCTCTCCTGACACCCCTAGAGTCCCCTCCCTCAGTGCTCTCCCACACCCCAGCGAGTCCCCCTCTCCTCAGTGCTCTCCCTTACACCCCAGCAGTCCTCCTCCTCAGTGCTCTCCCCTGACACCCCAGCAGTCCCTCCTCCTCAGTGCTCTCCCTGACACCCTAGAGAGTGCCTCCCTCAGTGCTCTCCTTACACCCCCAGCGAGTCCCCCTCCTCAGTACTCTCCTTACACCCCAGCAAGTCCTCCCTCCCTCAGTACTCTCCTGACACCCAGAGTCCTCCCTCCTCAGTGCTCCTGACTAGCAGGTCCTCCTCCTCAGTGCTCTCCTTACACCCAGCAGAGTCGACACCCCATCCTCCCCTCCCCTATTCTCCTGACACCCCAGCGAGTCCTCCCTCCTCAGTGCTCTCCCGCACCCCAGCGGTCCTCCTCCCTCCAGTGCTCTCCTTACACCCCAGCGAGTCCTCCCCCCCCAATATTCTCCTGACACCCCAGCAGGTCCTTTCCTCCCCAATATTCTCCCTGATCCTTTCCTCCCCAATTCTCCACACCCCAGCGTCCTCCTCCCTCAGTGCTCTCCCTTACACCCCAGCGAGTCCTCCTCACCCAATATTCTCCTGACACCCCAGCGAGTCCTCCCTCCCCAATATTCCCCTGACACCCCAGGTCCTCCCTCCCCAATATTCTCCTGACACCCCAGCAGAGTCCTCCCGCCCTCAATATTCCCCTGACACCCCAGCAGGTCCTCCCTCCCCAATATTCTCCCTGACACCTCAGCAGTCCTCCCCCTCCCAATATTCCCCTGACACCCCAGCAGTCCTCCCCCCAATATTCTCCCTGACACCCCAGCAGGTCCTCCCCTCCCCAATATTCCCCTGACACCCCAGCAGAGTCCTCCCTCCCTCAGTGCTCTCCTTACACCCCAGCAGTCCTCCCTCCCCAATCTCTCTGACACCCCAGCGACACCCCAGCGAGTCCCCCCCTCCCAATTCTCCCTCAGTGGTCCTCCCTCCTCAGTGCTCTCGACCCCCTGGAGTCCTCCCCTCCGCCAATATTCTCCCTGACACCCCAGCGAGTCCTCCCCTCCCCCAATATTCCCCCTGACACCCCAGCCATCCTACCTGACAAGTTTCATCAAGCTCAGGTCAAGAACGTCAGAGCAGAAGAGGTGTGAGGACGTGGATACTAAATTCGTCCTCGTAATATATTTAACTTCTTGTTGTTCATAATGTATTAGTTCAGTGTTTGTTTACTTTCTTACTAACTTTACTTAAGATACAGTATTATAAGTTGTTTTGTCAAGGGGTTATGTTATTGTACTCAAGTTATTTTAGTCAGAGGAATATTTCATTGTACTCAAAGGGTTGCCATCGTATTCAAGGGTTTAGGATGACTTAATAGGCTAATCAAATGTACTCAAGGGGTTGCCATCATACTCAAGGGGGTTAAAATACACGAAGAAACCAATTCATTGTACTCAGGGGCTTAACGTCATACCATTAATGTCCCTCCAACACACACACACACACACACACCCTCTGTGTGTGTGTGTGTGTATGTGTGTGTGTATGTGTGGGGTCCATCAAGGTCCAGGCAGGAGGTGAAGTGTCAACATTGGTGGAAGTCGACTGGCGGTGTAATTTCAGAAGGTATTGTGAAAGACGTTTGACATCACATTGACTGTTAAGGAAGGAAGGAAGGAAGGGAGGAAGGAAGGAAGGAAGGAAGAGGAAACAGAGTTATAAGATGAAGGAAAATAGGCAAAGGGAAAAACAAGAGACGTGAAAAAAAGAAAAAAGAAAGAAAGAAAGAATAAGCCAAGGAGTGAAAGATGTAATATATATTTTTGGTGACAAGAAAGGCGATACGGAAGACTGATGATAACGGGGAAAAACTAACGAGAGAAGTAGGGAGATAAACGAGGAAGAGGAGGAAGGAAAGAAGGGAGAAGGGGGGAGAGAAAGTAGGGGGAGAAAGAGAAGGTAGGAGGGAAAGAAGGTAGGGGAGAGAGAGAAGGGGAAGAGAAGAAACTAGAAGAAGGGAGAAAAGGGAGGGAGAAAATAGGGGAGGGAGAAAGAGACAGGAGGGAGAAGAAGTAGAGGGGGGGAAGAGAAGGTAGGGTAGAGAAAGGGAGAAGAAATGGGGAGGAAGGGGAAATGAAATAGTAAAGAGGGGGATGGAAAAGGTGAAAGAGGGAAGAATGAACGAAGAAAGAACAGGAGTAAATAAGGGAGAGAGGGAAGGAAGAAGGATGGAAACAAAGGAAAGAAAGGAAAGAAGGAGGGACAAAGGAGAAGATAATGGGTAAGGGAGAAGAGGGAATGATAGAAGGAGAAGAAGGAGGAAAGAGAGAGAGAGAGAGGAGAGAGAGAGGAGGAGAGAGAGAGAGAGAGAGAGAGAGAGAGAGAGAGAGAGGAGGGTAATGAGGAGAGGAGGAGGGGAGGAGGAAGAAAGAAAAGGAAAGGGGGATGATGACGGAAAGAGGGAAGGAGGGAAGGAGGAGAGGAGGGATGGACTGAGGGAGGGAGGGAAGGGGAGAGAGGGAGGGAGAGAGGAGAGGGATGGTGGTAGGAGGAAGAAGGACAGGACAGACGTGAGGTAGTCAGTCCGGGCAGTGAGCGCTGGCCTGACTGTGAACAGCGGTTTAGTGCCGCCCCGACCCTGCCATTCGTTGGTGCTGCACTGTTCACATGGTGCCACCTGTTCATGGTGTCTCTGTCTATGGTGCCACTCGTTCATGGTGCCACTCTGGTTTATGGTGTCTCTGTCTGGGGTGCCACTCTGTCATGGTGCCATTAGTCTATGTTGCCACTCGGTCATGGTGACTCTGTTCATGGTGCCACTGGTTCATGGTGCCATTAGTTCATGGTGCCACTCGCTCATGGTGACACTAGTTCATGGTGCCACTAGTTCATGGTGCCATTCGTTCATGGTGACACTAGTTCATGGTGCCACTTGTCCATGCAGTGACACTTGTTCATGGTGCCATCTCGTTCATGGTGACACTAGTTCATGGTGCTATTTGTCCATGCACACTAGTTCATGGTGCCACTCGGTCATGGTGCCACCTGTTCATGGTGCCACTGCTGGTTATATTGCCCTCACAGTTGGTGGTGCTGCCTCTAAAGTTGGTGGTGCTGCCTCTAAAGTTGGTGGTGCTGCCTCAAAGTTGGTGGTGCTGCCTCTAAGTTGGTGGTGCTGCCTCTAAGTTGGTGGTGCTGCTCTAAAGTTGGTGGTGCTGCCTCTAAAGTTGGTAGTGCTGCCTCTAAAGTTGGTGGTGCTGCCTCTACAGTTGGTGGTGCTGCCTCTAAGTTGGTGGTGCTGCCTCTAAAGTTGGTGGTGCTGCCTCTAAAGTTGGTGGTGTTGCCCTCTACAGCTGGTGGTGTTGCATCTAAAGTTGGTGGTGTTGCCTCTACAGCTGGTGGTGTTGCCTCTACAGCTGGTGGTGTTTTCTCTACAGTTGGTGGTGTTGCCTCTACAGCTGGTGGTGTTGCCTCTACAGCTGGTGGTGTTGCCTCTACAGCTGGTAGTGTTGCCTCTACAGCTGGTGGTGTTGCCTCTACAACTGGTTCCTCTCGTCCCACAGGTGGTACAAAACTTCCTAATTACCTAAACTGTATCTGAGTCTTTGTTGTGCATTCCTGAAACTTTCTCAAACTTGTTGTGCATATTTTAAATTGCCTGAAGCTCTTTGTGCATTAATAAAACTCTGAAACAATAGGAATTCTCAAAACTGTGAAACTTTTAAATTCCTGAAATCGACACTTGTGAATTCTTTAAAAATTGAAACAGGTTCATTTCTGAAACTGTTTCAAGGTGTTGTGTATTCTTAGAGCTATGTGAAAAGTTATTATTCTAAAAACTGCCTGAAACTTTTCCATTCCTACAACCGAAACTTGGTATGCATTTCACAAACAGTATGAAACTTATGCAGTCCTGAAACTGGCTGAAGATTGCTGTGTATTCCTGAAACTGGATAAAACTTTCTGTGCATTCCTGAAACCGGCTAAGATTTTCTATGCATTCCTGAAACGCTAAAATTTGCTGTGTATTCCTGAAACTGGTCAAAACTTACTGTGTACTCCTCTAACTGTCATTTATTCGTCACACCGTAATCATGATATTCAATAATTGATAAAGGGATAAAAGATATAATTTTCAAAAGCAGACAGACAGACAGACAGACAGACAGACAGACAGACAGACAGACAGACAGATGTATAAAACAGATGAAATGAGTAAATAATAAGAAGACAGACAGGCAGATAGATAGATAGATAGAAAGATAAATAGATGAACAACAACTGTAAAAAATTTAATTTTCTGAAGGTAGACAATAAACACAAGAGATAGCTATATAACTACTGGGTAAACAACGTGTTATTTGTATAGGACAAACAAGGAGGGAACTGGAGGGAGGAGGGAGGGAAGGGAGGGAGGGAGGGAGGGAGGGAGGGAGGGAAGGAGGGAGGAGGAGAGAAAGGAAGGGAGGTATGTTTGTCTGTAAAATGTAGGAGAAAATATGACGTGTTTGGTGTGGGTTGAGAGCAGAAGAATATTGGTCTTCATAGAGGTAATAGTGGAGAGAATGGTCTTTATACAGGTATTACTGAGGGAGAATGGTCTTTATACAGGTATTACTGGGGGAATGGTCTTTATACAGGTATTACTGGGGAGAGGGAATGGTCTTTATACAGGTACTACTGGGGAGGGAATGGTCTTTATACAGGTAATAGTGAGGAGGGAATGGTCTTTATACAGGTATACTGGGGAGGGGAAGGTCTTTATACAGGTAATAGTGGGGAGGAATGGTCTTTATACAGATGTGCTGGGAGGGAATGGTCTTTATACAGGTAATAGTGGGGGAGGAATGGTCTTTATACAGGTATTACTGGGGAGAATGGTCTTTATACAGGTAATAGTGGGGGAGGGAAGTCTTTATACAGGTATTACTGGGGGAGGAATGGTCTTTATACAGGTAATAGTGGGGAGGGAAGATCTTTATACAGGTATTACTGGGGGAGGAATGGTCTTTATATCAGGTAATAGTGGGAGGGAATGGTCTTTATACAGGTATTACTGGGGGAGGGAATGGTCTTTATACAGGGTAATAGTGGGGAGGAATGGTCTTTATACAGGTATTACTGGGGGAGAATGGTCTTTATACAGGTAATAGTGGGGGAGGAATGGTCTTTATACAGGTATTGGGGGAGGGGTCTTTATACAGGTAATAGTGGGGAGGAATGGTCTTTATACAGGTATATGGGGGAGGAATGGTCTTTATACAGGTAATAATGGGGGGAGGAATATGGTCTTTATACAGGCATTACTGGGGGAGGAATGGTCTTTATACAGGTAATAGTGGGGGAGGGAATGGTCTTTATACAGGTATTACTGGGGGGGAGGGAATGGTCTTTATACAGGCAATAGTGGGGAGGAATGGTCTTTATACAGGTATTACTGGGGGGGAATGGTCTTTATACAGGTAATAGTGGGGAGAATGGTCTTTATACAGGTATTACTGGGGGAGGAATGGTCTTTATACAGGTGTGTGGGGAGAATGATCTTTATACAGGTATTACTGGGGGAGGGAATGGTCTTTATACAGGTAATAGTGGGGGAGGAATGGTCTTTATACAGGTATTACTGGGGGAGAGGGAATGGTCTTTATACAGGTAATAGTGGGAGAATGGTCTTTATACAGAGTGTACTGGGAGGGGAATGAATGCTTTATACAGGTAATAGTGGGGGGAGGAATGGTCTTTATACAGGTATTACTGGGAGGAATGGTCTTCAGGTATAGTGGGAGAATGATATTTATACTAGGGTATTAATGGGAGGGAATGGATCTTTATGGGTAATAGTGGGGAGAATGATCTATACAGGTATATGGGAGAATGGTCTTTATACAGGTAATAGTGGGGGGAGGAGATAAGGTCTTTATACAGGCATTACTGGGGGGGGAGAATGGTCTTATACAGGTAATAGTGGGGAGGAATGGTCTTTTATACAGGTATTACTGGGGGGGGAGGATGGTTTTTATGAGGGGAGGGAATGGTCTTTATACAGGTAATAGTGGGGGAGGGAATGGTCTTTATACAGGTATTAATGGGGAGGGATGGTCTTTATACAGGTAATAGTGGGGAGGAATGTCTTTATACAGGTATTACGAGGAATGGTCTTTATACAGGTAATAGCTAGGGGAGGAATGGTCTTTATACAGAGTATTACTGGGGGGAGGAATGTCTTTATATAGGTATTAGTGGGGAGGGAATGGTCTTTATACAGGTATTACTGGGGGAGGGAATGGTCTTTATACAGGTAATAGTGGAGGAGGGAATGGATGTCTTTTACAGGTAATAGTGGAGGAATGGTTTTAGGTATGGGGAGAATGGTCTTTATACAGGTAATAATGGAGGAATGGTCTTTATACATTACTGGGGAGATGAATGTTTATACAGGTATTGGGAGAATGGTCTTTATACAGGTATGGGGGAGAATGGTCTTTTACAGGTATGGTGGGGAGAATGATCTTTATACAGGTATTACTGGGAGAGAATGGTCTTTATACAGGTAATAGTGGGGAGGAATGGTCTTTATACAGGTATTACTGGGGAGGAATGGTCTTTATACAGGTATTAATGGGGGAGGGAATGGTCTTTATACAGGTATTAATGGGGGAGAATGGTCTTTATACAGGTAATAGTGGGGAGGAATAGATCTTTATGGAGGTATTACTGGGGAGGGAATGAATATACAGGTAATAGTGGGGAGGAATGGATGTATACAGGTATTAATGGGGAGAATGAATGTCTTTATACAGGTAGGAGAATGAATCTTTATACAGGTATTACTGGGGAGGAATGAAGGTCTTTATACAGGTAATAGTGGGGGAGGAATGGTCTTTATACAGGTATTAATGGGGAGAGAATGGTCTTTATACAGGTAATAGTGGGGGGAGGGAATGGTCTTTATACAGGCATTACTGGGGGAGGAATGGTCTTTATACAGGTATTAATGGGGAGGAATGGTCTTTATACAGGTATTACTGGGGAGGGAATGAGTCTTTATACAGGTATTAGTGGGGAGAATGGTCTTTATACAGGTATTACTGGGGAGGGAATGAGATCTTTATACAGTAATAGTGGGGAGGAATGGTCTTTATACAGGTATTACTGGGGGAGGAATGGTCTTTATACAGGTATTAATGGGGAGGAATGGTCTTTATACAGGTATTAATGGGGGAGGGAATGGTCTTTATACAGGTAATAGTGAGGGAGGGAATGGTCTTTATACAGGTATTACTGGGGAGGAATGGTCTTTATACAGGTATTACTGGGGAGGGAATGGTCTTTATAACAGGTAATAGTGGGGAGGAATGAGGTCTATACAGGTATTACTGGGGAAGGAATGGTCTTTGTACAGGTAATAATGGGAGGAATGGTCTATATACAGGTATAGTGGGGAGGAATGATCTTTATACAGGTATTACTGGGGGAGGAATGGTTTTATACAGGTAATAGTGAGGAGGAATGGTCTTTAAACAGGTATTAATGGAGAATGATCTTTATACAGGAAATAGTGAGGAGGAATGGTCTTTATACGGTATTAATGGGGGAAGGAGAGTCTTTATACAGGTACTACTGGGGAGAATGGTCTTTATACAGGTAATAGTGAGGAGAGAATGGTCTTTATACAGGTATTAATGGGGGAGGAATGGTCTTTATACAGGTATTATTACTGGGGAGAATGGTCTTTATACAGGTATTAGGGGAGGGAATGGTCTATATATAGGTAATAGTGGGGAGGGAATGATCTTTATACAGGTATTACTGGGGAGGAATGGTCTTTATACAGGTAATAGTGAGGGAGAATGGTCTTTATACAGGTATTAATGGGAAGTGGTCTTTATACAGGTATTACTGGGGGAGGAGGGAATGGTCTTTATACAGGTATTATGGGGAGAGGAATGGTCTTTATACAGGTATTACTGGGGAGGAATGAATGCTTTATTACTGGGGAGGAATGGTCTTTATACAGGTATTACTGGGGAGAAATGGTCTTTATACAGGTAATAGTGGGGAGGAATGGTCTTTATACAGTATTACTGGGGAAGGGAATGGTCTTTATACAGGTAATTGTGGGGTAGGAATGGTCTTTATACAGTATTTCTGGGAGAATGGTCTTTATACAGGTATTACTGGGGAGGAAATGGTCTTTATACAGAGTACTGGGGAGGGAATGGTCTTTATACAGGTATTACTGGGGGAGGGAATGGTCTTTATACAGGTATTACTGGGGAGGGAATGGTCTTTATACAGGTATTACTGGGGA
>NW_024717008.1:0-18958 GCF_018991925.1 Homarus americanus | reverse complement strand
AAAATCAAAGGAACCGACCCTAGTAATTTGCCTCCATGCAAATCTGTGCTCTTGGAGAAATTGAAGCGTGCAAATCTGGTAGCATCAATGTGGAAAAACGCAATTACCCCAGAATCGTACAAGTGGGCTCCAGAAGAAAATGGATGGCTGCTAGAGAACGGTCGCTATGTTATTAACTGGTTTGAAGGGCAACAGGTCCCAGAAGATGTATGCCTCCACATTGATGATAACGTGGGTACAGATATGGCTAATGAGGAGGAAGATGAAACGAGTACTGTTCCTCCTCTGATGAGTCAGATAGTGGCTCTGACTAATTTGTGACACTACAAATTTTATTGGAATATGTTTTGGAGACATAACAGAACAGTTTGTCTAAGTTTTCCTACATTATAACAATTAGGCCATGAGAGTCTAAGGAACATGCCTTGTTGGCGCTTTATTTAGTACACCAAATTCATAAGTTACAATTATGGTATACTGCATAAAACTGGGATTCAGTTTATGTACACTTCTGCCTAAGGTAACCATAACCTGAGGACAGGAACTATGGGACGACATTTAACCAGATTTTTTGTCTTGGCAGCAAAATCTGACAGGGGGTGGAGAAAACTTTACTGTCAATATTCTATAGCAGTCACATACTCGCAATAAGTATTGCTATAAGTGTTATACAGAGGTTATAACCAATTTACAAGATCAGTATCACAGTGACATTATAGACGATACATCCTTCATGAGAAATCACCGACTGCACCGATTAAAGAACTGGTTTATTTTCACAAAAGAGCTCTTGTTACCATGGATACCCAGCTTACATGTATTATTTTGATGTATGTGCGTTCAAAAAGATAATATCTGTACTTTGATACCCTACATGCTAGTATAAATGGATATTTAATAACTCCACGAAGTAAAATCGTTGTTTTATACTTTTCCCCAAAATAAGGTGCAAAAACAACAAAAAACGCTGTTTTTCTCCAAAAACGCAGCAGCTGCGGCAATTAAGAAATGGATTTTCAGATTCGGCATAAAATTCTGATTCAGAAACGACCCTCAAACCTTTTGGCCTCAGACACATGATTAAAAGTGCCTGGGCTCTTGGACTAATGAGTTTGTTCAGAGTACATTTAGTGTCAATTGGTAAATCTGATGTGTTCTGAGTAAGCAAATGGTTCAGGAAGTTACGTATAGCAGAGAGAATGAAGAAATGAAACAAGGATGCAATGAAAGACGTAGGATTGGTATTACTAAAGGTTGGGTTAGGTTGGGTAGGTCAACCCCCTAAAGTGACCCCATAAATAAACGCAATCTCTGGGGAGAGAAATAATCAATCATAACCCATGTTTTTCCTTGTAGGTTATGTCAGTGAACGCCTCGGGGTGAACGACTCGGGGTGAACGTCTTCAACTAGAATGAACGTCTTCAACTAGAATGAACGTCTTAAACTAGAATGAATGTCTCAAACTAGAATGAACGACTCAAACTAGAATGAACGTCTCAAACCAAAATGAACGTCCTAAACTAGAATGAACGACTCAAACTAGAATGAACGTCTCAAACTAGAATGAGCGTCCTAAACTTGAATGAACGTCTCAAACTAGAATGAACGACTCAATTTAGAATGAACGTCCTTAACTAGATTGAACGTCTTAGAATGCACGTCCTAAACTAGAATGAATGACTTAGAATGAACGTCTAAATAAAGAATGAACGACTTAGAATGAACGTCTTAGAATGAACGTCTTAATATAGACTGAACGACTTAGAATGAACGTCTTAGAATGAACGTCTTAGAATGAACGACTTAGAATGATCGTCTTAAACTAGAATGAACGACTTAGAATGAACGTCTTAGAATGAACGTCTTAGAATGAACGTCTTAGAATGAACGACTTAGACTGATCGTCTGAATCTAGAATGAACGACTTAGAATGATCATCTTAAACTAGAATGAACGACTTAGAATGAACGTCTTAGAATGAACGACTTAGAATGATCGTCTTAAACTAGAACGAACGACTTAGAATGAACGTCTTAAACTAGAATGAACGACTTAAAATGATCGTCTTAAACTAGAATGAACGTCTTAGAATGAACGTCTTAGAATGAACGACTTAGAATGATCGTCTTAAACTAGAATGAACGACTTAGAATGAACGTCTTAGAATGAACGTCTTAGATTGAACGTCTTAGAATGAACGACTTAGAATGATCGTCTGAATCTAGAATGAACGACTTAGAATGAACGTCTTAGAATGAACGACTTAGAATGATCGTCTTAAACTAGAACGAACGACTTAGAATGAACGTCTTAAACTAGAATGAACGACTTAAAATGATCGTCTTAAACTAGAATGAACGACTTAGAATGAACGTCTTAGAATGAACGACTTAGAATGATCATCTTAAACTAGAATGAACGACTTAGAATGAACGTCTTAGAATGAACGACTTAGAATGATCGTCTTAAACTAGAATGAACGACTTAAAATGATCGTCTTATGTGAACGTCACCTACCCACAGCCTGTACTGCCGTTTTTTCCACAGTAAACTCTCCCACTATCATCTGGCCCCCTGTAAGGCTTTGCTATTAACCTTATGGCTGGTCCTATCTGATTCCTTGATTTAAATAGATGAAAATAAATAGCTTGGGTTCTTGTACACTTTGGAATAAATGAGAGAGAGAGAGAGAGAGAGAGAGAGAGAGAGAGAGAGAGAGAGAGAGTTAAGGTTCGTCCAGGTAAGGTTCACTCAGGTGATGCCTTGAGGCAACATTGAATAAACTCTCTGGACTGGGATGGACGTTTTTCCTGAAAGCTTTAGCTGAATCTTTTAGCTGCAGGATTTAGCTGAAAGTTTTAGCTGAAGGTTATAGGTGAACTCTTCAAGCCCTCAGCTAAGAGATTCCACTCTCACCATCCACCCGTCTCCTTCCACCCCATCATCCACCTCTCCCCCTCCATCCCATCATCCACCTCTCCACCCTCATCACCCAGCCACCTGTTATTTTTCTGTTTTTGTTTTTCTTCTCTCCGTTACTCCTTATTTGCTTCCCTTGTTTACTGTTTTTCTGGTACTATTTGGGGAAGGATTTACCCCAACAACACCAAAGGACACAGACAGACAGACAGACAGATGATCACCCCATTACACTGTACTCGTATCGTGGACACAAGACACCGCGAGTCATCACCATTAAAGCAGCTCTCAGGTATAAGTGTTACAATCATTCTTATTCCTATCTTTAAATACGTCTGTTAACCACAACATCCCCAGATAAGTGTTATGCCTTTATCTTAGGCTGGTATGTGAGATGGTTTATATAATTACATCAATCATGGTAACTTTCCTATGAGCCGTGAGTAGTCTCTCTCTCACTTAATACTGTGTTCAACGAGGCTCATAGCGTTAATTACGGTGATATTCCAGTTATTGTGCTATAGTTTATTTTCTTAATAAATAGGCAAAAGACTTTGAAAACATAACTTATAAACAGTTATGAATGTTACTACGAGTTGACCTCTAATACGACTCTTGATCAGTGATTACAGGTAAACGGAAGCTATAACAGTGGTAAGGTAAGGTAAGGTAAGGTAAGGTAAGGTAAGGTAAGGCTGATTCTTAAAATATGTGGGGTGATGTTCACACTACTTTCACTTATTACACAGCTTTGTCACTATTCCTATATTTCATTATCACAACAACATTTTGTCACTGCAAATGTTGTCACTGATGAAAAGTTGAAGCGAGTGAGAGAGAGGTCCGGTGGGCTGGTTAGGTTAGGTTAGGTGAGAGAGATACAGTGGGTTAGTTAGGTTAAGTTAGGTGAGAGAGATACGGTGGGTTAGTTAGGTTAAGTTGCGTGAGAGAGATACGGTGGGCTGGTTAGGTTAGGTTCGGTGAGTGAGAGGTCCGGTGGGCTGGTTTGGTTAGGTTAGGTGAGAGAGATACAGTGGGTTAGTTAGGTTAAGTTAGGTGAGAGAGATACGGTGGGTTAGTTAGGTTAAGTTGCGTGAGAGAGATATGGTGGGCTGGTTAGGTTAGGTTCGGTGAGTGAGAGGTCCGGTGGGCTGGAGAGTTTGGTCACGGTCTCCTCCTCGACCAACTGAATTACTGACTACAGTTCCTGCGGTGAGGTGTGCTGCAGCTCGTCCTTCACCTTCTGGGTCTCCAGCACACCGTACAACTCCTAAGTGTCTAATTAGACAGTTCTTACGGTGCAGTAGGCGCCGAGGAAGGCCGAGCAGTAACATGGCACCACCACCCCGTTACCATCTACACCTTCTTGTCTCTTACAACACTACAGAAAGTTCCAACCTAAGTAAATGGAGGTGTTTTTTACATTTAGCCCTGATTTCCAACTTAACGTCACAGTGCTCTTGAACACAATTTACTATATTTAACCAAAATGGAAAAGACCTCATATCCAGTGTCTGTCACCTACAGCCGGTGCCTTCGGGAGTTGTTGGTTTCGGGATACCTTTACGACGTAGATGAACAGAACCAAAAAAAGCGACGCCTGAAAGTCACCTTCTGCCTCGACAGTGGTTCCAATGTATCCGTGATACCATTAGATTTTGTCATCTCTGCCGGACTTCAGGACTATATAGTGGACCGTGAAAAGTTTTCGGTCGATACCGGTAGTGGGTTAACGAAGAGTGGAGTTTATGGTCGGCTGGAAGTCAAGGTACGGCTCGATGGATGTAAACTCCGACCTACTCTTATTGTGGCGAGGAAAGGCGCGCCTTTTTTGTTGGGCATGGATGTGTTAAGTCAGTCCGTCTTGGACCTGTCTACCAAAAACCCCACGCTTTCCCTACTGGCACACTCCAAACACCTTCTCAAGTCCGTAACCCCTTTAGCAGCCACATGTAAAATCCGAAACCAGACTGTTTCATGCCTGCTGGACACAGGCTGTACCTACTGTTACATAACACCCGAATACGTGCAACAGCTGCACCTCCACTACCGACCATCAGAGTGTGTCCGTCCGCGAGTGCAACACGGTAACGGGGCAGGATAAGGTGCTCGGATACGTGTCCCCTGTCCCCATCACCTACATGGGTAACACTAACTGGGCACCTTTTTACGTCGCTAATGATAACAACTATGGTGTAATTCTTGGCATCAACTTCCTCACGAATGCTCGACTCACATTCAACTTCACCGAGCTCTGTGCCTGAGTCCCAATCCTCTCATCAGAGTGAAATACAGCCATTTCATTGAATTACGCCCATAATGCCTTATTTAAGTCTTTTGTTTGTAATTAAAAAGGAACGAAAAAAATAGTTTCCTGCAATTAGTACGACTGTATGGAGGAAAGACTTATTATTTTATTTTTTTACAATATATACCTATTCCTGGCTCAATACGCCTGGCGCATGAAAAATCGAAAAAAAATATGAGAAGAAGTACTTTGTTTCTCAGCAGTTAGAGACATCACATCTAAACATAAAACAAATGCTTCTCGAAAAGATTGTGGAAAGAAGACATGCCTTCTCTCAACATACACAGCAGCTTCCAGTCGACAAGCTTGGTTTTCAATGGACTTGTGCAGCCGTTCATCGATGCTGTATTCCATTATGGAAGGTGGAAAATAAATCTCTGAAGAGATTTCTAGAGAAATACACCAAGGAAAGTGTACCAAGTGAAGCTACATAACGAAAGAGTTATGTAAACCCTACCTTTGATAATATCATGCAGAAAATAATACGCCACCCAAGGTACTGCTGAAGGTGGGCTAAAGACCACAACACAACACAGCACGGTTTTAATATTTTACAAACAACAATAACAAGTTAATCTCGTCTGTTAATAATAATAGCTTTTAAACTTTCCAACATTCAGTGACGTCATCGGAAGAATTCGTGAGATCAACATTATATTTGGATTTACTTTGAGGAAAAAAACATAAGATAATTTGAAATACAAAGCTAAAAAAAATATTAAAATAATCTACACATCCACCATGACGGCCGGACAAGTAACCCCCCCCCCCGGCGGTCATATAACTGGTGAATCTAAATGGATACAATTTACAGCTACACATATGAGGATGTTCAGAGTAAAGAAACATTACAAAGTTTGAGACATAACAGCACTTACCTGTCACCCACATACCAGGCCAAGCGACTAATAATACACAGTCCTTCTCTCCAACACACCGCCAGTGAGAGCTCTTGAACACATACTCAACCTACCTATTGAAAATTACATCACATAGACCATCTACACTGATGGCTCTCTAAAGACGTGTGTGAGAAGGCAGAAAGGGCTCTCAGTGTGACTCAACCTAATGACAATATAGAAGGAGTTAAAATCAATGGAAGAAATTGAATTAGTTGCCAGACTCGGGGCCACAAGACTTAAGACAATACCGCTGACCGTATCATCATCACTGACGCCTTATCTTCACTACTTGCACTTGACGCCCTAGGCTTAAGCTGTCACCAATAGGAACCCTTAAAACTGTAATCAGGAAATAACTTGCTGATTAATTAGAAGACAGTAGACAATTGGAAACAGGAACTAGTCAATCCACTGTTTACCATGGTGAGATGTATCAAGTGAAACATGTATATGGGGCAAGTATCAAGATCACAAGATGTTGTAATCGCTAGACTAAGGTTAGGATATAAGTACCTCTGGCAGTATGTCCCTCAGGCAGATGTGAACAAGACTTAATGTTAGGTGTGTGGCCAGACATATGGCCACACACTCTAGCACTACGTCCTCGACTGTGTGAAGATAGAACCTTTTTGTGACAGACACTGTAATGTGCTTGAATGCCTTTCATGAAGATGTGAATAACAATATATATAAAGTATGCCTCACACTGCAGTATGCCCCCTCACACGGGTATGGAGTCAACTTCTTTGTCCACAAGTAAACAAACAATATACTGGAAATACCTCGTAGCATTTAATGGCATAATAATCCTGACCACGGGGGACTGTTATACACACCATTAAGTGACCTCTATTCTGTAAACTTTTTTGTGCTGCCGCCCACAGGAGGAGTATAGGGTGCACAACAAACTAGCCGCTGTCTGTAACAAAATGCATTCAATTCAGTCCGGTGGTGGTTGCTAACACGTCCATGAGCCTATGGAGTACCATCGTCGTGTGTGTGTGTGTGTGTGTCAGTTTATAGTGATGTAAGAACCTCTTCCTCACCAAAACATTCTTTTAGCTCCCCGTAACTCCTCTCCTCCTCCTCCCTCATCATAGCTCTCCCTCTCCCTCCTCTTCCTCCCTCTCCATAAATCTCCTCCCTCTCCAAAACTCTCTTCTCCTTTTCCCTCCCCTATAATTCATCTCCTCCTCCTCCCTCAAAACCACATCCTTCAAGAAGTATAAAGATGTTTACACCAAATCCTCTCTCTCTCTCTCTCTCTCTCTGGCAAGGATGTAGTTCGTCACCTTTTCACTTGTTTAATCAATCTTGCGTCACTTCTCACATGTCGAGCGTATTTAAGTCAAGAGGAAATCTGCCATTTTTTCCCCAGGTGTTGTGTCTGCCACTCTATATACTCGTAGGTCTGTGTCTGCCACTCTCAGTACGTCTCAGAGTGCCACAAGCCTTCCTTCTCTATCAATGCCATTATTGATGCCAAAGACGTTCTCACTTTTAGCTTTGGTCATTCTAATATGTCTTTGATCATTCTCCCTTTAATTATTTTGTCATTCTGACTCGTATATCTTTAACACTAGCTTATTTT
Organism: Homarus americanus; assembly: GCF_018991925.1. NCBI lineage: Eukaryota > Metazoa > Arthropoda > Malacostraca > Decapoda > Nephropidae > Homarus > Homarus americanus. The sequence continues at coordinate 11,237 of NW_024717008.1, read as the reverse complement.
TCATCATTCTAACCCCTAATCATTCGCCATTCTAACTTCACTTTTGGTCAATTTATTCTTGACTTGTGATCATTCTAGTACCAGACAGCTACCAAACAGGGAGGTACTACCGCTTGGGAAGATATTGGAAGCATAATGTGTTATGTAATGGTAGACTCTGCTGTCATATGTGACCAAGTCCCAGGTTGCTCATCTGACTTTCTACCTCATTTACACACAATTGCAGGGTTTCAAGTGTTTCTCTTACTTGGACAACACAACATACATATATTGTTTCTCACTCTTGATCTTTTTTTTCATTTTTGTATTTCTTTATTATTATTATTATTATTATTATTATTATTATTATTATTATTATTATTATTATTATTATTATTATTATTATTATTATTATTATTATTATTATTATTATTATTATTATTATTATTATTATTATTATTACATTTACGCCCCCCAGGCCCCGATGTGGGTCAGTGACCTGTGCCCGGGTGGGTTAATCCCCGTAAAAAAACAAAAAACAAACATCATTCTACTCCTGACTTGTGATCATTCTAGCACCTCATCATTCTCCCCAACGCAATAAACACCAGTTCTCCAACTCAACAACCATTCTAACGTATCCTAACTATCTTTTATAATCATTCTACCTCTCTTCCTCACTTCTCTCTCACCAATATAATCATTCTCTCATCTGTGTTCACCTGTGCTCACCTGTGTTCACCTGTGTTCACCTTTTATGTAGCTCACCTGCCTCTTAACACTGGCGAGAGTCTTAAATTATTCTCTGTTGTTTTCTTTTTTATTCTAATTTTATTCATCTCGTTTACGTATTTTTAGGGAGGGTCGTTTATTGGGGGTCGGATTTTGGGGGGGTCGTTCTTCGGGGGTCGTATTTTGGGGGTCGTTTTTTTGGGTCATTTTCGGGGGTTCGTTTTGGATGGGACGTTTTTCGTTTTTTGGGATTTTGGGGGGTTTTCGGAGGGGTCGTGTTTGGGGGGTCGTTCTTGGGGGGTTCGTATTTTTGGGGGGTCGTTTTTTTTAGGGGGGTCGTTTTTTGGGGAGTCGTTGTTCTTAGGGGGTCGTATTTTTTAGGGGGGGGTCGTTTTTTGTGGGGGGATCGTTTTTGTTTATTTTATCATGTTGATGTTTTGTATTTTGGTCTGTACGTTTCACCAGGACTATTACTATTCATTCACCAGTATCAGGGTACACAGTCTTAGAGTCTAGTGACCACGGTCTGCCAACAATGACCTCATCTTCCTGCTCCTGCTCTTCCTGCTCCTGCTCTTCCTGCTCCTCCTTTCTTCCCTCCTTCAACACTCTCCCACACACATTCATCAAGAGAGAGAGAGAAAGAGAGAGAGAGAGAGTGTGTGTGTGTGTGTGTGTGTGTGGGGAGCAGGTCGCAGCTGCTTGCATGACAGTCCTTGGATAAAAAAACCCGTATGAGAAGCTACGTGCTGAGGGGGTAATATGTCATGTACGGACCTTCTTAGGCAACTCTTGCGTGTGTTCAGGTGTTCCGTGTGTTTAGGCGTTCCGTGTGTTTATGCGTTCCGTGTGTTCAGGTGTTCCGTGTGTTCAGGCGTTCCGTGTGTTTATGCGTTCCGTGTGTTCAGGTGTTCCGTGTGTTCAGGTGTTCCGCGTGTTCAGGCATCCAGTGTGTTTAGATGTTGCATATGTTCAGGCGTTCCGTGCGTTCAGCTGTTCCGTGTGTTCAGGTGTTCCGTGTATTCATGCGTTCCATGTGTTCAGGTGTTCCGTGTATTCATGCGTTCCGTGTGTTCATGTATTCCGTGTATTCAGGCGTTCCGTCCGTTTAGGTGTTCCATGTGTTCAGGAGTTCCGTGTGTTTAGGCGTTCCGTGTATTCAGGTGTTGAGCGTATTCATGCGTTCCGTGCGTTCAGGTGTTTCGTGTGTTCAGGTGTTCCGTGTGTTCAGGTGTTCCGTGTGTTCAGGCATCCCGTGTGTTTAGGTGTTCCGTGTGTACAAGTGTTCCGTGTTATAGTATTTCGTGTGGTCAGGTGTTCCATGTGTTACGTGTGTTCAGGTGTTCTGTGTATTCAGGCATTCCGTGTGTTTAGGTGTTCCGTGTGATCATGTATTCAGGTGTTCCATGTGTTCAGACGTTCCCTGCATTTAGGTAGTCTGTGTGTTCAGGTGTTCCGCGTGTTCAGGTGTTCCGTGTGTTCAGGTGTTCCGTGTTATAGTATTCCGTGTGCTCAGATGTTGTGTTACGTATGTTCAGTTGTTCTATGTATTCAGGCGTTCCGTGTGTTTAGGTGTTCCGTGTGTTCACGTATTCAAGTGTTCCATGTGTTCAGGCGCTCCGTGAGATTAGGTGTTCCGTGTTATCATGTATTCAGGTGTTCCATGTGTTTAGGCGTTCCGTGTGTTAAGGTGTTCCGTGTGTTCAGGTGTTCCGTGTATCTAGGTGGTCGGTGTGTTTAGGTGTTCCGTGTGTTCAGATGTTCCGTGTTATAGTGTTCCGTGTGCTAAGGTGTTCCATGTGTTCCGTGTTCAGGTGTTCCGCGTGTTTAGGCGGTCAATGTCTGAGGAGTAATGCATACACACGTTTTGTGCCCTAATAAAATCAGTGTGTGTGTGTGTGTGTGTGTGTGTGTGAATACAATAATATGAAGCACCTTAATACTAAAAGACCCATTTTCTTATATAATCATGTACTGTATTATTTTCTTGTCATACGCACAACTCTTACACCTACATGGGGCTAAATGGCCCCCTTAAGCTAGTTTGCCATTGGGTTGTGCTTGTAGCGTAGTATTTCTAAGGCAGACGTCGAAATTTAACTTAACCTGACGGGCTCCCTCTAACTGAAGGTCTTCCGTCTTATGCGGCCTGTGAGCACACGAGACCTCAGTCGATATGAAGAGTATTTTATTACAATGTATCCAAAACTTTACCAGGATGTGCAAATAACATCTGAACGTAAATACGAAGTAAACACAGAATAAATAAACACATAAGTTACTTGAAAGCACATAACACCTAAGGACAAGGAACACATCAACACAGCAACACCTCAAACATCTCAACGACCTCAACAGAAAAAAACTCAAACAAGAAACACTATAAGAACAAGGAACATATCAACATAGCAACACCTCAAACAAGGTACACCTCAACACACAAGAGCAATTCAAACAAGGAAAGTTTCAATGCAAAAGAACACCTAAACACAAAAAAATGAAACGAGAAACACCATAATAACAAGGAACATATCAACACAGCAATACCTCAAACAAGGAACACCTTAACCCATAGGAATACATCAACAAGAAACATCTTAAAACACAGGAACACTTCAACAGGCAACATGTCAACCCATGCAAGTTACCCAAAGCAGTAAACATAAGCACGACACATTGAAAACTCAGACCTAAAGCAAGTGAGCGAGTGACTTTGTGTTACGTATTGGTGGTACGGAACTACAGGGGATTTGGGTCCTATAAAAAACAGCTGATAATACAGGTACAAAGATTGTTATTAGTGAATGATATTTATATTGATGAATGTTCCTCATAACAACCAACACTGTCTTATTTCACTCTGGCAAGATACGATACTAAAAGCACATACATTTCCTAATCACCCCAGAGGTTCAAGATGGTATACTGTACTCTGCTTAAATAAAAATATATGACTGACGATAAAAGTACATACGAAAAACAAGAATAATTCACAATTACTTAAAAAAACAAAACAATACCACGACCACCCAACAGATATACAATAACACCTTTCTCCTTGTAGTAAAATTAGTAGAAACACTACTACGAAACAATCACACACCACTTACTCGGTAGAATTAATGACAGTCATGTGGCCGCAAATATAGCGATATAAGTGGCTACGAAAAAGTTACGATGGTATTTACTTAGGCAGCAAGTCAAGATGATGTCGCATCAATGAGGACAACTGCATGAGCTGTTCAATGGTCTGGAGACAGTCAAACGTCCTTTAACATTACGAAATGCAAGACCCTACAAATAGGATACAACAACCCCAATCACAACTATTCTGTTAATGACAACTTCCTGGATACTGTCGATAAGTTAAAATCTGTAGGCGTTGTGACAGATCAATCAATCACTTGAAGGCGACGCAACGAGTGGGGGGGATGCCCCAGCAGTAATAATAATAATAATAAAAAAAATATATTTGTGAATTATAAAGCGTACCTTTGAATACAATGATAAGAAAATGCTTCTTATTGTATGGATTTTTGTATTCAGGCATGGAAACCCTACCTCCAGAAAGATCTAACACCCATAGAAAAGGTGCAACCAAGATGATTCTTTAACTATGCCATCTCGATTATCCAAGTAAACTAAGGGCCTCAAGACGAACAACTATTCAGAAAAAAGCCCAATAGAACAGATCTCATTAAAACAATTAAAATCTTGAAAGGGACAACACGAAGGGACAACTTCAAGCTCACCAAGCTATCATGCAGAACGAACACAAGGAAATACTTCTTCACATAGAGTGACAGAGAGTGATAGATCTATGGGACGTTCTCCCAGCTCAAGCCGTGGAATCGAGAACAGTACTGGGCTTCAAAATAGCCCTAGACAAAATTAACAAGATCAATGGAGGGATCCTACACAGGCCACTGGTCTTCCCTTGACTTGGTCGTTAGGTAAAGAAGAGGCACACAATAAACTACCCCATATTAAGGACAGCCACGGGTCTTACAGGACACGACAGAGCACGGCACCTCCAGATATCTTGAATTACGAATACAACAGCCGAGGACACCTGACTATGTTAATCATTTACTGCTGTTCATTTTACACTTGGAGCACCACTACTACAATTATATGTTAATATTACTTAAGCAATATAAAACAAAATCTGTCCTGAAAGGTATATTACCTTTTTTATTGGAGATGAAAGATATTTTTTCAGTTACGAGAAACTTCACCTCCTTGAGCGTCAGTCTGAGATTTTTACAAGTCACTGTTCTTCTTTTTATCACCTTCAACTATAAGTCTCTTGGTGATAATTTATCCTCTGTTATGTGCTCTATTCAAAATGTTCCAAGTTTTTACAAACTGGAGTCGAGTACAAGAGATTTTGTTTTGTTTTTTCTGAGCGATAAAACACACATAATATTAACGTTTATGACGTCATCAGCCAGGCTTGCTCTCATTGGTCGGAAGTTCTTGTCGAAAAAATTTGAATTTGGTTCATTATTGGAAATATTAATTAATCTTTAAAGCTTTAAAATCAGGTTATTACGGAAAATATGCACCTGTGCCCGGATAGGCTATTTACCGCAAAACCAAAACCCAAACTGGCAACTACATGTTGGTTATGTCCATGTTTCATAAGATCAGGAATAATTGTTTAATATTCTGTATGTACTGTATATGCCTTCACTGACTTACTCTTTATAATAGCTCATCTTCTATTCTTTCTTAATTATGATTCATAAAAACTACAAGCATAGCAACTATTCAAAAGTTATGGAACGAATAGTTACATATTTTTTTTGTACGAATTAAAGAGTTAAATCAAAATTCCTAAGTACCGACATAACACAGTGAGGATGTTTCTATATAAATGAATTTAAAACTAATACTCTCTACGATAAACAAATTTGTTATATTCAAGCAATAAAAATAAATGATAATTCAACTAGGAATGTATCAGATCTTTCAGCTGTTTTTAATTTTGATTACAAACTAAAACAATAGTCGTGATTCATGTCGATAAGTTATCAATAAATTAAAAAACAAGACAAAAGAGATTATTAATAACAAAATCATTGAATAAGTTGAATACACTTAACTGTATAGTTCTTATTTTCCGTAATAATCTGATATTAAGCTGTACAGAATAATTAATATTTCCAATAATGAACCAACTTATAAGTTTTCGACAAGAACTTGTGACCAATGAGAATAGGCGAGGCTGATGACGTCAAGAACTTGTGACCAATGGTAATAGGCGAGGCTGATGACGTCGACGTCATAGTGTGTGTGTGTGTGTGGGTGTTTCTCGATTAGAAAAAAGATACAATCTCGTGTACTTGAACCATTACAAAAAACAAAAAAATTAATATTTTAAGCCGTTGACATTAATGAAGATAAGTTGTCACCGAACGACTTAATTGTTGAAGATTTTAGTAAAAAGGAGAAAATTTCCTTTTGAACTTCTCTGACTGACACTTCACAAGGTGTTGTTTCTCAACGCTGAAACAACTCCCATCATCTATAAAATATACACAAGGTAAGATACGTTTTAGGGAAAGAACTTTGTATGGTATAATAAACTAGGACTAATAATGGTGATAATAGGGTATTCATGATCGAACAGTAGTTGGGGCTGAAACTGAAAATTTACCGATAATATAATAGTTCTTTCTTGGGAGAATCAGGTTGTTTCCCATATTGAAATTCAATTTTTTAAGGTAACGCGATATTAAAAGTTGGTATAAATCGAATGGCGGTGTTGACTGAATAATTACCGTATTTAGTTATAGATAAATGCAGTATTAGAGTTCAGGTGGAAAATGAAAGGAATTATCAGCAGTAAGAGGTTAACGTAGGTGACGCCGCCTACACCTGTCCTCCCCGCCTTCACCTGTCCTCCCCGCCTTCACCTGTCCTCTCTCTCTCCCATTTGTCCTTAACAATGACATGAAAATCTACTTCACTCATGCATAAGAAAACAAATTGACGCAGAATTCACACGATGATGGGAGGGGAAGGGAGGGGAAGGGAAGGGAAGGGAAGGGAAGGGAAGGGAAGGGAGAGGTGTAATATCTTGCCACACCATAAACAAACAGTCGACTTATTCAACTTCTTAGATGGAAAATTCACCAAACTCAACACTTTAAACCTACTATTTTTCCCAATTTCTTCCTTGAGTACATATTTTTCCAGGGATGAAAACACACAATTCGCCTCGCAAATAACTCAGTCTCAACCTATTCCAACTTCATTGAACACAAGAGATGAAACTTACCTTCAGATTTACTAATAGAAACTAGAACATTTTCCCCAATGTCTAGAACAATGATAAAGAGTTCTATATAATTTCTGATCGTTGTGGACAAGTGTAATTACTAGGGCCCGGATAGTTATGCATTTGCATATTTCATATGCAAATGCATATTTTGCGTGATTTCTATGATAAGTGCATATTACCTAGATAACTGCATATAAATGCATATTTTGGTAAAATATTCATCTGGCAGTATCTCTTTGTTGCCACTGAATGAGCACACGTGGTACTGGGAGGTGAGGTGAGGTGTGGTTAGGTGAAGTGAGGTGAGGTCACGTCGCTTTAATCTGTCGTTTCCACACCTGGTCATGACTCATTGGACTAGTGAGTTAGTCAGTCAGGAGCAGTGCTGCTGTGTGGAGCTACTCTCTTCTGCTGCTCGTGAAAATGCCGAAAGTACAAAGAAACCAAAATGAAGTGCTGAGATCATATGTAAAGGAATTTGATGCATTTACTACTGATGGAAGTGTACTGTTTTGTAAATATTGTGAAGCACCAGTGACAGCGAGCAAGAAATTTCAAGTCCAACAACACCTTAAAACAAGCAAGCACATCCGACTCGAAGCTGTTAAGTCCAATAGTGCACAAAAGGAGCAACAACTACTTCTTGCATGTTCCAGTAAGTCAGGGCCTGATCGTTCCCAGTTCAACGCAGATTTGTGCAAGGCATTTGTTTCAGCGGATATTCCATTGCATAAACTGAATAACAAGTGCCTAAAGTCATTCCTGGAACAGTATACTGGAAAAAAGGTGCCTGACGAATCAACATTACGTAAGAACTATGTTTCACAATTGTTCAAGGACACGATGGAAATCATAAGGAGAAAGGCTTGTTCTATTTTGTTTCCGTATAACCTGCATTCTTGGCTTTATAAGTGGCATATAAATGCATATTTCCCCTGTTTTTAGTGCATATTTGCATGCATATTTCATGGTTTTTTAGTGCATAACTATCCGGGCCCTAGTAATTACCAACATCATTACGTGTTTTAAAGACTTCAGCTGTATGTCTACACTGTCTACAGTATGTATATTGTTTGTACAGTACGTGCTGAATCATTGTGAACATGTAATACGATTTTACTAAATATCTATCTGAACAACGATGTATGTATGTATGTATCCAGGCACTCTAGCTTAACTCTCAGCTCACAGCGGAAGGAACGTTTGCTGCCTCACCGACTCAAACACGAGACGGGTTTTCTTCACTCTGGGGACACGAGATGAGATCATTTACCCTATCGAGGCCCGCAAAGTGAGGAACATTTTCCCACCTAATGTGTGTAAACTTTCTCACACTTTCTCACCTTAAACAACAGAGTGAGAGAGACGGTGGGTGTGTGTGTGTGTGTGTGTGAGTGTAAACTTAACAATAATAAAATAAAGTACCACGTCAGATAATTACGTCAAGAATCAAACAGAAGTTAAATTTCAAGAGACAAATGAGATTCACTGAGCGAAAAACTAATTAAAAACTAAAATGTAAAGTTTCACGAATTGTCATAAAAAATAAAGAGATGATTGATAATAACTAGAGATCCATGAAATTAGATCCAATCAGAGTAGACAGATTGAATTATGAACAGCGACCGACAACATTTTTAGGGGACCTTAAATCTAGCGATTAAAGTTATCTTAAACTGAGTGATGGCAATCCTACCATACAGTACATCATACGAGTAACAATACATACATACACAACAAGACAAAGACATCATACACAGGAGCGGCCTCGTTATACACCATACACAACACTGTATACTCGTACACTGTACACTGGTGTATAAAGAAAATGTTGTTGACTCTTTTTAGTTTATAAAATAGAAATAAACAACTTGAGATAAATATAACTGTGACCCGTTTTCACAGCCACACCTCGCTCACCGGGCCAGACACTATACCTACGGCCAAACTTAACTTAACCTAACCTAACCTAACTTAACCTAACCTAACCTAACAATCAAGTGGTGATATTTATAAATTACATTCCCGATGAACTTCAAAATAAATCGTAACTTAATTATTTTGGGTGTAAGAAATAACCAAAAACAATTTACGGACAAAACGTTGATGTATTGAAGTAAAAGTTCGTAATTATGGGGGAAATTGTCCTATGTATAAAGGTAAGATTTAGTAATGAGTAAAGATCCTATGCACGAATATGTAAAACCTGAAATATTAAATAGAAAAAGATTTGACTCAATGTGACTCCTAAGTACGTAGAGAAATAAGTGTAAGAGAATGAGTAGAACAAAATAACAATACGGGGGGGGGTGTTAACTTATAAGGGATAAATGACCAACACGATAAAGACACAACTAACATGTAATACACAGAATAGGAGGGAGGTGTACATGGTTTATGACAAGAAGCTTCACTACCTCTGCTGTTGACCTACCTACACACACACACACACACACACACACTCCGGCACCATATGAAATTTTCGTTTTTATATACATAACATAACTGTCCACCTGTATCATCATTACCTGCGCGAAACAATTTGGTGGTCTGGCCAAAGGAATTAAGAATAATGGAACATGCATTACAATCCTCGAAGATAAAATTACTTCGTTAGTAATTACGTTACCTGGTGGTATTAACGACCAATTGACACGCAAACGTAATTAACAGGATAACAAGGCGGAAACATGTTCTACTCTGGTTTATTTTCAGAATACTGTTGATATGTGTAGTGAAGTGGGAGGATCTTACAGTAAGGTGAAGATTGTTAGTCCTCCTTATTACGCGCACACACACACACACACACACTTGATGTTACGTAACTATTTTGTTAATTATTTCTCAATAGTTTATACATATTTAACAACATAAGGGGAACTATCGTACAAAGATATATTACTGGTGTTTAATTCAGAAGTTTCCAAGAGTTATGTCAGATCATGAGAGAGAGAGAGAGAGAGAGAGAGAGAGAGAGAGAGAGAGACGTGTATCTAACTCCGTTTTACCACAGAGAGAGAGTCTGTCTGTGTCACGTGATGGTAAACATGTTATATAAGGTTAGGAAAGCTGAAATACTTATTAAAGTGATATGTGATAAATAACATTGATTAATCAGCTATGTTATTCAGAAACACATAAATAATGTGTAGCGATAAACATACACAAAAACTATATATTTTCTTTTATTGGTGATATGTCGTTATATAGACAATGTGATCGTTTAATATGTCGTAATATAACACTAATCGTTTAATATGTCGTAATATAACACTAATCGTTTAATATGTCGTAATATAACACTAATCGTTTAATATGTCGTAATATAACCACAGTGTAATAGTTTAAAATTTATGAAAACTTAATACCTTAATTCAGCCAAATGCCATAAGAGAGACGAGACCTGTCAGACAATAAGCCTGATTGAATAATTTCCTCAGTAACATACAAGTGAACCAAACTTGGGTACTACACAACTACAGTATCACTCAATGACTTATTTTACACTATATGTACTACCACTTAACGTTTCTATATCAGTTCAACAACCATCACTCATTTTGCTGGGGTGTGTGGGAGGATTACGCTGGATAATAACTTTAGTGTTTTGTATATCCAGAAGAATCTTAACTCCAGTTTACTCCAACTAATAACTAACCTAATCTAACACAACCTAACCTAATCTAATCTAACCTAACCTGAAAAATCTCCACTAAAAACTTACTCCAACTAATAACTAACCAAACATAAGCTAACCTAATTACAGACAGACAGACAGACAGACACACACACACACACACACACACACACACACACACACACATAAACCATAAATATGTTATATGGAACATAAATATAACTTCCAAAATCACTCTCATATACTTCCTAACCGCGGCCTGACGAAATAGTACACCTGTAACGTTCTGTCAGGGCTCAGGTCGAGGCTCCTCCTTACTGATCATCTATACGTGTGTGTGAGTGTGAGATGTTCCTAGTATGTAATAAAAAAGGCGGGGATCCGCTTTTGAATTTTGCCACATACAGCGGCTAGTTTATTGTGCACCCATATTCATCCCGTGAACGGTAGCGTAGGCAGATTATAGTTAAACAGTAGAAGTCAGAATATTACGGCACTGAATGTTAAAAACAATATATTTCCAAAAAATTATTTGTTTAGTTCTGTACAGTACATCGCCCTCTCCCTCAACCTGCCATTATTCAATAAATTATTTGTTCC
>NW_024717007.1:0-12477 GCF_018991925.1 Homarus americanus | reverse complement strand
TTGACGTCGGTAGTGGGGAAATTTCTTGAATCAATTATAGCAAATAGCATCCAATCACATTTAGAGAAAAAACAAATTTATCTACGACTCTCATCATGGATTTACAAAGGGAAAATCTTGTATGACAAATCTGCTAACGTTATTTAGGAAAGTCTATGGGGTAGTAGATAATGACGAAAATTACGATGTTATTTACTTAGACTTCAGCAAAGCATTTGACAGAGTACCGCATCGGAGGCTTCTGAGAAAAGTTAAGTCTCATGGTATCGAGGAGAAAGTTTTAAATTTTATAAAATCATGGCTCACCGATAGAATACAGAGGGTGAGTGTAGATGGTTTTAAATCTGAGCGGGGCCTTGTAACTAGTGGGGTTTCTCAGGGGTCAGTACTGGGCCCATTCTTGTTCATAATTATCTACATAAACGATCAAGATACTGGGATCAGCAGTGACATAAGCAAGTTGCGGATGACACCAAAATGGGGAGGCAGATTAATTCAGGGCAGGATGCAAATGTACTACAAGAGGATTTAAATACACTGCAGGAGTGGTCAGAAAAATGGCAAATTAAATTCAACACCAAGAAGTGCAGCATACTTAATATCGGAAGAACAAATACTGTCAAGACACTTACGGGTACTTGTAAGCCCGGACCTTCGGCCTAGAAAACAGTGCATTAATGTTCAATCATGCGGCTCAGTTCTGGTGCCCTTATTATAGAATGGATATAAAATCACTGGAGTGGCGGTGCAGCAAAGAATAACGAAAATGATTCCGGGACTTAGAAACCTTCCCTATCAAGATAGAGTAAAGAAACTGAACTTGCATTCCCTAAAAAGACGAAGAGTACGGGGAGATATGATAGAAGTATTTAAGTGGGTGAAAGAATCAATAAAGGGGATATAGATAAGTTCTTACAATATCCGAGCAGGATAAGACTCGTGGCAACGGATTTAAGTTGGATAAGTTTAGGTTTAGGAGGGAGATAGGAAGGAACTGGTTCATAAATAGGGTGGTAGATGAGTGGAACAAGCTTAGCAACTTTGTAGGTGCTGGGAGGCTGGAAAGTTTTAAAAGGAGGCTAGATAGATTCATGGATGATAGAGAGTGGTTATAACTCTCGACAGGAGCTGCCATGCACAGGCCAACAGGCCTATTGCAGACTACTTATTTTTTTATGTTCTTTTTATGTTTTTATATGTGGCTTGCTGTTTCCTAGCTGGATTCGGTAAAATGCTACTCCGACCACATAGTTGGCACGGGCAATCCCCAATGGAGGTTCACGGCTTCAGAAGCACGATGAATAGTGTCCGTGTGGAATTTAACAAATCCTGGTTTGCTACTGAGGTATTGTATATATATATATATATATATATATATATATATATATATATATATATATATATATATATATATATATATATATATATATATATATATATATATATATATATATATATATATATATATAAACGAAACTCCATATTTTCATATAGATCTTTATTTTCCGCTTTACTGCAGTTTTCAATGTTTCCTTTACATCATATGGGTTTGTGAATTTTCTTCTTTATTTTTGATTAAGCTGTTCTTTTTTCATTGTGACTCCTATGGTGGCCATCTTAAAGAAGCTTTATTTGTTGTCATTAAAATTTGTTGCTTGGTTCTATAACAAGATGCATAAAAATGTCTCTCACGATGGCAAAATTGTGATATATGAAAATCTATATTTCTTTAATGAATTTTCATGTGAATGATCTTTATTATTAACTCTCCCATAATCGTGATACTAGACAAAGATATGCCCAGGAAGAGGATTATGAAGGGTCCTTGCATATGGACAAGTGTCAGCGCCTGATTTCTCTTGACGTAACCCTCCTGCTTGGCGGCCACTTCCTGGTCTTGCTTTTCTTGGTATTCTCGCTGTTTCCTGTGACGTTCTCTCCTGGCTTTGAGCAGCATGTCTGCAATCCATTTTTCGTATAGTCCAGCCTGAAATGAAGAAGTTTCTTTTATTTTAAAACCGTTATGAATGGATATGTGAGATACAATAAAAAGGCAAAGATGTATTTTTCTTGTGATAGGGCAGATGTTATGACAGAGATTAGAAGTTAGAAAATTTACTTTCTTTAATTTTTTTTTTACAGTATTTGTATTCAACTTGTTGAGAAATTGTCCTCAAGAAGGCTAAACTTACATACAGTGAGTACCTGTTAATGAGAGAAACTAATGTGGGGGGCACTGCCGCACATACTTACATGAAATTCAGCTTCATGAAGTAGCATTGTCAATCAACAAGTTATGAATATTGTTCATGATATATTGTGGAAATCTAATTTTCAAAAATTTGGAAATTTTGTTTTGGGTAAAGAAATTATCCTTCAGAATTTCATTAAGGGACTTTAGTATGTTGAGCATTGGTTCAGCTTCAAAACGTTGAATTTTGATTAATTAGGCCTACTGAAGGCCCACTTGATATCAAAGTACCTTTCTTATACTAAAAATAATGGGTGCAGTTATTTTGAGGGCAGTAGGATAATTAGTTAAAAAAAATCTAATTTATGTTGCTAGATTCCTATAAGCGAAATAAATGAAATTTTGAAATGTTAAACTCAAGGCCCGACCTAAATCTGTATTTTGACGCTCAAAGGAATTTTTTTTCTCCAAACCTTACGTCGTCCACAGTAGTTACCATACATAATGCTAGGGGGACTCAGTGACAGCGCAATTCATAAATCTTATTAAGAACATAAGAACATAAGAAAATAAGGAGTCTGCAATAGGCCGGTTGGCCTGTGCATGGCAGCTCCTGTCGAGAGTTACTACCACTCTCTATCATCCATGAATCTATCTAGCCTCCTTTTAAAACTTTCCAGCCTCCCAGCACTTACTACAAAGTTGCTAAGCTTGTTCCACTCGTCCACCACCCTATTTGTGAACCAGTTCCTTCCTATCTCCCTCCTAAACCTAAACTTATCCAACTTAAATCCTTTGCTACGAGTCCTATCCTGCTCGGATATTATACGAACTTTATCTATATCCCCTTTATAGATTCCTTTCACCCACAAGCACATTGCAACTCACCTCAACGATGTACAATATAAATTTATCCAACTGAGGTTTGTAGGGAGCGTCATGAGGTATGGGCCACGCTCCAAGACCCGGTAAAACGCTCTCTCTTCCAATGTACAGTTGTGTGCTGCCGTCCACCCTTGTAAAGTGATCAGCGATCATTTGCTTCAGATAGCGGCGTCCATCCATAAAAGCCTCGCTAAACGATCACAGACACAGACACAGTTTATCATACAGAAATATCATAATGGTAATAGCGGAATTCTGAATTCAATGCCAAAACGATTTTAAATATGTTGTTCTTGATTTCTTTGCGAAAAAAATGGTATTTTTCATTAACTGTTTTCTTCCATACTTTCTTTCTTAAGTCATTGTATTTTTTTTAGGTTTACTTCTACTTCCTGAACTTTATTTCTTTTTACTTATTTGGTATTCACACATGCTCATTTACTTCTACAAATGCAAATTTATTACAGGAATAATTAATGAATAATGATTAATGAGTAGAATTAGTGAGTTAGACATGAGTCAAACGAGAAGATTATCTTAAGGAAATATTTGATATGAAACAAAGTGGATGTGAATGTCTTATTAAACTTATTGGCATCAGGATTACAAATAAAAATCTGTTTAACGCCTTGTACAGGTAAACAACAACAACAAAAAATGAATCAATGTTATGATGGTTCCAAAAATGGGCTGTCTAAATATAATCTACTCACAGGTCTTACCGATACAGAGACTCACACCGTTCACACAAAGTTGTGAGTTATATGTACAGTAGCCATCTCTAATACCTGGTACAGCGACTGGTGAGATGTGGGATCTGTGTGTTTGTTTACATCATAATTATTACAATCCATGAATGGTCCTAAGGAACCTCGCAATAGTAGTCAGACTAAGGATGCTAGATAAACATCCCACAGAGATGCCACATCTCACAAAATGCTCCCACCATTGTACCAGGTGTAAGTGCAGGTGACTGTGCATATAAAAACATTTAACACCCTCTTAACAAACATTATGGTTAAGTTCTAATCGCAAGGCCACTGGAATTATTATTCCCCGACACACATAATAATACTCCACTAAATCTGATTCACACTAGGAACCAATAATTTTAAGAAGAGATGTATGAAAATACAGTTTGATGTATGTGCAATGTGCTTCATAAGATATTCAATCTTCACACTCGAATTTAATCTTGACACCACTACGAGTGAGATTAAATTCAAGCATGAACATCTTAGCCCTCATGCTCATGAACCTCCCTGTACAGTATGCACTGAACCATAAAAAGGCAAACGGGCTGCGACAACTATATAATTATCCATATCTAAGAGATAATTATGTTTCACTGACTATAGTAGAACATATTACAAAAATATATATATATATATTAGACCTACTTCTTCTCGGTTGCCTGATGTAGTCCAACACTGGTACTTGGTACTATGTCCATGAGATCGGAGAGGGCTTTAAACAGGTCGGAATCAGACTGCTTGAAGAATTGTCGAAACTCCAGTCCGTAAGGTGGCATGGTCACCCTGTAGTCGAGCGTCATACGACATGAGAAAATGCAACCATATATATATATATATATATATATATATATATATATATATATATATATATATATATATATATATATATATATATATATATATATTCTCCGTCAAGCACACAAATACGCAGAATTCGTAATACAAATATTACAGCCTGTTAGCAATATCCAGATTGAGCCGGCTGAGATAGACTCCACCCACATTCCCTAGACATTGCAGTGTTGCAGTGTTGAACAATAAAGTTTCTGCAACCTGAATCAATTGGTATTTCACCAGCAGCTGGTTAGCATTAAGCGTGTCGTCAGCGAATTACGAATTCCGGTGTCATCATACAGATTCCATATACGTGGATTTGGTGAAGAATTGGCACACGGCAGTTTTCGCCAGCGAACCAGCACCACCAGTGATAACCAATCATAGTTTTCTGATCGCCGGAGGAGGAACCTAACGCAACTGGGCGGGCTCGTCTCTCAACCGTGCCAGAAGCGTCATCTGCTGCCAAGGAAACCCAGCAGCGGCGCACGCATCTCAGGAAGAGGCCCCACCCACACTCCACTCAGAACTTTGAAGGATCACTTCTCTATACAGACGTTACACCTGCATAAATAGGTATTTAAATTACATAATTCTGCCACCATGAACACGTTCGAGAGGATATCTTCACAATCGATAGGTTCGCTCTGATAGATTATTTCAATGATAAAGTGTCGAATGTAAGATTAATGTATTGAAATCCTATAATTTACAGTAGTTTCAGGCGTCTGTCTTCTTATTGATAGTTTAATACCAATTGCCAATTCATATTCATTTGTCTTGTAAATGAGAGGCAAGTGATTCACTACTGTTAAGTATTCATTGACCAAGGGGCTAATAGACAATTTCTAAGTTTCCCATGTCTAATGTAGATGAAATCGAACGCCCAGCGCAACTATTTGCTGACAACCAACCCATCGATGATCAAGCCCAGATTGACATAGATTTTGAGTATGGAACACAGTTAAATGTGTCGGTAGGAAGTGCAGTGAGAAAGTTATATATTAACCATTTGACGACTTAAACCGGTCGCACTTTCACGGCCTGGTAATCACCATAGTACCTCACCCAAGTATACCAAAGCAGTTACCCCTGTTACAGGTGATAGTGTGTCTGTTGCTAAATCGGTAACAAACTCTTATTAAATCCAGCCTTCTGTTAAGAGTAAGAATACTAACTTGCTTAATGACACTAAAATGGCATCTTCTAACCTCACTAACACACCTAAAGCCGATAATGTTATTAATATCATGCAGCGCGGCGATTATGTTCGAAATTTCACGGACAAGACGAGATTATAGGTCGCACATTTTGTTCAGTATGAAGATAGCATGCGATTAGTCACATAACGACTGACGAAGAAAAGAAAGCATATGTACGTTCCCATATAACGCAGGTTCCTATGCAGGCAGTCGCGAAGGTGTTTGGTTTACAAAAACCCTGACTATGAAAAAGTTCAAGGAATGACGGCTTTTTGGGGGCAGGTGGTCACAGCTGGCCAACTGCAATGGATCTTCAGATGGTTGATCGCTGTATTCCAGGTATACGAAAACGAAACATCCGTTGACGCTAAGTTGACATCGCGGCGAGGTTCGCCAGACATGCAAGCGCACTCCTTCCGCCATCAGGCTGGCGTCAACCCACGGGGTGATATGCCGCCAGAAAAATGTGGGGAAACATTGATAGAACTGCACAAGTTTTCTTCCGTCCGTGTTCCTTTATATACGGGGCACAGGAAGTACAGTATGAACCACCCCGGATATGGTGAACACGCAAACAAGCTCTGGGTTCCCCAGGCTACGGGCCCCTTACTGGCGCAACCCCCAGTGACGTCACCGTACAACCCCAGCAGCTCCCCAGATGCCTCAGATGCTTCACCCCAGACTCTTACGCCACAATACTTAGCCCGACCGCCTTCCCCGCTTAAACATATAAACAGAAACATCGCTATTTACGTTCACATTGTAATAAACGCGGATACGCGAGAAGATTGCTTTCAGCCCGAGGGTAATAGTGCAATAAAGCCACACCCGGTGCAAAGCCATTCTCAAGGTCAAACAGAGATAGCAAAAGCAGCACCTCCTCCTCCCACTCAGACAGCGTACAAGAATGGTAAGGCCTTTTCACAAATCGACATCTCATAGTTCACATGAGTGCGATATACCAATAAAAAAGCTAGGGGAGGGACCTAAGTGAAACGGAGGGGTGTCGTGATAGGCGCAAGCAGAAACGTCCCCAGGACAAGTCGTCGGGGAATACCAGCGCACACCACAGCACGGAGGATAGATAGTACTCACCCCCTCCACACAGCACTCTATAGCGTGCCTCATTAGCAGCGTGCGCTAGCAAAGGGAAGGGTTGTGCCGTGAGAGTGATAATACCAGATTGGTTTATAGACACAGGTGCTTGCGCTAATGTATTGGCCTTGGACATCATATCGAAGAGTTACAACGTAAATTCCTCACCGCAAATTCAAATGGAGGCCTAGTAACGCTGATCAAGGAGTTTCAGGTACTCAGCTGAGCATCAAAGAATGGTGGACGCTACCACCAGATTCTCAAGACGGGTACGCTCTTCACGCGGGATTCTTTATATAGTTCAGCAGTTCAACTTGCCAGCTGGACGGGTTACTTGGTTCACCAACTCTCGAAAGAATACGATAGATGTTCATCCACGTACAATAGTGTTACGCTTTTAAAGTTGCGTTTCCTACACAGCAATGAGTCATTCTGAACCTTGCTCACCGCCAGGACGAAAGTGTTGGTTCACTCAATCCCATTAAGAGGAAGGCGGATCAGCGCCAGAGATATCTCGACCCTCAACCACACACCTCCCCAGCGTGATTACAGCAGCAAGAGCTGGACGATCGTACCAGCAGTGTTGAAGAGTACTCATTACAAAAATGAGGAAATCACCAAAGCAACTGTCGAACTACCCAACGGCACACGGGCACAGATGTAGTAAGGGTCTCCCGGAAACATGCAAGGTAAAGGGGCTGTCATGTGAATCTACCCCTGAGCACAATACGCCCTGGTGGTTTGACCGGACGTACTGATTCTAAATTGAACAGGCGTTCAACGAATCTTAAAGAAAGGATGTTATTTGGTAGTGATTTTCTAGTATATCACAACAATGTCGAAGTGTGGCAATCCAAATAAATCTCACCCGAGGTATTGAAAGGTGAATTGCCAACAGAGACCCGACTGGCCAGGACAGATCAACAGCCACATGTTGGAAAGGTGGTCGATCATCCACAGGGCAAGACACGCCTGTTGGAGCTGATTGCTGACTACAGAAATATAGTAGCTCTGCCAGGGGAACCGCTTAGGTCAGACAGAGATTTAACATCCCATCATATAGCGTTAAAGGAAGGAACTAAACCTATTTACGTACCAGCTTATAGACTTACCCTGGCAGCTGCCAGCGCGCTGTAGTGCAAGATATGGTACAGGGCATGTTAGATGAGAATGTCATTAGACACTCAAAATCCTTTAATAGCCCATTATTCCTCATTCCCGAAAAAGGATGTAGGATGGCGCCTGTCATAGATTTCAGGCGCGTAATGATCAACAACCTTGATAGGTATCCAATGCCTATCTTGAGTGACATTACTGCAACCTTAGGCAAGGATAATGGTACGAAGTAACTGAGATTTGCTTTAGTGGGTATTGGCAAATACCACCTCGATGAAAAATCACGAGAAATCACTGCATTTAGCACGCCTCTAGGCCACTTTTGAGTTTCTACGAATGCCATTTGGTCTCAGAAATGCCCCACTAACATTTCAAAGAATGATCAACACCTGTTTGCTTGACCACTGGTAACACAGTCTGCGCTTTATTTGGATGATCTAATAGTAGTCAGTAAGGACGTCGTTTCCATCTGATAAACTGCGTAAGTTTTGGCCAACTTCCCACAGCAGGCTCCCAAAATAAAACTCTCAAAGTAGCTTTAAAATCCAGAATCCATTTCTTGGTCATGTAGTTGACGGTGAGGGCATACACACAGTTAATGATAAAGTCAAAGCTGTGGGTCTCAGTTCCCGCGTCCTACCTCAAATGATCATGTATGTAGCCTTCTCGGATTATCTGCTATAATCGTTCTTTATCAAGGACTATGCAACATTAGCATCGCCCTGAACGAGGTTGCTCAAAAAAGATGCAGTGTTTATATAGGATGCTGAAACACGAGGAAAGCATTACACCGCTTGAAGATAGCGCCAACCAATGCCCCCGGTTCTAGCATTCCAGACCACTCAACCTCACTCTGGGTACCGACGCCCCGAATTGAGTCGGAGCAGTGCCTGCGCAAGAGGACACGCGAAGTTTAGAGTGATAGCATTTGCAAGTCGCAAACTAATTCCCATGCTGAAACACGCTATTCGCGACGATTTAGAAACAAGTAGCCGTTGTGTGGGCACTTAGTTCACATGACATTATCTTGGCTACAAGATAACTGTTTTACTGATCATGCGGCAGCTACCGAACTGTTCCAGCGGCAGAAACCTTTCTGATTAGCAGATTAGCACGCTGGTATCTGGACACCAAGAGTTTGGACCTCGAATTTAGGTATTTACTCGATGGCGAATGTTGTCGCCGACGTTCTGTCAAGAAATATAGCACCAGTAATGCCTGTATCAGCATCTGCCTTTTACTGTGAGACACACACACACAAGTTCATGATTGCGGGCAGCAATTCACATTATTAATCAAGAAATTAAAGAAAGGATGTTATTTCAGTGATTTCAGTATATCACAACAATGTCGAAGTGCAACCAAATAAATTCTAACCGAGGTATTGCTGCAAATCGCCAACAGATCGACTACCAGGTAGATCAAATAGCGCCACATGTTAAGGTGATCGATCCACAGGGCAAGCATACGCTTTAGAGCTGCTTATTTACTCACAGGAAATATAGTAAAGTTCTCGGTTAGGTAGTGCTAACAGATGATTTAACATCCCACTATATAGCGTTAAAGGAAGGAACCAACCCTATTTATTACCAGCTTATAGACTACCTCATATTAAAGTGCGCTGTGAAAAAGATATGGCACAGGGTATGTTGGATGAGGAATGTCATTAGACACTCAAAATCCTTATTGTCGCATTATTCCTCGTCCCGAAAAAGGATGGTGGGATGGTGCCCTGTCATAGATTTTCTGTGCCTGCACTGATCAAACAACTCTGATAGGTACCCAATGCCCATCTTGGCGATATATTTTTACACCAGATCGCCGCGGGTATTGGCAAATACCACTCTGATGAAAAAGTCACGAGAAACAAGGCATTTAGTACGCCTCAGGGCTGACTTTTGAGTTTCAAGAATGCCATTTGTCTCAGAAATGCCCCACTAACATTTCAAAGAATGATCAACACTTGTTTGCCGGACTAATTGGTACCACAGTCTGCGCTTATTTGATGATCTAATAGTGGCCGTATGACGCTGATTCCCATCTTGATTAAATCCAGGTGGAAGTTTTGGCCAACTTTTCCACAGCAGGCTCCTCAAAATAAACTCTCTAAAGTGCGAGTTTTAAAATCCAGAACCATTTCCTTGGTCATGTAGTCGACGCAGATACACAGTTAATGATAAAGTTAAAGCGATTTCAGTTCCCGTCTCACCTCAAATGATCACAAAAGTGTAGCTTTTCTCGATTATCTGTTATTACTCGTTCTTTATCATATGACTATGCAATGACGGCAACGCTCCCAATTATGTTGCTCAAAAGATGCAGTTTATGGGATGCTGAATACGAAGAAAGTTTTACGCATTAGACAGCGCCAAATCAATCGGCCTAACATTCCCAGATCTACACTAACCTTTCACTCTCTGTACTGACGCTTAAGGAATTGAGTCGGAGAAAAGCGTCATGTAAGAGGACACGAGAAGTTTAGATAGGTACGGCAAGTCGCAAATTAATCGATGCTGAAACACGTTATCTGGTGACGACGAAACGTTAGCTGTGTTGTGTGGGCACTTACAGTTCAAGGACATTATCTTAATATAAGATAACTGTTTTACTGATCATGCAGTCAAGCCAACTACAATCAGCATTGACATTCTTCTTGTCTCAGCACAGCTTCGATGACCCGACAATAGTTTCATGGACGTTGTCGTTCGTTGTATCTCAACAGAATCGCGCGAGCCAAACCTTTCACGCGATTACGCCTAGAACTGTGCTGTTAATGCAATCATAATGGAGTCTAACCAAGTTTCGAGGATTGTTACTGTAAGCTACAGAAAGCAATCCCGACGTTAAAATGGCCTTAACAGAATATTTCACGCTGCTGAAATTTCAGTTCAAAAAATTGCAACCTCAAAAATGAACTAATAGACAGCACCAGATGCGGACAGACCGGACGCGAAGCTTGTGCCTGTGCAGACGCTTCAAGCTTTAAAAACAGCCAATTTGCAGCATCATTTAACTTCTATTTTCAATGACAATGAGGTTCAATATTATTACCCACTGTTGAGTCAACCTCACGCACAATGTAATTCTGATCCACATTCCTATGCGAGGGCAATATGAGTTTAATGCATGGCATTTAGAACCCTTCCCTGGTTTGTGAACGACACACTGTATACCCTAGATAGGCCTAAAGAATTTTTCTTAGTAGATGAAGAATATTCATTGTTATCAATAGAGATTCTGAGGTACTGTCACGGTAAGTCGTCTTATCTACACCTACACGTATGTCCAGCCTACATGTTTGCATTTATTCCTGCTGCAGAGGAATATGTGAATTGGCAGTCATACAACCAAATGTACGCACAGCGCTAGCGCTAATGCAGTTATAGGCCAGTTAGTCTAAAGACTGTGTTCCACGCTCACCTTCACAATGTGCAGTATTTGTTCTTTCCAAATCTCACTACTGTAATTTTAAAATGCCAAATGGTGTTAACAGCTAGTTAGAAAGGGAATTACAAGGCTCCTGATTACTGTGAAATCACTTGTAGTACATTACGGACCTTGCCTACTCATCAACACATTTATGCTAAATCGAAAACTCAAGTCTGCTTTAATTCCACTTCCTATAATGAATTTCACCATCAATGATATTCAAATAGTATCAGAGAAATTAAAAGCGTTAACTTTCTTGAACGAGACACATTTTGCTGATTTGAATAATAACTTGCAATTTACCTGTCACGGAATTTGCACTACCAAGTCTTACTAATCCCTATTCTGTTAATCCTGCAATAATGTTCCTGTTCTGTTATTACCGGCAGTATCATCCAAATTCAACATTGTTCATAACACATACTCAACCCGCATTTTACACAAAAGTCTAGGTCCCCTGGTAGAGAATGCCCCTACATCTCATTCACACCTGAACGGTAAGACTTCACAGTTTGATATACACTCAGGAATTATATACAACACTTTTTATAATAAAACAAAGGAACTACCGTTTGGGTTTCGTTACTTAAACCAAATATAAATATGTAGACGGACTGGTTAATTGGACAAACCTTCGATTCATATAAAAAGCCCTCAGCGAGCATAACAAGAATCCCTGATCAAGTATAACAAGGCCCTCATCAGGTATAACCAAAAGTCGCTGATCGAGTATAACCACAGTCACCTGATCGAGCAAAAACAAGGTTCCCTAATCGACTATAATGACCCCTGATCTGAGTATAGCAAAGTCCCCAGATAGGAATTATAACGAAAGTCCCCTGATCGAGTATAACAAAGGCCCCTCATCGAGTTTAACGTGGCCCCCTCATTGGGTATAACAAAAAAGTCCCCTTGTCGAGTATAACAAAAACCCTCATCGGGTTTAACAAAAAGGCCCTCATCGAGTATA
>NW_024717006.1:0-27123 GCF_018991925.1 Homarus americanus | reverse complement strand
TCAATGTGCTTCGTTTCAATTTTGTGTTATCGTGCAGGCTGGTAGTGATGGTGGCGGGCGTCTGGGGAACTCTTTCTGTCGCTTTGTCATTCTGATCGTACGCCCCAATTTGAACATTGCTCACAATGTATGGTAGTGGAAGTGTGCACCTAGTGGTGTGAATCGTCTGATCGGCCACGCCATGGTGTGCAGGGGAGACTTCTATGCGTGAGGGCATGGTGAGTAAGGAGATTTCGCAGCAGTTTGTTGGGGACATTTTGCTTATGATGCGGATGGGACAAGCCCTCTCCATTGGACGGTAAAATCTCCATCTCCAGACTTTGGCACATGTGAAGCCGGTGTGGTTTTCAGTGCTCGAGATCTGGATGGGGAGACAGCAGGCCATCTTTAACATCAGGGTATTCGTCCATGGCCATGTCACCTGACCTGTCGCTCTGAGACTGCATACAGAGGAACGGAACGACAAGAACGAGAATTCAGAAAGTGGATCAAGGGCAGTTTCACTCTCTGGCGTTCATGACATCTGTGGGAATGGAACCATGTGCAAGATGTTTCTACCTCAAACTGTTAGGGGTGTTATCTGAACAAGGCAGCAGCCCAGGTTTCCGTTACAGCCTGGTTGAGTTATCGCTGCCTACTCTCTACTCAGGTCTGCATTGCTTTGCCTCAGGGGATAAGACCATCGGTCCTAGGCTAACGACTGTCGCAGACAGAGTCAGTGAATGCCACATAGATCTGCAGCAACTAACTCAGCTGGGGTGAGTTGACTTTTGCATTAGGAAAGGTGGGTAGTAAGAATGTGGAGATGGTATGGCATAAGTGGATTTTGGACCCATATGACTGCGATCTCCTGTGAGTTAGACCAGCTATGGGGAAGGTGTGGGGGTGTAGGAGGTGTTGTTGGGTACAGCAGGACCAGTACTATCTCTCTTGGCTATGAAGAGACAGACACTTTCCTTGATAGAGAATGAAAGACTGCTTTGAGAATGGTAGTTACTGTAGTATGAAGAACAAGTGATGTGGGTCCAGTCACCTGTGGAAGTTTGTTTAATTTTATCCAAGCTGGCGCGTATGTAGTCGTGTGAAAGTCTCAAGTTAACTATTATTACTTGTATTGCCTGTGTGGTATTCTGGGTAGAGTAGCCTGTGTGTGGTAACAGGTAAATTAATACCTGTATTGACTCAGTGGTGCAGTAATAACAAAGACAGGTAGGCAGTGTCTTAAGACTCCAGGCAGAGCAATGTTGGGTCAGCAGCACCTGAGACTGTATGGTGGTCAGTTGAGGACATGTATGAGAGCGGTGATTTACAGCGGTTGTAACAGAAGAGGCTGTGAGGCAGTCATTGGTCATTACTGTCATTGTGATCGTTACAGCAATTTATCAAAGCAGTTGTTACAGGGGTCGTTAGAGCGGTTAAACATCGTTAGAAGGTCGTGTCTGCGACCGTTACAGAAGAATCATTAGGCGCTTTGTTACAGCTATCGTTACTTGGGTTGTAGCTATTGTTCCTTGGTGTAAAACAGGGGTTTGCAGGTCGCTTGTAGGGCAATAAAGAACATTATTTAGGGTGGTTACACAGTCGTTAAAAGCTTTTCTTACAGTGATCGTTACAGTTCACTTACAATGAATCGTTGCAGCTGTCGTTAAGTGAATCATTACAACTCCTCATTACAGCAGTTGTTACAGCAGTCGTTTCAATGGTCTTTAAGGCAGTCCTTGGAGTTTTAGCGGTCTTTAAGGCAATCTCGTGCAGTGGTCTTAAAGTAGCCGTTACAGGGGTAGTTATATTGTCGTTACCTACCTGGGGTGTCAGAGGTGTGCTGAGTGTCAGAGGTGTGCTTGGGAGTGTCAGAGGTGTGCCTGGGGTGTCAGGTGTGCAAGTGTGAG
Organism: Homarus americanus; assembly: GCF_018991925.1. Taxonomy (NCBI): domain Eukaryota; kingdom Metazoa; phylum Arthropoda; class Malacostraca; order Decapoda; family Nephropidae; genus Homarus; species Homarus americanus. The sequence goes on along the minus strand of NW_024717006.1, from coordinate 25,234 downwards.
AAGTGTATCTGGGAGTGTCGGACGTGTGACTGGGGTGTCAGAGGTGTACCATGGAATGTCAGTGGAGTGGTTGGGGAGTGTCAGGGGTGTGCCTGGGAGTGTCAGAGGTGGCCTTGGGTTTCATGGTGCCCTGGGGTGTCAGAGGTGTGCCTGGGAGTGTCGGAGGTGTGCCTGGGAGTGTGAAGTGTACCTGGGAGTGTCGGAGGTGTACCTGGGTTTCATGAGTTGCCATGGGGTGTCAGAGGTGTGCCTGGGGTGTCAGAGGTGTGCCTGGGAGTGTCAGAGGTGTACCTAGGGTGTCGGAGGTTTGCCTGGGAGTGTCAAGGTGTCCCTAGAGTGTCAGGTTGTACCTGGGGAGTGTCAGGGGGTGTACCAGAGTGTCAGTGGAGTGCCTGGGGTGTCAGAGTGTGCCTGGGGTGTCGGAGGTGTGCATGGGTGTGGGGGTGTGCCTGGGTGTCAGCGGTGTGCCTGGGGTGTCAGGGTGTGCACAGTGTCTGAGATGTGCCTGGGGATTGTCTGAGGTGTGCCTGGGGTGTCGAGGTACCTGTTGTCAGAAATGCCAGTTAGTGTCGTACCTGGGGTGTGAGGTTTACCTGCAGTGAAAGTGTGCCTAGAGTGTCTGAGATGTGCCAAGGGTGTCAAAAGTGTGCCTGGGGTGTCAGGGAGAACCAGGGGTGAAAGAGGTGTACCTGGAGTGTCAGAGGTGTTCTAGGGAGTGTCTGAGGTGTGCCTAGGTGTGAGAGGTGTGCCTGGGGTGTCAGGGTGTACCTAGGGTATCGGAAGTTTACCTGGGCGTGTCAGGTTGTGCCTGAGGGGAGTGTCGGAGGCGGACCTGGGAGTGTCAGAGGTGTGCCTGGGGTATCAGAATGTGTGCCTGGGGTGTGTCGGTGTGCCTGGGGAATGTCAGGAGGTATGCCAGGGGTGTCAGTGAAGTACAGGGAGTCTCAAGGTGGCCTGAGAATATCAGAGGTGTGCCTGGGAATATCAGGAGGTGTGCCTGGGAGTGTCAGAGGGTGTACCAGGGGAGTGTCAGTGGAGTACCTGGGGAGTCTCAAGGTGTACCTGGGAATTATCAGAGGTGTGCCTGGGAATATCGGAGGTGTACCTGGGAATATCGAAGGTGTGTCAGAGTGTCAGAGGTGGCCACCTGGGAGTGTCGGAGGTGTACAGGTGTCTGGGGTGCCTGGGATTGTCAGAGTTGTACCTAGCAGTGTCAGAGGTGTATCTGGGGTGTCAGAGATGTACCAGGGGAGTGTCGAGGTGTATCTGGGAGTGTCGGACGTGTGCCTGGGGAGTGTCAGAGGTGTGCCAGGGGTATGTCAGTGGGTGCTTGGGGTGTCAGAGGTGTACCTGGGGTGTCAGAGATGTGCCTTGGGTGTCAGAACCTAGTGTCAGAGGTGTGCCTGGGGTGTCAGGTGTACCTGGGGGTGTGAAGTGTGCCTGGGGTGTGGAGGTGTGCCTGGTGTCGGAGGTTTACTCAGGAGTGTCAGAGGTGTGCCTGTTGGTGTCGGAGATGTGCCTGAGAGTGTGAGGTGTGCCTGGGGTGTCTTGGGTGTGGGTGTCAGAGGTGTGCCTGGGGTGTCAGTGGAGACCTGGGTGTCAGAGGTGTGTCAGAGGTGTTCCTGGGGTGTCGGAGGTGTACATGGGTGTCAGAGGTGTACCTGGCAGTGTCAGCGGTGTGCAGGGGAGTGTCAGAGGTGTGCTAGGGAATGTCAGTGGGTATGGGGTGTCAAGGGATGGCACTGGGAGTGTCAGGGTGTATCTAGAGTGTCAGAGGTGTGCTCAGAGTGTCAGAGGTGTGCCTGTTGGTGTCAGTGTGCCTGAGGTGTGAGGAGTGTACCTGGGGTGTCTGGGGTGTACCTGGGGTGTCTGGGGTGTGCCTGGGGTGTCAAGGAGGTGTGCCTGGGAGTGTCAGAGCTGTGCCTGGGGTGTCATGGGTGTGCCAGGGGTGTCAGTGGGTACCTGGGAGTGTCAGAGGTGTACCTGGGGTGTCGGAGGTGTGCATGGGTGTCAGGGTGTACCTGGCAGTGTCAGGTGTGCCAGGATTGTCAGGGTGTGCCTGGGTGTCTGGGGTGTGCCTGGGGTGTTGGGGTGTGCCTGGGGTGTCTGAGGTGTGCTGGGGTGTCAGAATGCCAGGGAGTGTCACAGGGGTACCTGGGGTGTGAGGTGTGCCTGGGGGTTAGAGTGTGCCTGGGGTGTCTGGGGTGTGCTGGGACATGGGGTGTGCCTGGGGTGTCTGGTGCCTGGGGTGTCTGGGGTGCCTGGGGTGTCAGGGGCAGACCAGGGGTGAAGGTGTGCCTGGGGTGTCAGGTGTGGGGAGTGTCTGGTGTGCCTGGGGGTGTCAGAGGTGTGCCAGGGGTGTCAGAGGAATGCCTAGGGTGTCAGAGGTGTGCCTGGGGTGTCAGAGGTGTGCTTAGGGTATCAGGTTTTGGGGTGTCGGGTTGTGCCTGGAGGTGGGTGTGGGAGCGTGGGAAGTGTGCCTGGGGTGTCAGTGTGCCTGTGGTGTCAGAGGTGTGCTTGGGGTGTCAGAGTGTGCCTAGTGTCAGCGTGCCTGTGAATGTCTGAGGTGTGCAAGTGTCAGAGGTGTGCCTCAGGTGTCAGAGTGCCGTGTCAGAGGTGCAACTTGGAGTGTCTAGTGTACCTGGGGTGTCTGGTGTGCCTGGGGTGTCTGGGTGTGCCTGGCAGTGACTGGGGTGTGCCTGGCTGTGTCAGCTGTGCCTGAGTGTCAGTGTACCTGGGAGTGTTAGAGGTGTATCAGGAGTGACAGAGGGTACTAGGTGTCAGAGGTGTACCTGGGATTGTCAGAGGTGTGCTTGGGAGTATCAGAGGTTTACCTGGGAGTGTCGGAGGTGTGCCTGGGTGTGTCAGAGGTGTACCTGGGGTGTCGGTGGTATACATGGGAGTGTCAGAGTTGTACCTGGGGTGTCAGGTGTGCAGGTGTCAGCGGTGTGCCTGGGTGTCAGCGGGTGTGCCTGGGAAATCAGAGGTGTGCCTGGGGTATCAGGGGTGCCTGGGGATGTCAGAGGTATGCCGAGTGTCAGAGGAATACTAGGAGTGTCAGAGGGTGTGCCTGGGAGTTATCGGAGGTGTACCTGGGAGTGTCAGAGGTGTACCAGGGAGTGTCAGAGGTGTGCCTGGGAGTGTCAGAGGTGTGCCTAGGGTGTCATGTGGTGTGTGCTTGGGGTGTCGGGGTGTACCTGGAATATCGATTGTGTGCCAGGGTGTCAGAGGTGTGCCTGGGTGTCGGAGGTGTGCTTGGGGTGTCAGAGGGTGTGGGGTGTCGGGTGTGCCTGGGGTGTGAAGTGTATCTGGGATTGTCGGACGTGTAACTAGTGTCAGAGGTGTACCATGGAATGTCAGTGGGTACTTGGAGTGTCAGAGGTGTGCCTGGGGTGTCAGAGGTGTACCTTGGGGTTTCATGGGTGTGCCTGGGGTGTCAGAGGTGTGCCTGGGAGTGTCAGAGGTGTGCCTGGAGTGTGAGAAGTGTCTGCTGGGGTGTCAGGTGTGCCTGGGTTTCATAGGTGTACCTGGGGGTGTCAGGGTGTGCCAGGAGTGTCAAGGTGTGCCTGGGGGTGTCAGAGGTGTGCCTGGGGTGTCAGAGGAATGCCTAGGAGTGTCAGGGTGTGCCTGGGAGTGTCAGGGTGTACCTAGGAGTATCAGGTTTACCTGGGGTGTCGGAGTTGTGCCTGGGGTGTGGGAGATGTGCCTGGAGTGTACCTGGTGTCGGAGGTGTGCCTGTGGTGTCAGTGTGGGGTGTCAGGGGTGGTGTCAGCGGTGTGCCTGTGAATGTCTAGGGTGTGCCTGGGGAGTGTCAGGGTGTGCCTCAGGTGTCAGGAGTGCACTTGGGAGTGTCAGAGGTGCAGCAGGTGTCTGAGGGTGTACCTGGGAGTGTCAGAGGTGTGCCTGGGGAGTGTCTAGAGGTGTGCCTGGCGGTGACTGAGTGTACCTGGCTGTGTCAGCAGGTGTGCCTGGGGTGTCAGCGTGTGCCTGGGTGTTAGAGGTGTATCAAGGGTGACAGAGGGGTACCTGGGGTGTCAGAGGTGTACCTGGGATTGTCAGAGGTGTACCTGGGAATTATCGGAGGTTTACCTGGGGAATTCAGAGGTGTACCTGGGTGTGTCAGAGTGTGCCTGGGTGTCAGTGGGTATACATGGGAGCAGGTTGTACCTGGGGTGTCAGGGGTGTCCTGGGTGTCTGGTCCTGGGGTGTCAGCGGTGTGCCTGGGAACATCAGAGGTGTACCTGGGAATTATCAGAGGTGTGCCTGGGAATGTGGGGTGTGCTGGGGAGTGTCAGGGAATACTGGAGTGTCAGGGGCTGCACAGGTATGGTGTACCTGGGGTGTCAGAGGTGTGCCTGGGAGTGTCAGAGGTGTGCCTAGTGTGGGGTGTGCAAGGTGTCATAGGTGTGCCTGGGGTATCGGAGGTGTGCAGGATGTCGATTGTGGCTGGGAGTGTCAGGTGTGCCTGGGGTGTCGGAGGTGTGCCTGGGGTGTCAGGGTGTGCCTGGGGTGTCGGAGGTGTGCGGTGTGAAGTATATCTGAGTGTCGGACGTGCTAGCTGGGGTGTGAGGTGTACCATGGAATGTCAGTGGGTGCCTGGGGTTGTCAGGGTGTACTGGGGTGTCAGAGGTGTGGGACAGGTGTGCCTGGGGTGTCAGGGGTGTACCGGTTTGGAGTGTGCCTGGGCCTGGGAGGTGTGCCTGGGGTGTCAGGTGTACAGTAGGTTTCATAGGTGTACCTGGGAGTGTCAGAGGTGTGCCAGGAGTGTCAAGGTGTGCCTAGAGTGTCAGGGTGTCCTGGGGTGTCAGAGTGTGCCAGTATCGGAGGTTTACCTGGGGTGTCGGAGGTGTACCTGGGAGTGTCAGAGTGTACCCAGGGTTGGCAGGTGTGCCTGGGGTGAGAGTGTGCCTGGGGTGTCGGTGTGTGGGGTTCAGGTGTACCTGGGTGTCAGGGGTGTGCCAGGGGTGTGCAGAGGTGTACCTGGGGTGTCAGAGTTAGGAGTGTCATGGGTGTACTTAGGAGTATCGGAGTTTGGGTGTCGGAGGTGTGGGAGTGTCAGAGACTGGGAGTGTCAGGGTGTATCTGGGAGTGTCAGAGGTGTGCGGAGTGTCAGAGGTGTACAGAGTGTCAGCGGTGTACCTGGGGAGGTGTCTGGGGTGTGCCTGGGAATCAGAGTGCCTGGGATGTCAGTGTGCTGGGAATGTCAGAGGTATGCCAGGGAGTGTCAGTGAAGTTACTTGAGTTCTCAAAGGTGTACCTGGGAATATCAAGTGTTCCTGGGAATATCGGAGGTGAACCAGGGGTGTGGGGTGTACCTGAGTCTCAGTGAACCAGAGTGTCAAGGGTACCTAGTGTCAGAGGTGTGCCAGGGAGTGTCAGTGGAGTACCTGGTCTCAAAGGTGTGCCTGGGGAGTATCAGAGGTGTACCTGGAATGTCAGGTGTGCCTGGGAATATCGATTGTTCCTGGGTGTCAGGGGTGTGCCTGGGGTGTCGGAGGTGTGCTTGGGGTGTCAGAGGTGTGCCTGGGGTGTCGGAGGTGTACCAGGGTTGTGAAGTGTGTCTGGGGTGTGTGTGACTGGGTGTCAGAGGTGTGCCATGGTGTCAGTGGTGCTTGGGGAGTGTCAGAGGTGTGCCTGGGAGTGTCAGAGGTGTACCTTGGGTTTCATAGGTGTGCCTGGTGTCAGAGGTGTGCCTGGGGTGTCGGAGGTGTGCCTGGGTGTGAGTAGTGTGCCTGGGGTGTGAGTGCTTGGGTTTCATGGTGTACCTGGGAAGTGTCAGATGTGTCCTGGGGTGTCAGAGGTGTGCCAGGGTTGTCAGAGGTGTACCTGGGTGTCAGGTGTGCCTGGGAGTGTGAAGTGTGGGGCCTGGGGTGTGCCTGGGGTGTGCAGAAGTTTTGCCTGGGATTCAAGGTGTCTGGGAGTGTCAGAGGTGTGCCTGGGGTGTCAGGGGTGTACAGGGATTGTCGGTGGTGCCTGGGGAGTGTCAGGGGTGTACCTGGGGTGTCAGGTGTGCATGGGTGTGAGAGGTGTACCTGGCAGTGTGTGGTGTGCAAGTGTCAGGTGTGCCTGCGAGTGTCTGAAGTGTACCTGGGTGTCTGAGGGTGTGCCTGGGGTGTCGAGGTGCCTGGGGGTGTCAGAATACCGAGTTAGTGTCACAGGGTGCCTGGGGTGTGTGAGAGGTTTACCTGCGAGTGTGAAATGTGTACCTAGAAGTGTCTGGATGTTGCCAAGGAGTGTCAGGATGTGTACCTGGGAGTTTCTTAGGTGTACCTGGGGGTGTGTGAGGTGTGCCTGGGGTGTCATGGGAGGACCAGGGGTGAAAGGTGTGCCTAGGAGTGTCAGGGGTGTTCAGGTGTCTGAGTGTACCTGGGGTGTGAGAGGTGTGCCTGGGGTGTCAGGGGTGTACCTTGGGTATCGGAAGTTTGCCTAGAGTGTCACAGTTGTGCCTGGGGTGTCGGAGGCGGACCTGGAGTGTCAGAGGTGTGGGAGTATCAGAATGTGTACCGGGTGTCAGAGGTGTACCTGGGAATGTCAGAGGTATGCCAGGGGAGTGTCAGTGAAGTACCAGGGAGTCTCAAAGGGTGTACCTAGGAATATCAGGAGGTGTACCTAGAATATCGGGGTTTACCTGGGAGTGTTAGGGTGTACTGAGGGTGTCAGAGTGGGTACAGAGGTCTCAAGGTGTACCTGGGGAATTGTCAGAGGTGTACCTGGGAATATCGGAGAGGTGTGCCTGGGAATATCGAAAGGTGTGGCTGGGAGTGTCGGTGTGCCTGCAAGTGTCGGAGTGTGCAAGTGTCACAGAGGTACCTGGGATTGTCAGAGGTGTACTAGCAGTGTCAGAGGTGTGTCTGGGTGTCAGGGATGTAGCGCAGGGGGAGTGTCAGAGGTGTGTGTCTGGGGTGTCAGACGTGTCGCAAGTGTCAGAGGTGTGCATGGGGTGGCAGGTGTGCCGGCAGTGTCAGCAGTGTGCCAGAGTGTCAGAGGTGTGCTAGGGATGTCAGTGGTGCTGGGGTGTCAGGATGCCTTGGAGTGTCAGAGGTGTGCCTGGGGTGTCAGAGGTGTGCTCAGGGAGTGAGGTGTACCTGTTAGTGTCGGATATGTACCTGAGAGTGTGAGGTGTGCCTGGGGAGTGTCTTGGTGTGCCTGGGGTGTCAGAGGTGTGCCTGGGAGTGTCAGTGGAGAACACAAGTGTCAGAGGTGTGTCCAGGTGTTCCTGGGAGTTGACAGGTGTACATGGAGTGTCAGGGTGTGCCTGGCAGTGTCAGCGGTGTGCCTGGGGTGTCAGAGGGTGTGCCAGGGATGTCAGTGGAGTGCCTGGGAGTGTCAAGGATGTGCCAGTGTCAGAGGTGTGCCTGGGGTGTCTGGGGTGTGCCTGGGAGTGTCAAAGATGTGAGGGGAGTGTTGGGGGTGTGTCTGGGGGTGTTGGACGTGTGCCTGTGAGTGTCAGGGTGTGCCAGGGTATGTCAGTGGAGTGCCAGGTGTCAGGGGTGTACCTGTTGGTGTCGGAGGTGTGCCTGAGGTGTGGTGTACCTGGGGTGTCTGGGGTGTGCCTGGGAGTGTCTGGGGTGTGCCTGGGAGTGTCAAGGTGTACCTGGGGAGTGTCAAGGTGTGCCTGGGAGTGTCAGGGTGTGCCTGGGGTGTCATGGGTGTGCCAGGGTGTCAGGGGTGTGGGAGTGTCAGGGGCAGGAGTGTCGGATGTTTGCCTGCAAATTGTCGGAGGTGGCACAGAATTGTCAGAGGTGTACCTGGGTGTCAGGAGGTGTGCCAGTTGTGTCAGCAGTGTACCTGGGGTGTCTGGGTGTGCCTGGGAGTGTCAGAGGTGTGCCTGGGAGTGTCAGAGGTGCCTTGGGAGTGTCAGAGGGCACTTGGAGTGTCAGAGGTGTGCCTAGGGGTGTCTGGGGTGTACCTGGCAGTGTCAGGGGTGTGCCTGGCAGTGTCTGAGGTGTACCTGGCAGTGTCAGAGGTGTGCCTGGGGTGTCAGAGGTGTACTGGGAGTGTCAAGTGAACCGGAATTTAGGGGTGTATCTGGAGTGTTGGAGGTGTGCCTGGGGGTGTCAGAGGCCTTGCAGGGAATGTCAGTGGAGTACCTGGGGTGTCAGGTGTACCAGGGGTGTCAGGGAGGTGGTGGCCTGGGTGTCAGGGTGTGCCTGGGGAGTGTCAGAGGTGTGCCTGGAGTGTCAGAGGTGTGCCTGGAGGTGTCAGAGGTGCCTGTGAGTGTCGGAGGTGTGCAGTGTGAGGTGTGCCTGGGGTGTCTGGGGTGTACCTGGGTGTGTCTGGGTGTGCCTGGGGTGTCTGGGGTGTGCTTGAGTGTCAGAGGTGCCTGGGGTGTCAAGGTGCCTGGGGAGTGTCAGGGGTGTACCAGGGGTGTCTGAGGGTGTGCCTGGGAGTGTCAGGGTGTACCTGGGGGTGTCAGGTGTACCTGGAAGTGTCTGAGGTGTGCCTGGCAGTGTCAGCGGTGTGCCTGGGAGTGTCAGCAGTGTGCCTGGGAGTGTTGAGGTGTATCAGGGGTGACAGAGGGTACCTGGGGTGTCAGAGGTGTGCCTGGGAGTGTGAGGGTGTGCCTGGGGTGTCTGCGGTGTGCACCTGGAGTGTCAGGGGTGTACAGTGTCAGTGGTGCCTGGGGTGTGTCAGGTGTGCCTGGGGTGTGGAGGTGTGCATGGGTGTCAGAGGTGTGCCTGGCAGTGTCAGCGGTGTACCTAGGATTGTCAGAGGTGTGCCTGGGAGTGTCTGGTGTGCCTGGGAGTGTCTGTGGTGTGCCTGGGGTGTCTGGTGTGCAAGTGTCAGGAATGCCAGGGGTGTCACGGTGCCTGGGGTGTGGGGTGTGCCTGGGGAGTGTGAGGTGTGTGCCTGGGGTGTCTGGGGTGTGCCTGGGGTGTCAGGGGTGTGCCTGGGAATAAGGTGTGCCTGGGGTGTCTGGGTGTGGGGTGTCGGGGCAGACAGGGGTGAAAGGAGGTGTGTGAGTTGGAGGTTAGGGGAGTGTCTGGGGTGTGCCTGGGGTGTCAGAGTGTACCAGGGTGTCAGAGGAATACCTGGAGTGTCAGAGGAGTGTGCAGGTGTCAGAGGTGTACTTAGGGTATCAGGGGTTTCTGGGGTGTCAGGTTGTACCTGGAGTGTCGGAGGTGTGCCTGACGTGAGAGTGTGGTCGAGGTGTGCCTGAGTGTCAGAGGTGTGCCTGGGGTGTCAGAGGTGTGCCTGGGAGTGTCAGCAGGTGTACCTGGGGAATGTCTGGGGTGTGCCTGGGAGTGTCAGAGGTGTGCCTCAGGTGTCAGAGGTGCACTTGGGGTGTCAGAGGTGCAACTTGGGTGTCTGAGGTGTGCCTGGGGTGTCTGGGGTGTGCCTGGGGTGTGCAGGGTGTACCTGGCAGTGACTGGGGTGTGCCTGGCTGTGTCAGCGGTGTGCCTGGGAGTGTCAGCGGTGTGTGCCTGGGAGTGTTGGGGTGTATCAGGGGTGACAGGGGGTACCTAGGAGTGTCAGAGGTGTACCTGGGATTGTCAGGGGTGTGCAGTATCAGGTTTTGCCGGTGTCAGGTGTACCTGGGTGTGTCAGAGGTGTGCCTGGGGATGTCAGTGGTATGCATGGGGAGTGTCAGAGTTGTACCTAGGGTGTCAGAGGTGCCTGGGAGTGTCAGCGGTGTGCCTGGGGAGTGTCTGAGGTGTGCCTGGGAATATCAGGGTGTACTGGGAGTATCAGAGGTGTACCTGGGAATGTCAGAGGTATACCAGGGGTGTCAGAGATACTAGGGTGTCAGGGTGTACCTGGGGTATCGGAGGTGTGGGAGTGTCAAGTGTGCCTGGGAGTGTCAGAGGTGTACTGGGGTGTCAGAGGTGTGCCTAGGGTGTCATAGGTGTGCTTAGGATTGTCAGGTGTGCCTCAGAATATCGTTGTGTGCCTGGGGTGTCAGGGGTGTACCTGGGAGTGTGAGTGTGCCTGGGAGTGTCAGAGGTGTACCTGGGGTGTGGTGTACCGGAGTGTGAGAGTGTATCTGGGAGTGTCGGACGTGTAACTGGAGTGTCAGAGGTGTGCCATGGAATGTCGGTGGGTACTTGGGTGTCAGAGGTGTGCCTGGGAGTGTCAGAGGTGTGCCTTGGGTTTCATAGGTGTACCTGAGAGTGTCAGAGGTGTGCCTGGTGTCAGGTGCTGGGGTGAAGTGTGCCTGGGGTGTCGGAGGTGTGCCTGGTTTCATGGGTGTGCCTGGAGTGTCAGAGGTGTGCCAGGGGTGTCAAGGTGTGCCTGAGTGTCAGAGTGTGCCTGGGAGTGTCAGAGGTGTACTTAGGGTATCGGAGGTTTTCCTGGGGTGTCGGAGGTGTACCTGGGGTGTCAGAGGTGTGCCTGGGGAGTGTCAGGTGTGCCTGGGGTGTGAGAAGTGTGCCTGGGGTGTCGGAGGTGTGCCTTGGGTTTCATGAGGTGTGCCTGGGGTGTCAGAGGTGTACCTGGGGTGTCAGAGGTGTGCCTGGGGTGTCAGTGTGCCTAGGAGTGTCATGGGTGTGCCTAGGATTATCAGGTTTACCTGAGTGTCGGAGGTGTACCTGGAGTGTCAGAGGTGTGCCTGGGAGTGTCAGAGGTGTATGCAGGTGTCAGGGGTGTGCCTGGGGTGTCAGAGGTGTGCCAGGGGTGTCAGCGGTGGCCTGAAGTGTCTGAGGTGTGCCTGGGAATATCAAGTGTGCAAGTGTCAGAGGTGTGCCTGGAATGTCAGAGGTATGCAGGAGTGTCAGTGAGTACCAGGTCTCAAGGTGTACCTGGGAATATCAGGAGGTGTTCTGGGAATATCGGAGGTGAACCAGGGAGTGTCGGTGTGCCTGGAGTCTCAGAGGTGAACCAGAGAGTGTCAAGAGTGCCTGGGAGTGTCAGAGGTGTGCCAGGGAGTGTCAGTGGGTACCTGGGAGTCTCAAAGGTGTACCTGGGATTATCAGAGGTGAACCTGGGAATATCGGAGGTGTACCTGGGAATATCGTTGTGTGCCTGGGGAGTGTCAGAGGTGTGCCTGGGAGTGTCAGGTGTGCTTGGGGTGTGGGGGTGTGCTTGGGAGTGTGGAGGTGTGCCTGGGGGTGTGAAGTGTATCTGGTGTCATTGTGCTGTGACTGGGGTGTCAGGGTGTACCATGGAATGTCAGTGGAGTGCTTGGGAGTGTCAGAGGTGTGCCTGGGAGTGTCAGAGGTGTACCTTGGGTTTCATAGGTGTACCTGGGGTGTCAGAGGTGTGCCTGGGAGTGTCGGAGGTGTGCCTGGGAGTGTGGTAGAGTGTGCCTGGGAGTGTCGGAGGTGTACCTTGGGTTCATGGGTGTGCCTGGGGTGTCAGAGGTGTGCCAGTGTCAGAGGTGCACCAGGGAGTGTCAGAGGTGTGCCAATTGTCGGAGGTGTGCCTAGTGTGAAGTGTGCTTGGGGTGTCTGGGGTGTGCCTGGGTGTCTGGGGTTTACCTGGGGATGTCAAAGGTGTCTGGGAGTGTCAGAGGTGTGCCTGGGATGTCAGGGGTGTGCCAGGGAGTGTCAGTGGAGTGCCTGGGAGTGTCAGAGGTGTGCCTGGGGTGTCGGAGGTGTGCATGGGTGTGGGGTGTGCCTGGCAGTGTCAGTGTGCCTGGGGTGTCAGAGGTGTGCCTGCAGTGTCTGGAGTGTGCCTGGGGTGTCTGGGGTGTGCCTGGGGAGTGTCGAGGTACCAAGTGTCAGAGAAATGCCAGTTAGTGTCTGGGGTACCTGGGGTGTGAGAGGTTTACCTGCGAGTGTGAAAGTGTGCCTAGAAGTGTCTGGGATGTGCCAGGTGTCAGATGTGCCTGGGGTTTCTTGGGTGTGCCCAGGTGTGTGGGGTGTGCCGGGTGTCATGGGAGACCAGGGGGTGAAGGGGACCTGGGAGTGTCAGGGGTGTTCAGGGGTCTGAGGTGCCTAGGGAGTGGGGGTGTGCCTGGGGTCAGAGGTGTGCCTGGGTATGGTGCCTGAGTGTCACAGTTGTGCCTGGGGTCAGGCGGACCTGGGGAGTGTCAGAGGTGTGCCTGGGGTATCAGAATGTGTGCCTGGGGTGTCAGAGGTGTACCTGGGAATGTCAGGTATGCCAGGGGAGTGTCAGTGGAAGTGCCAGGAGTCTCAAGGTGTGCCTGGAATATCGAGGTGTACCTGGAATATCGGAGGTTTGCCTGGGGAGTGTTAGGGTGTGCCAGGGGTGTCAGTGGGTACATGGGGTCTCAAGGTGTACCTGGGGAATTATCAGAGTGTACCTGGGAATATTGGAGGTGTGCCTGGGATATCGAGGTGTGCCTGGGAGTGTCAGAGGTGTGCCTGGGGGTGTCAGGTGTGCCTGGAGTGTCACAGGAGTGCCTGGGATTGTCAGAGTGTACCTGAGCAGTGTCAGTGTGTCTGGGGGTGTCAGAGATGTAGGGAGTGTCAGAGGTGTATCTGGGAGTGTCGGACGTGTGCTGGGGAGTGTCAGAGGTGTGCAGGGTATGTCAGTGGAGTACTTGGGAGTGTCAGAGAGGTGTCTGGGAGTGTCGAGATGTGCCTTGGAGTGTCAGAGGTGTGCCTCAGTGTCAGAGGTGTGCATGGGGTGGCAGGTGTGCCAAGCAGTGTCAGCGGTGGCACGGGGGTGTCAGAGGTGTGCTAGGGAATGTCAGTGGAGTGCCTGGGAGTGTCAAGGATGTGCCTAGGTCTCAGAGGTGTGCCTGGGAGTGTCAGAGGTGTGCTCAGGGTGTCAGGGTGTCTGTTGGTGTCGGATGTGTGCCTGAGTGTGAGGTGTGCCTGGGAGTGTCTTGGGTGTGCCTGGGGAGTGTCAGAGGTGTGCCTGGGGAGTGTCAGTGCAGAACCTGGGAGTGTCAGAGTGTGTCAGAGGTGTTCCTGGGGTGACGGAGGTGTACATGGAGTGTCAGAGGTGTGCCTGGCAGTGTCAGCGGTGTGCCTGGGAGTGTCAGAGGTGTGCCAGGGAATGTCAGTGGTACCTGGGGTGTCAAGGATGTGCCTGGAGTGTCAGAGGTGTGCCTGGTGTCTGAGGTGTGCCTGGGAGTGTCAAGATGTGCCAGGGGGTGTGAGGTGTATCTGGGAGTGTTGGACGTGTACCTGTGGTGTCAGAGGTGTGCCAGGGTATGTCAGTGGAGTGCCAGGGAGTGTCAGGGGTGTGCCTGTTAGTGTCGGAGGTGTGCCTGAGCGTGAGAATTGTACCTGGGAGTGTCTGGGGTGTGCCTGGGGTGTCTGAGGTGTGGGGAGTGTCAAGGTGTGCCTGGGGTGTCAAGGTGTGCCTGGGGTGTCAGGCTGTGCCTGGGGAGTGTCATGGGTGTGCCAGAGGTGTCAGAGGTGTGCCTTGGGGTGTCAGAGGGTGTGGGTGTCGGATGTTTACCTGGGAGTGTCAGGAGGTGTGCCTGGGTGTCAGACGTGTGCTTGGGAGTGTCAGAGGTGTGCCTGGGAGTGTCAGAGCCAGAGTGCAAGTGTCTGGGGTGTACCTGGGAGTGTCAGAGGTGTGCCTGGAGTGTCAGGGTGCACTTGGGAGTATCAGAGGAGCACCTTGGAGTGTCTGGGGTGTGCCTGGGGAGTGTCTGGGGTGTGCCTGGCAGTGTCTGAGGTGTACCTGGCAGTGTCTGGGGTGTGCCTGGCAGTGTCAGCGGTGTGCCTGGGGGTGTCAGCAGTGTGCTGGGGAGTGTCAGAGGTGTGCCTGGGGAGTGTCAAGGTGTATCTGGGGAGTGTTGGACGTGTGCCCGAGTGTCAGAGGTGTACCAGAATGTCAGTGGGTGCCTGGGGAGTGTCAGAGTTGCTTGGGGTGTCAGAGGTGTGCCTGGGGAGTGTCAGAGGTGTGCCTGGGGTGTCAGAGGTGTGCCTGGAGTGTCAGAGGTGTGCCTGGAGGTGTCAGAGGTGTGCCTGGAGGTGTGGGAGGTGAACCTGCGAGTGTGAGGAGTGTGCCTGGGGTGTCTGGGGTGTGCCTGGGTGTGCTGGGGTGTGCCTGGGGTGTCTGGGGTGTGCTTGGAAGTGTCAGAGGTGTGCCTGGGGTGTCAAGGTGTGCCTGGGTGTCAGGGGTGTGCCAGGAGTGTCTGGGGTGTGCCAGGGGTGTCAGAGGTGTGCCTGGGAGTGTCAGGTGTGCAGGTGTCTGGAGTTTGCCTGGCAGTGTCAGTGTGCCTGGGGTGTCAGCGGTGTGCCTGGAGTGTTAGAGGTGTATCAGGGGGTGACAGAGGTGCCTGGGAGTGTCAGAGGTGTGCCTGGGGTGTGAGAGTGTGCCTGGGAGTGTCTGCGGTGTGCCTGGTGTCAGAGGTGTACCAGGGAGTGTCAGTGGAGTGCCTGGGGTGTCAGAGGTGTACCTGGGAGTGTCAGGGGTTTGCCTGGGAGTGTCAGAGGTGTATCTGGAGTTTCGGACGTGTGCATGGGATTGTCAGAGGTGTGCAGGAATGTCAGTGGGTGCCTGGGGTGTCAGACGTGGCCTGGGGTGTCAGAGATGGACCTGGGAGTGTCAGGAGGTGTACTAGGTGTCAGAGGTGTGCAGAGGGTGTCAGAGGTGTGCCTGGGGAGTGTCTCAGGTGTGCCTGGGGTCAGGGAGTACCTGGGAGTGTCTGGGGGGTGTGCCTGGGAGTGTCAGAGGTGTGCCTGGGAGTGTCAGAGTGTATCTGGGAGTGTCAGGGGGTGTACCGGGGAGTGTCAGTGGAGTACATGGGAGTGTTAGGGTGTGTGCCTGGGAGTGTGGAGTGTTCATGGAGTGTCAGAGGTGTGCCTGGCGAGTGTCAGGGTGTGCCTGGGGAGTGTCAGAGGTGTGCACCAGGGTGTCTGAGGTGTGCCTGAGTGTCTGGGGTGTGCAAGTGTCAGGTGCAGTGTCACAGAGTGTGGAGGATGTGCCTGCAGGTGTGAGAGTGTGCCTGGGGTGTCAGGTGTGCCTGAGAGTGTCAGGTGTGCCTGGGTATCGGAGGTTTTGCCTTGGGTGTCAGAGGTGTGCCTGGGGAATGTCAGAGGGTATGCCAGGGGTGTCAGTGGAGTACCAGAGTCTCAAGGTGTGCCTGGGAATGACAGGTGTTCCTTGGGGAATATCAAGGGTGAACCAGAGTGTCAGAGGTGTTGCCTGGGAGTCTCAGAGGTGAACCAGGGGTGTCAGAGGAGTTGCCTGGGGTGTCAGAGGTGTGCCATGGGTGTCAGTGGAGTGCCTGGAGTCTCAAAGGTGTGCCTGGGGTATCAGAGGTGAACATGGAATATCGGAGTGTGCCTGGGAATATCGATTGTGTCCTGAGTGTCAGAGGTGTGCCTGGGAGTGTCAGGTGTGCTTGGGAGTGTCAGAGGTGTGCCTGGGAGTGTCGGAGGTGTACCTGGGGGTGAGAAGTGTATCTGGGAGTGTCGGACGTGTGGCTGGGAGTGTCAGAGGTGTGCCATGGAATGTCAGTGGAGTAGTTGGAGTGTCAGAGGTGTGCCTGGAGTGTCAGAGGTGTGCCTTGGGTTTCATAGGTGTGCCTGGGAATCAGAGATGTGCCTGGAGTGTCGGAGGTGTGCCTGGGGTGTGAGGTGTGCCTGGGGAGTGTCGGAGGGCAGGTTTCATGGGTGTGCCTGGGGTGTCAGAGGTGTGCCCTGGGGTGTCAGAGGTGTGGCAGAGATGTCAGAGGTGTGCCTGGGTGTCAGGTGTGCCTGGGGTGTAGGGGTTTGGGGGTGTCTGGGGTGTGCCTGGGTGTCTGAGGTTTGCCTGGGGTGTCAAGGTGTCCTGGGAGTGTCAGAGGTGTGCCTGGGGTGTCAGGGTGTGTACCAGGGAGTGTCGTTGGAGTGCCTGGGGTGTCAGAGGTGTGCCTGGGAGTGTCAGGTGTGCATGGGGTGTGGGAGAGGTGTGCCTGGCAGTGTCAGCGGTGTGCCTGGGAGTGTCAGGGGTGTGCCTGCGGGGTGTCTGAGATGTGCCTGGGGAGTGTCTGAGGTGTGCCTGGGGTGTCAGGGGTGACCAGGTTGTCAGAGAATATCAGTTGGTCACAGGGGTGCCTGGGGTGTGAGGAGGTTGCCTGCGAGGTGTGAGAGTGTGCTGGGGAGTGTCTGAGATGTGCCAGGGTGTCAGAGGTGTGCCTGGGGTGTCAGGGAGAACCAGGGGGTGAAAGGAGGTGTGCCTGGGGGTGTCAGGGGTGTTCCAGGGGAGTGTCAGGGGTGTGCCTAGGAGTGTGGGGTGTGCCTGGGGGTGTCAGAGGGTGTGCCTAGGGTATCAGGTTGCCTGGGAGTGTCAGGAGTTGTGCCTGGGGAGTGTCGGAGGCGGACCTGGGGAGTGTCAGAGGTGTGCCTGGGAGTATCAGAATGTGTGCCTGGTGTCAGAGGTGTGCCTGGGATGTCAGAGGTATGCCAGGGGTGTCAGTGTGAGTGCCAGAGTCTCAAGGGTGCAGGGATATCAGGAGGTGTGCCTGGGGATGTCAGTGTGCCTGAGTGTCAGGTGTGGGGGGTGTCAGTGGGTGCCTGGGGTCTCAAGGTGTGCCTGGGAGTGTCAGAGGTGTGCCTGGGAATATCAGGTGTGCCTGGGAATATCGAAGGTGTATAGGGAGTGTCAGGGGTGTGCCTGGGGTGTCGGAGTGTGCCTGGGAGTGTCAGAGGAGTACCTGGGATTGTCAGAGTTGTACCTGGCAGTGTCAGAGGTGTATCTGGGGGTGTCAGAGATGTGCCAGGAGTGTCAGAGGTGTATCTGGGGAGTGTCAGGCGTGTGCCTGAGTGTCAGAGGTGCTGGGGTATGTCGGTGGGTGCTTGGTGTCAGAGGTGTGCATGGGTGTCAGAGATGTGCTTGGGTGTCAGGATGGTAGCATAGGTTGTCAGGAGGTTGGCAGTTGCCAAGTGGTAGCAGAGTGGTAGCTAGGTTAGTAGGTGTGCCTGGGGATTGTCAGGTGTTGCTCAGGTGTCGGAGGTGCCTGGGAGTATCAGAGGTGAACGCTTGGATATCAGTGTGCCTGGGATATCGGTTGTGTGCCTGGGGTGTCAGGTGTGCCTGGGGTGTCGGAGGTGTGCTTGGGAGTGTCAGAGGTGTGCCTGGGGTGTCGGAGGTGTGCAGAGTGTGAGAAGTGTCTGGGGAGTGTCAGACGTGTGGACCTGAGTGTCAGAGGTGTACCATGGAATGTCAGTGGGTGAGTTGGGAGTGTCAGAGGTGTGCCTGGTGTGGAGGTGTGCCTTGGGTTTCATAGGTGTACCTGGGAGTGTCAGAGATGTGCCTGGGGTGTCGGAGGTGTGCCTGAGTGTGAAGTGTGCCTGGGAGTGTCGGAGGTGTACGGTTTCATGTGTGCCTGGGGGTGTGAGGTGTACCTGGGAGTGTCAGAGGTGTGCCTGGGAGTGTCAGAGGTGTGCCTGGGAGTGTCGGAGGTGTGCCTGGGGTGTGAGATGTGCCTGGGGTGTCTGGGGTTGTGCCTGGGGTGTCTGGGGTTTACCTGGGGAGTGTCAAGGTGTCCCTGGGGGTGTCAGAGGTGTGCCTGGGGTGTCAGGGGTGTGCCAGGGAGTGTCATTGGAGTGCCTGGGAGTGTCAGAGTGTGCCTGGGAGTGTCAGGTGTACATGGGTGTGAGGTGTGCCTGGAGTGTCAGCGGTGTGCCTGAGTGTCAGAGGGTGTGCCTGCGAGTGTCTGAGATGTGCCTGGGGTGTCTGAGGTGTGCCTGGGAGTGTCGAGGAGTGCCTGGGATTGTCAGAGAAATGTTAGTTAGTGTCACAGGGTACCTGGGGAGTGTGAGAGGTTTACCTGCGAGTGTGAAAGTGTGCCTAGAAGTGTCTGAGATGTACCAAGGGGTGTCAGAGGTGTGCCTGGGAGTGTCAGGGGAGAACCAGGGGAGTGAAGGGTGTGCCTGGGAGTGTCAGAGGTGTTCCAGGGAGTGTCTGAGGTGTGCCTAGAGGTGTGAGAGAGAGGTGTGCCTGGGAGTGTCAGAGGTGTACCTGGGGTTATCAGAGGTTTACCTGGGAGTGTCAAGTTGTACCTGGGAGTGTCGGAGGCGGACCTGGGAGTGTCAGAGGTGTACCTGGGGAGTGTCAGAATGTGTACCTGGGGAGTGTCAGAGGTGTGCCTGGGAATGTCAGAGGTATGCCAGGGGAGTCAGTGAAGTGCCAGGGGTCTCAAGGGTGTGCCTGGGAATATCGGAGGTGTACCTGGGAATATCGGAGGTGTGCCTGGGAGTGTCAGAGGTGTGCCAGGGGTGTCAGTGGGTGCACAGGGTGTCAAGGTGTGCCTGGGAGTATCAGAGGTGTGCCTGGGAATATCGGAGAGTGTACCTGGGAATATCGAAGGTGTGCTCGGGAGTGTCAGAGGTGTGCCTGGGAGTGTCAGAGGGTGTACCTGGGGAGTGTCAGGAGTACCTGGGATTGTCAGAGTTGTCCTAGCAGTGTCAGGAGTTGTATCTGGGAGTGTCAGAGATGCTTGGGGGAGTGTCAGGGGTGTATCTGGAGTGTCGGACGTGTACCTGGGAGTGTCAGAGGTGTGCCAGGGGTATGTCAGTGGAGTGCTTGGTGTCAGAGGTGTGGGGAGTGTCAGAGATGTACCTTGGAGTGTCAGAGATGTGCCTGGGTGTCAGGGTGTGCCTGGGGTGTCGGAGGTGTGCCTGGGGAGTGGGAGAGTGTGCCTGGGGGTTAGGGGTGTGCCTGGGGTGTGGGTGTGCTCGGGGTCAGAGGTGTACCTGTTAGTGTCGGAGATGTACCTGGGATGTGAGAATTGTACCTGGGGAGTGTCTTGGGTGTGCCTGGGTGTCAGATGTGTGCCTGGGAGTGTCAGTGGAGAACCTGGGAGTGTCAGAGGTGTGTCAGAGGGTGTTCCTGGGGTGTCGGAGGGTGTACATGGAGTGTCAGAGGTGTACCTGGCAGTGTCAGCGGTGTGCCTGGGAGTGTCAGAGTGTGCTAGGGAATGTCAGTGGGTACCTGGGGTGTCAAGGATGTACCTGGGGAGTGTCAGAGGTGTGCCTGGGAGTGTCAGAGGTGTACTCGGGGTGTCAGGAGGTGGCACCTGTTGGTGTGAGTGTGCCTGAGAGTGTGAGAATTGTGCCTGGGAGTGTCTTGGGTGTGCCTGGGGTGTCAGAGGTGTGCCTGGGTGTCAGTGGAGAAACAGCAAGTGTCAGAGGTGTGTCAGAGGTGTTCCTGGGAGTGTCGGAGGTGTGCATGGGTGTCAGGTGTACCTGGCAGTGTCAGCGGTGGCCTGGGAGTGTCAGAGGTGTGCCAGGGAATGTCAGTGGAGTACTGGGGAGTGTCAAAGGATGTGGGAGTGTCAGAGGTGTGCCTGGGGTGTCAGAGGGTGTGCCTGGGGTGTCAGATGTACCAGGGAGTGTCAGGTTGTATCTGGGGTGTCGATAGACGCCTGTGAGTGTCAGAGGTGTGCCAGGGTGTGTCAGTGGGTACCCGGGGTGTCAGAGGTGCCTGTTAGTGTCGAGGGTGTGCCTGAGAGTGTGAGGTGTGCCTGGGGTGTCTGGGTGTGCCTGGGGTGTCAGGGGTGTGCCTGGAGTGTCAAAGTTGCCTGGGAGTGTAGGCTGTGCCTGGGAGTGTCATGGGTGTACCAGGGGTGTCAGTGGGTGCCTGGGAGTGTCAGAGGTGTACCTGGGAGTGTCGGAGGTGTGCAGTGTCAGAGGTGTACCTGCGGTGTGGCGGTGTACCTGGGATTGTCAAGTGTGCCTGGGAGTGTCTGAGGTGTACCTGGGGTGTCTGTGGTGTACCTGGGGTGTCTGGGGGTGTGCCTGGGGTGTCCAGAGAATGCCGGGGGAGTGTCCAGGAGTGCCTGGGAGTGTGGGGGTGTGCCTGGGGTGTGAGAGGTGTGCCTGGGGTGTCTGGGGTGTACCTGGGGTGTCGAGGGTGTGCCTGGGGTGTCTGAGGTGTGCCTGGGGTGTCTGGGGTGTGCCGGGTGTCAGGGGCAGACCAGGGGAGTGAAAGAGGTGTGCCTGGGTGTCAGGAGGTGTGGGGGTGTCTGAGGTGTGCCAGCTGGGTGTCAGAGTGTGCCAGGGAGTGTCAGAGGAATGCCTAGAGGTGTCAGGTGTGCCTGGGGTTTCTGGGGTGTGCCGGGAGTGTCTGAGGGTGTGCCGGGGTGTCAGGGAGAACCAGGGGAGTGAGGTGTGCCTGGGAGTGTCAGGAGTGTTCAGGGAGTGTCTGAGGTGTGCCTGGGGTGTGAGAGGTGTGCCTGGGGTGTCAGGGGTGTACCTGGGTGTGTATGTGATGTATGTAGTTATATATTATGTATGTATGAGGTGTGCCTGATAGTGTCCAGTGGTGTGCCTGGTGTGTCAGAGAATTGCCTGGGAGTGTCAGAGGGTACCTGGGAGTGTCAGGGGCGTACCTGGGAGTGTTAGGGGTGTACCTGGGGAGTGTCAGAGGTGTACCTGGGTGTCTGAGGTGTGCCTGGGGTGTCTGAGGTGTGCCTGGGGTTTCAGGGGAGAACCAGAGTGCAGGGGTGTGCCTGGGGTGTCAGGGAGGTGTGCCAGAGTGTCCAAGGTGTGCCTGGAGTGTCTGGGGTGTGCCTGGGATTGTCAGGTGTGCCTCAGGTGTCCCAGAGGTGTGCCTGGGTGTCAGGGTGTGCATGGGTGTCAGGAGGTGTGCCTTAGGTGTCAGGGTGTGCCTGGGAGTGTCAGAGGGTGCCTGGGGCGTCAAGGGTACCTGGAGTGTCCAGAGGTGTGCCTGATGGTGTCAGTGGTGTGCCTGAGGTGTGTCCAGAATTGTAACTGAGGTGTCCAGAGATTGTGCGCAGGGGTGTCGTTGGTGTGCACCAGGTGTCAAGGTGAAGACAGGAGGTGTCAAGTGTGCCTGGGGAGTATCAAGGTGTGCCACAAGTGTCAATGGTGTGCTTATAAGTGTCAGACGTGTGCCTAGAGTGTCAGAGGTGTTCCTGGGGTTTCACAGGTGTTTCCTGGGGAGTGTCAGGAGGTGTATCTGGGAGTGTCAGTGGTGTACTTATAGGTGTGTGCCTGGGGAGTGTCAGGGGTGTGCCTGGGGAGTGTCAGGTGTTCCTGGGGAGTGTCCAGAGGTGTACATGGGGAGTGTCCAGAGGTGTAACTGGGAGTATCAGAGGTGTGCCTGGGGTGTCAGTGAGGTGTGCCTGGGAGTGTCAGAGGTGTACCTGGGAGTGTCAGAGAATGTTCCTGAGAGTTTCACAGTGTTCCTGGGGAGACTGTCTGTAGGTGTACAAGAATGTCAAAGATTCGTACACAGAGTGTCAGTCAGTGTGCACCAGGTGTCAGAGGTGTGCAAGTGCCAGGTGTACTTAAGTGTGGGAGTGTTCTGAGGTGTCAGAGGTGTACGTAGGTGCTCAGAGGTGTGCCTGGGGAGTGTCAGATGTGTGTGCCTGGGGTGTCTGGGGTGTACCTCAGAGTGTCAGAGGTGTGCCTGGGGAGTGTCAGAGTGTGCCTGGGAATATCATAGAGTGTATCTGGGGTGTCAGGTGTAACTGGAAGTGTCAGTGTGGCTGGGGAGTGTCAGAGGTATACTGGGAATTATCAGAGGTGTCTGGGAGTGTCAGGAATTGTACCTGGGAGTGTCTGAGGTGTTCTGAAAATTAGCCAGGAGGTGTACCTGGGGAGTGTCAGAGTGTGGCAAGTGTCAGATGTGTGCCTGGGGTGTCTAGGGTATAGGTGTTAGAGGTGTGCCTGGGGAGTGTCAGAGAATATCAGGACATGGGTGCCTGGGGTGACAGAGGTGTGCCTCTGGAAGGTGTGAGGTGTGCCTGGGGTGTCTGGGGTGTGCCTGGGGTGTTGGGGAGGTGTGCCTGGGTGTGGGGTGTGCCTGGAAGTGTCTGGGGGCTGCAGGGGTGTCAGAGATGTGCCTGGGGAACTGTCGGTGTGCCTGGGAGTGTCAGGGGGTGTGCACCAGGGAGTGTCAGGGGTGTAACTGGGAGGGTCGGAGGTGTGAAGTGGAGCAGAGGTGTGCCTGGGAGTGTCAGAGGTGTGCCTGGTGTCAGGGTGTGCCTGGGGTGTCAGGTGTGCAGTGTCAGAGACACCTGGGAGTGTCAGGATGTGCCTGGGGTGTCAGGGTGTGCCTGGAAGTGTCAGGGGTGTGCTTGGGAATGTCCCGGGGTGTGCCTGGGGTGTCTGGGGTGTGCCTGGGGTGTCACGGGTGTGCCTGGGGTGTCAGAGGTGTGCCTGGGGTGTCAGGGGTGTGCATGGGGAGTGCTCAAGGGTGTGCCTGGGAGTGTCAGGGTGTGCCTGGGGAGTGTCAGAGAGGTACCTGGGAGCGTCAAAGGTACCTGGGGAGTGTCAGAGGTGTACTGATGGTGTCAAGTGGTGTGCCTGGGTGTGTCAGAGGAGTACCTGGGGTGTCAGAGGTGCACCTGGGGAGTGTCAGGGCGTACCTGGGTGTTGGGGAGTGTGGAGTGTCAGAGGTGTGTACCTGGGAGTGTCTGGGGATGTGCCTCAGGGTGTCTGAGGTGTGCAAGTTTCAGAGGAGAAGCAGAGTACAGGGGTGTGCCTGGGAGTGTCAGGGGTGTGCCAGGGGAGTGTCCAAAGGTGTGCCTGGGGTGTCTGGGGTGTGCCTGGGGAGTGTCAGGGGCTGTGCCTGGGGTGTCAGAGGGTGCCTGGGGAGTGTCAAGGGTGTGCATGGGGTGTCAGAGATTGTGCCTGGGAGTGTCAGAGAGTGTACCTGGGGGTGTCAGAGGAGTACCTGGGGGCGTCAAGGGTACGCAAGAGTGTCAGAGGTGTGCCTGATGGTGTCAGTGGTGTGCCTGAGTGTTAGTCAGAGGTGTGAGCTGAGGAGTGTCAGGAGGTGTGCGCAAGTGTCGTTGAATTGTTGCCTGGGGTGTCAGGGTGTACCTGGGAGTGTCTGAGGTGTACCTGGGAGTGTCAGAGATGTACCTGGGAGTATGAGAGGTGTACCTGGGAGTGTCAGGGTGTACCTGGGAGTGTCAGGGGTGTAACTGGTAGGGTCGGAGGTGTAAGTGGGAGTGTCAGAGGCGTACCTGGGAGTGTCAGAGGTGTACCTGGGAGTGTCAGAGATGTACCTGGGAGTGTCAGAGGAGTACCTGGGAGTGTCAGAGGAGTACCTGGGAGTGTCAGCGGTGTACCTGGGAGTGTCAGAGGTGTACCTGGGAGGCCATTGGTGTACCTGGAGTCAAAGGTGAACCTGAGGTGGGCCGGAAAATTTGGGAGTATCAGGAGGTGTAAATTGGGAGTGCCAGGGATGTACCTGGGAGGTCAGGTGTGTAACCTGGAGTGTCGGAGGTGTAACTGGGAGTGCCAGATGTACCTGGGAGGCTGGGGATGTACCTGGAGCGTCAAAGGAGTACCTGGGAGTGTCAGAGGTGTACCTGATAGTGTCAGTGGTGTACCTGGGAGTGTCATTGGTGTACCTGGGATTGTCAAAGGTGAACCTGGAGGTGTCAGAGGTGTACCTGGGAGTGTCAGGGGTGTACCTGGGAGTGTCAGGGGTGTAACTGGGAGTGTCGGAGGTGTAACTGGGAGTGTCAGATGTGTACCTGGGAGTGTCAGATGTGTACCTGGGAGTGTTAAAGCTGTACCGGGAGTGTCAGAGGAGTACCTGGGAGTGTCAGAGGAGTACCTGGGAGTGTCAGGGGCGTACCTGGGAGTGTCAGGGGTGTACCTGGGAGTGTCAGAGGTGTACCCTGGGGAGTGTCTGAGGTGTACCTGGGAGTGTCAGAGGTGTACCTGGGAGTGTCAGAGCTGTACCTGGGAGTGTCAGAGGAGAACCAGGGAGTGTAAGACGTGTACCTGGGAGTGTCTGAGGTGTACCTGGGAGTGTCTGAGGTGTACCTGGGAGTGTCAGAGGAGAACCAGGGAGTGTAAGACGTGTACCTGGGAGTGTCACAGGTGAACCAGGGAGTGTCGGAGGAGTATCTGGGAGTGTCAGAGGTGTACCTGGGACTATCGGAGGTGTACCTGGGGGTATCGGAGGTGTACCTGGGAGTGTCAGAGGTGTACCTGGGAGTGTCGGAGGTGTTCCTGAGAGTGTCAGAAGTGTACCTGGGAGTGTCAGCGGTGTACCTGGTAGTGTCAGAGGTGTACCTGGGAGTGTAAGAGGTGTACCTGGGCGTGTCAGGGGTGAACCTGGGAGTGTCAGGGGTGTAACTGGGAGTGTCAGGCGTGTAACTGGGAGTGTCGGAGGTGTAGCTGGGAGTGTCAGAGGTGTACCTGGGAGTGTCAGAGGTGTACCTGGGAGTGTCAGAGGTGTAGCTGGGAGTGTCAGAGGTGTTCCTGAGAGTTTCACAGGTGTTCCTGGGAGGTCAGAGGTACCTGGGAGGCCAGTGTACCTGGGAGTGTCAGAGGTGTACCTGGGAGTGTCAGAGGTGTACCTGGGAGTGTCAGAGGTGTACCTGGGAGTGTCAGAGGTGTACCTGGGAGTGTCGGAGGTGTTCTTGAGAGTGTCAGAGGTGTACCTGGGAGTGTCAGATGTGTACCTGGGAGTGTCTGGGGTGTACTTGGGAGTGTCTGAGGTGTACCTGGGAATGTCAGAGGAGAACCTGGGAGTGTCAGAGGTGTACCTGGGAGTGTCTGGGGTGTACCTCAGAGTGTCAGAGGTGTACTTGGGAGTGTCAGAGGTGTACCTGGGAATATCATAGGTGTATCTGGGAGTGTCAGGGGTGTATCTGGGAATGTCAGGGGAGTAACTGGGAGTGTCGGAGGTGTAACTGGGAGTGACAGAGGTATACCTGGGAGTATCAGAGGTGTATCTGGGAGTGTCAGAGGTGTACCTGGGAGTGTCGGAGGTGTTCTTGAGAGTGTCAGAGGTGTACCTGGGAGTGTCAGAGGTGTACCTGGGAGTGTCAGAGGAGTACCTGGGAGCGTCAAAGGAGTACCTGGGAGTGTCAGAGGTGTACCTGATAGTGTCAGTGGTGTACCTGAGAGTGTCAGAGGTGTAACTGAGAGTGTCAGAGGTGTACCTGGGAGTGTCATTGGTGTACCTGGGAGTGTCAAAGGTGAACCTGGAGGTGTCAGAGGTGTACCTGGGAGTATCAAAGGTGTACCTGGGAGTGTCATGGGTGTACCTGGGAGTGTCAGGTGTGTAACTGGGAGTGTCGGAGGTGTAACTGGGAGTGTCAGATGTGTACCTGGGAGTGTCAGATGTGTACCTGGGAGCGTCAAAGGAGTACCTGGGAGTGTCAGAGGTGTACCTGGGAGTGTCAAAGCTGTACCCGGGAGTGTCAGAGGAGTACCTGGGAGTGTCATTGGTGTACCTGGGATTGTCAAAGGTGAACCTGGAGGTGTCAGAGGTGTACCTGGGAGTATCAGAGGTGTACCTGGGAGTGTCAGGGGTGTACCTGGGAGTGTCAGGGGTGTAACTGGGAGTGTCGGAGGTGTAACTGGGAGTGTCAGATGTGTACCTGGGAGTGTCAGAGATGTACCTGGAAGTGTCAGAGGTGTATTTGGGAGTCTCAGAGGAGTACCTA
>NW_024717005.1:0-10917 GCF_018991925.1 Homarus americanus | reverse complement strand
GTTAAATGGCGTTAAACTAATGTTAAATGGCGTTAAACTAACGTTAAATGGCGTTTAATTAAGGTTAAATAACGTTATACTAACGTTAAATGGCGTTAAAGTAACGTAAATGGCGTTAAACTAACGTTAAATGGCGTTAAACTAACGTTAAATGGCGTTAAACTAACGTTAAATGCCGTTAAACTAACGTTAAATGGCGTTTAATTAAGGTTAAATATCGTTAAACTGATGTTAAATGGCGTTAAACTAACGTTAAATGGCGTTTAATTAAGGTTAAATGACGTTAAACTAATGTTAAATGGCGTTAAACTAACGTTAATTGGCGTTAAATTAATGTTTAATGGCGTTAAACTAACGTTAAATGGCGTTTAATTAAGGATAAATAACGTTAAACTAACGTTAAATGGTGTTAAACTAACGTTAAATGGTGTTAAACTAACGTTAAATGGCGTTAAACTAACGTTAAATGGCGTTAAACTAACGTTAAATGGCGTTAAACTAACGTTAAATGCCGTTAAACTAACGTTAAATGGTGTTTAATTAAGGTTAAATATCGTTAAACTAATGTTAAATGGCGTTAAACTAACGTTAAATGGCGTTTAATTAAGGTTAAATGACGTTAAACTAATGTTAAATGGCGTTAAACTAACGTTAAATGGCGTTAAACTAATGTTAAATGGCGTTAAACTAACGTTAAATGGCGTTTAATTAAGGTTAAATAACGTTAAACTAACGTTAAATGGCGTTAAACTAACGGTAAATAGCGTTAAACTAACGTTAAATGACGTTAAACTAACGTTAAATGGCGTTAAACTAACGTTAAATGGCGTTAAACTAACGTTAAATGGCGTTAAACTATCGGTAAATGGCGTTAAACTAACGTTAAATGGCGTTAAACTAACGTTAAATGGCGGTAAACTAACGTTTAATGGCGTTAAACTATCGTTAAATGGCGTTAAACAATGGTTAAATGGCGTTAAACTAACGTTAAATGCCGTTAAACTAACGTTAAATGGCGTTAAAATAACGTTAAATGGCGTTAAACTAACGTTAAATGGCGTTAAACTAACATTATATGGCATTTAATTAACGTTAAATGGCGTTAAATTAACGTTAAATGAAGTTAAACTAACGATAAATGGCGTTAAACTAACGTTAAATGGCGTTAAACTAAAGTTAAATGGCGTTTAATTAAGGTTAAATGACGTTAAAATGACGTTAAATCCACGTTAAATGGCGTTAAATCAACGTTAAATGGCGTTAAACTAACGATAAATGGTGCTTAATTAACGTTAAATTGCTAAACTAACGTTAAATGGCGTTAAACTAACGTTAAATGGCGTTAAACTAACGTTAAATGGCGTTAAACTAACGTTAAAAGGCGTTTAATTAACGTTAAATGAAGTTAAACTAACGTTAAATGAAGTTAAACTAACGTTAGATAGCGTTAAATTAACTTTAAATGACGTTTAACTAACGTTAAATGGCGTTAAACTAAAGTTAAATGGCGTTTAATTAAGGTTAAATGACGTTAAACTAACGTTATATGGCGTTAAACTAACGTTAAATGGCGTTAAACTAACGTTAAATGGCGTTAAACTAACGTTAAAGGGCGTTAAACTAACGTTAAATGGCGTTAAACTAACGTTAAATGGCGTTAAATTAATGTTAAATGAAGTTAAACTAACGATAAATGGCGTTAAACTAACGATAAATGGCGTTTAATTAACGTTATATTAAATTAAACTAACGTTAAATGAAGTTAAACTAACGTTAAATAGCGTTAAATTTACGTTAAATGAAATTAAACTAACGTTAAATGGCGTTAAACTAACGATAAATGGCGTTTAATTAAAGTTAAATTAAGTTAAACTAACGTTAAATGAAGTTAAACTAACGTTAAATAGCGTTAAATTAACGTTAAATGAAGCAAACTAACGATAAATGCGTTAAACTTACGTTAAATGGCGTTAAACTAAAGTTAAATGGCGTTTAATTAAGGTTAAATGACGTTAAACTAACGTTAAATGGCGGCGTTAGCAACGTTAAATGGCGTTAAACTAACGCTAAATGGCGTTAAACTAACGTTAAATGGCGTTAAACTAACGTTAAATGGCGTGTAATTAAGGTTAAATGACGTTAAACTAACGTTAAATGGCGTTTAATTAAGGTTAAATGACGTTAAACTAACGTTAAATGGCGCTAAACTAACGTAAAATGGCGTTAAACTAAAGTAAAATGACGTTTAACTAACGTTAAATGGCGTTAAACCAACGTTAAATGGCGTTTAATTAAGGTTAAATGACGTTAAACTAACGTTAAATGGCGTTAAACTAACGTTAAATGGCGTTAAACTAACATTAAATGACGTTTAACTAACGTTAAATGGCGTTAAACTAACGTTGCAATGGCGTGCTAAACTATCGTTAAATGGCGTTAAACTATCGTTAAATGGCATTAAACTAACGTTAAATGGCGTTAAACTAACGTTAAAATGGCGGTAACCAACATTAAAATGGCGTTAAACTAACGTTAAATGGCGTTAAACTTAACGTTAAATGGCGTTTAATTACAAGTTGGGGCCAACGTTAAATGGCGTTAACCAACGTTAAATGCCGTTAAACTAACGTTAAATGCCGTTAAACTAACGTTAAATGGCGTTAAACTAACGCAATGGCGTTAAACTAACGTTAAATGGCGTTAAAACTAACGTTAAATGGCGTTAAACTATCGTTAAATGGCGTTAAACTAACGTTAAATGGCGTTAAACTAACGTTAATTCGCCGTTAAACTAACGTTAAATGGCGTTAAACTAACGTTAAATGGCGTTAAACTAACGTTAAATGGCGTTAAACCAACGTTAAATGGCGTTAAACTAACGTTAAATGGCGTTTAATTAAGGTTAAATGGCGTTAAACTAACATTAAATGGCGCTAAACTAACGTTAAATGACGTTAAACTAACGTTAAATGACGTTTAACTAACGTTAATTTGGCGTTAAATTAAAGTAAAATGGCATTAAACTAACGATAAATGGCGTTAAACTAACGTTAAATGGCGTTTAACTAACGTTAAATGGCGTTAAACTAACGTTAAATGGCATTAAACTAACGTTAAATGGCGTTAAACTAACGTTAAATGGCGTTTAATTAAGGTTAAATAACGTTTAACAAACGTTAAATGGCGTTAAACTAACGTTAAATGGCGTTAAACCAACGTTAAATGGCGTTAAACTAACGTTAAATGGAGTTAAACTAACGTTAAATGGCGTTAAACTAACGTTAAATGGCGTTAAACTAACGTTAAATGGCGTTAAACTAACGTTAAATGGCGTTAAACTAACATTATATGGCATTTAATTAACGTTAAATGGCGTTAAATTAACGTTAAATGAAGTTAAACTAACGTTAAATGGCGTTAAACTAAAGTTAAATGGCGTTTAATTAAGGTTAAATGACGTTAAACTAACGCTAAATGGCGTTAAACTAACGTTAAATGGCGTTAAACTAACGATAAATGGCGTTTAATTAACGTTAAATTAAGTTAAACTAACGTTAAATGGCGTTAAACTAACGTTAAATAGCGTTAAACTAACGTTAAATGGCGTTAAACTATCGTTAAATGGCATTAAACTAACGTTAAATGGCGATAAACTAACGTTAAATGGCGGTAACTAACGTTAAATGGCGTTAACCAACGTTAAATGTCAATGCCAACTAACGTTAAATGCCGTTAAACTAACGTTAAAATGCGCTGACGGCGTTAAAATATCGTTAAACTAATGTTAAATGGCGTTAAACTAACGTTGTCGGCGTTTAATTGCTGTTAAATGACGTTAAACCAATGTTAAATGGCGTTAAACTAACGTTAAAATGGCGTTAAACTAATGTTAAATGGCGTTAAACTAACGTTGAATGGCGTTTAATTAAGGTTAAATAACGTTAAACTAACAATAAATGGCGTTAAACTAACTGTAAATGGCGTTAAACTAACGTTAAATGCCGTTAAACTAAGGTTAAATGGCATTAAACTAACGTTAAATGGCGTTAAACTAACGTTAAATGGCGTTAAACTAACATTAAATGGCGTTAACTAACGTTAAATGGCGTTAAACTAACGTTAAATGCCGTTAAACTAAGGTTAAATGGCATTAAACTAACGTTAAATGGCGTTAAACTAACGTTAAATGGCGTTAAACTAACGTTAAATGGCGTTAACTAACGTTAAATGGGGTTAAACTAACGTTAAATGGCGTTAAACTAACGTTAAATGGCGTTAAACTAACGATAAATGGCGTTTAATTAACGTTAAATTAAGTTAAACTAACGTTAAATGAAGTTAAACTAACGTTAAATAGCGTTAAATTAACGTTAAATGAAGCTAAACTAACGATAAATGGCGTTAAACTTACGTTAAATGGCGTTAAACTAAAGTTAAATGGCGTTTAATTAAGGTTAAATGACGTTAAACTAACGTTAAATGGCGTTAAAGTAACGTAAAATGGCGTTAAACTAACGTTAAATGGCGATAAACTAACGTTAAATGGCGTTAAACTAACCTTTAAATGGCGTTAAACTAACGTTAAATGGCGTTTAATTAAGGTTAAATATCGTTAAACTAATGTTAAATGGGGTTGAACTAACGTTAAATGGCGTTTAATTAATGTTAAATGACGTTAAACTAATGTTAAATGGCGTTAAACTAACGTTAAATGGCGTTAAACTAATGTTAAATGGCGTTAAACTAACGTTAAATGGCGTTTAATTAAGGTTAAATAACGTTAAACTAACGTTAAATGGCGTTAAACTAACGGTAAATGGCGTTAAACTAGCGTTATATGGCGTTAAACTATCGTTAAATGGCATTAAACTAACGTTAAATGGCGTTAAACTAACGTTAAATGACGTTAAACTAACGTTAAATGGCGTTAAACTAACGTTAAATGGCGTTAAACTAGCGTTAAATGGCGTTAAACTATCGTTAAATGACATTAAACTAACGTTAAATGGCGTTAAACTGACGTTAAATGGCGGTAAACTAACGTTAAATGGCGTTAAACTAACGTTAAATGGCGTTAAACTAACGTTAAATGGCGTTTAATTAAGGTTAAATAACGTTAAACTAACGTTAAATGGCGTTAAACTAACGTTAAATGCCGTTAACTAACGTTAAATGCCGTTAAACTAACGTTAATTGGCGTTAAACTAACGTTAAATGGCGTTAAACTATCGTTAAATGGCGTTAAACTATCGTTAAATGGCGTTAAACTAACGTTAAATGGCGTTAAACTATCGTTAAATGGCAACCAACGTTAAATGGCGTTAAACTATCGTTAACGGCGTTAAACTATCGTTAAAATGGCGTTAAACTAACGTTATTAAATGGCGTTAAACTATCGTTAAATGGCGTTAAACTAACGTTAAATGGCGTTAAACTATCGTTAAATGGCGTTAAACTAACGTTAAATGGCGTTAAACTAACGTTAAATGCAGTTAAACTAACGTTAAATGGCGTTTAATTAAGGTTAAATATCGTTAACCTAATGTTAAATGGCGTTAAACTAACGTTAAATGGCGTTTAATTAAGGTTAAATGACGTTCAACTAATGTTAAATGGCGTTAAACTAACGTTAAATGGCGTTAAACTAATGTTAAATGGCGTTAAACTAATGTTAAATGGCGTTAAACTAACGTTAAATGGCGTTTAATTAAGGTTAAATAACGTTAAACTAACGTTAAATGGCGTTAAACTAACGTTAAATGGCGTTAAACTAACGTTAAATGGCGTTAAACTTACGTTAAATGACGTTAAACTAACATTAAATGACGTTTAACTAACGTTAAATGGCGTTAAACTAACGTTAAATGGCGTTAAACTAACGTTAAATGGCGTTTAATTAACGTTAAATGAAGTTAAACTAACGTTAAATGAAGTTAAACTAACGTTAAATGAAGTTAAACTAACGTTAAATAGCGTTAAATTAACGTTAAATGACGTTTAACTAACGTTAAATGGCGTTTAATTAAGGCTAAATGACGTTAAACTAACGTTAAATGGCGTTAAACTAACGTTAAATGGCGTTAAACTAACGTTAAATGGCGTTTAATTAAGGTTAAATGGCGTTAACTAACGTTAAACGGCGTTTAATTAAGGTTAAATGACGTTAAACTAATGTTACATGGCGTTAAACTAACGTTAAATGGCGTTAAACTAACGTTAAATGACGTTAAACTAACATTAAATGACGTTTAAACAACGTTAAATGGCGTTAAACTAACGTTAAATGGCGTTTAATTAAGGTTAAATGGCGTTAAACTAACGTAAAATGGCGTTTAATTAAGGTTAAATGACGTTAAACTAACGTTAAATGGCGTTAAACTAACGTTAAATGGCGTTAAACTAATGTTAAAATGGCGTTAAACTAACGTTAAATGGCGTTAAACTAATGTTAAAATGGCGTTAAACCAACGTTAAAATGGCGCTTAATTAAGGTTAAATAACGTTAAACTAACGTTAAATGGCGTTAAACTAACGTTAAATGGCGTTAAATCCAACGTGAAATGACGTTTAATTAAGGTTAAATGACGTTAAACTAACGTTAAATGGCGTTAAAGTAACGTTAAATGGCGTTAAACTAACGTTAAATGGCGTTAAACTAACGTTAAATGCCGTTAAACTAACGTTAAATGCCGTTAAACTAACGTTAAATGCCGTTAAACTAACGTTAAATGGCGTTTAATAAAGGTTAAATATCGTTAAACTAATGTTAAATGGGGTTAAACTAACTTTAAATGGCGTTTAATTAAGGTTAAATGACGTTACACTAATGTTAAATGGCGTTAAACTAACGTTAATTGGCGTTAAATTAATGTTTAATGGCGTTAAACTAACGTTAAATGGCGTTTAATTAAGGCTAAATAACGTTAAACTAACGTTAAATGGTGTTAAACTAACGTTAAATGGTGTTAAACTAACGTTAAATGGCGTTAAACTAACGTTAAATGGCGTTAAACTAACGTTAAATGGCGTTAAACTAACGTTAAATGCCGTTAAACTAACGTTAAATGGTGTTTACCTTGCGGGTTAAATATCACAAACTAATGTTAAATGGCGTTAAACCAACGTTAATGGCGTTTAATTAAGGTTAAATGACGTTAAACTAATGTTAAATGGCGTTAAACTAACGTTAAATGGCGTTAAACTAATGTTAAATGGCGTTAAACTAACGTTAAATGGCGTTAAACTAACGGTAAATAGCGTTAAACTAACGTTAAATGACGTTAAACTAACGTTAAATGGCGTTAAACTAACGTTAAATGCCGTTAAACTAAAGTTAAATGGCGTTAAACTATCGTTAAATGTCATTAAACTAACGTTAAATGGCGTTAAACTAACGTTAAATGGCGGTAAACTAACGTTTAATGGCGTTAAACTTACGTTAAATGGCGTTAAACAATGGTTAAATGGCGTTAAACTAACGTTAAATGCCGTTAAACTAACGTTAAATGGCGTTAAACTAACGTTAAATGGCGTTAAACTAACGTTAAATGGCATTAAACTAACGTTAAATGGCGTTAAACTAACATTATATGGCATTTAATTAACGTTAAATGGCGTTAAATTAACGTTAAATGAAGTTAAACTAACGATAAATGGCGTTAAACTAACGTTAAATGGCGTTAAACTAAAGTTAAATGGCGTTTAATTAAGGTTAAATGACGTTAAACTAACGTTAAATGGCGTTAAACTAACGATAAATGGCGTTAAACTAACGTTAAATTAACGTTAAATGACGTTAAACTAATGTTAAATGGCGTTAAACTAATGTTAAATGGCGTTAAACTAACGTTAAATGGCGTTAAACTAACGTGAAATGACGTTTAATTAAGGTTAAATGACGTTAAACTAACGTTAAATGGCGTTAAACTAACGTCAAATGGCGTTAAACTAACGTGAAATGACGTTTAATTAAGGTTAAATGACGTTAAACTAACGTTAAATGGCGTTAAAGTAACGTAAAATGGCGTTAAACTAACGTTAAATGGCGTTAAACTAACGTTAAATGGCGTTAAACTAACGTTAAATGGCGTTAAACTAACGTTAAATGCCGTTAGACTAACGTTAAATGCCGTTAGACTAACGTTAAATGGCGTTTAATTAAAGTTAAATATCGTTAAACTAATGTTAAATGGCGTTAAACTAACGTTAAATGGCGTTTAATTAAGGTTAAATGGCGTTAAATTAATGTTAAATGAAGTTAAACTAACGATAAATGGCGTTAAACTAACGTTAAATGGCGTTAAACTAAACTTAAATGGCGTTTAATTAAGGTTAAATGACGTTAAACTAACGTTAATTGGCGTTAAACTAAAGTTAAATGGCGTTAAACTAACGATAAATGGCGTTTAATTAACGTTAAATTAAGTTAAACTAACGTTAAATGAAGTTAAACTAACGTTAAATGAAGTTAAACTAACGTTAAATAGCGTTAAATTTAAGTTAAATGAAATAAACTAACGTTAAATGGCGTTAAACTAACGATAAATGGCGTTTAATTAACGTTAAATTAAGTTAAACTAACGTTAAATGAAGTTAAACTAACGTTAAATAGCGTTAAATTAACGTTAAATGAAGCCAAACTAACGATAAATGGCGTTAAACTTAAGTTAAATGGCGTTAAACTAAAGTTAAATGGCGTTTAATTAAGGTTAACACGTTAAACTAACGTTAAATGGCGCTAAAGTAACGTGAAAATGGCGTTAAACTAGTTAAATGGCGTTAAACTAACGTTAAATGGCGTTAAACTAACTTTAAATGGCGTTAAACTAACGTTAAATGGCGTTTAATTAAGGCTAAATATCGCTAAAACTAATGTTAAATGGCGTTAAAACTAACGCCAAAATGTCGTTTAATTAAGGTTAAATGACGTTAAACTAATATTAAATGGCGTTAAACTAACGTTAAATGGCGTTAAACTAATGTTAAATGGCGTTAAACTAACGTTAAATGGCGTTTAATTAAGGTTAAATAACGTTAAAGTAACGTTAAATGGCGTTAAACTAACGGTATATGGAGTTAAACTAACGTTAAATGACGTTAAACTAACGTTAAATGGCGTTAAACTAACGTTAAATGTCGTTAAACTATCGTTAAATGGCGTTAAACTATCGTTAAATGGCATTAAACTAAAGTTAAATGGCGTTAAACTAACGTTAAATGGCGGTAAACTAACATTAAATGGCGTTAAACTAACGTTAAATGGCGTTAAACTAACGTTAAATGGCCTTTAATTAAGGTTAAATAACGTTAAATGGCGTTAAACTAACGTTAAATACCGTTAAACTAACGTTAAATGCCGTTAAACTAACGTTAAATGCCGTTAAACTAACGTTAAATGGCGTTAAACTAACGTTAAATGGCGTTAAACTAACGTTAAATGGCGTTAAACTAACGTTAAATGGCGTTAAACTATCGTTAAATGGCGTTAACTAACGTTAAATGCCGTTAAACTAACGTTAAATGCCGTTAAACTAACGTTAAATGCCGTTAAACTAACGTTAAATGGCGTTTAATTAAGGTTAAATATCGTTAAACTAATGTTAAATGGCGTTAAACTAACGTTAAATGGCGTTTAATTAATGTTAAATGACGTTAAACTAATGTTAAATGGAGTTAAACTAACGTTAAATGGCGTTAAACTAACGGTAAATGGCGTTAAACTAGCGTTAAATGGCGTTAAACTAACGTTAAATGACGTAAAACTAACGTTAAATGGCGTTAAACTAACGTTAAATGGCGTTAAACTAACGTTAAATGGCGTTAAACTAACGTTAAATGGCGTTAAACTAACGTTAAATGGCGTTAAACTAACGTTAAATGGCGTTAAACTAGCGTTAAATGGCGTTAAACTATCGTTAAATGGCATTAAACTAACGTTAAATGGCGTTAAACTAACGTTAAATAGCGTTAAACTAACGTTAAATGGCGTTAAACTAACGTTAAATGGCGTTTAATTAAGGTTAAATAACGTTAAACTAACGTTAAATGGCGTTAAACTAACGTTAAATGCCGTTAAACTAAGGTTAAATGGCATTGAACTAACGTTAAATGGCGTTAAACTAACGTTAAATGGCGTTAAACTAATTAAATGGCGTTAAACTAACGTTAATGGCGTTAAATTAACGTTAAACAAGCGTTAAACTAACGATAAATGTTAAACTAACGTTAAAATGGCGTTAAACTAAAGCAATGGCGATAATTAAGGTTAAGACGCCAAATCAATGTTAAATGAAGTTAAACTGACGTTAAATGGCGTTAAACTAACGATAAATGGCGTTTAATTAAAGTTAAATTAAGTTAAACTAACGTTAAATGAAGCTAAACTAACGTTAAATAGCGTTAAATTAACGTTAAATGAAGTTAAACTAACGTTAAATGGCGTTAACTAACGATAAATGGCGTTTAATTAACGTTAAATTAAGTTAAACTAAAGTTAAATGAAATTAAACTAACGTTAAATAGCGTTAAATTAACGTTAATGAAGTAAACTAACGATAAATGGCGTTAAATTTACGTTAAATGAAATTAAACTAACGTTAAATGGCGTTTAATTAAGGTTAAATATCGTTAAACTAATGTTAAATGGCGTTAAACTAACGTT
Source organism: Homarus americanus (assembly GCF_018991925.1). Lineage (NCBI taxonomy): Eukaryota > Metazoa > Arthropoda > Malacostraca > Decapoda > Nephropidae > Homarus > Homarus americanus. The sequence continues at coordinate 257 of NW_024717005.1, read as the reverse complement.
AAATGGCGTTTAATTAAGGTTAAATGACGTTAAACTAATGTTAAATGGCGTTAAACTAACGTTAAATTGCGTTAAACTAATGTTAAATGGCGTTAAACTAACGTTAAATGGCGTTTAATTAAGGTTAAATAACGTTAAACTAACGTTAAATGGCGTTAAACTAACGGTAAATGGCGTTAAACTAACGTTAAATGACGTTAAACTTACGTTAAATGGCGTTAAACTAACGTTAAATGGCGTTAAACTAACGTTAAATG